>NC_052151.1:103360545-103667270 GCF_902713615.1 Scyliorhinus canicula
TCATTTGTTTACGTTAACATGCAGGCTCATGTTTGGGGTTTGGTGGGAGGATGGGATCGTTGGTATTGATATGGTGATTGACATTACATTCATTACTGATTATTCTTAATTGTTGGTGGGTGCAAATTTGGGAGAAAATGTGAAAAACGAGAATAAAAATATTTTTTAAAACCCCTTCCAAGTTGTACACGACCTAGACTTGGATATATATCACCATTCTTTCACTGTCACTGAATCAAAATCCTAGAATTCCATACCTAATGACATTGTGGGAGTACCTTCACAATGCGGATACTACATTGGTTTAACAGGACGGCCCCACCACCATACCCAGGCTAACTGTTAGTCTCCCCTTAACCGTCACTGCTCCAAAGACTGTTCTCCCTCCAATCACGGTATTCAAAATTACGATGAGTTTCAGCAGATAATAATCTTTAGAATAATTATCTTTATTATTGTCAGAAGTAGGCTTACATTAACACTGCAATTAAGTTACTGTGAAAAGCCCCTAGTCGCCACACTCTGGCCCCTGTTCAGGAACACTGAGGGAGAATACAGAATGTCCAATTCACCTAATAGCACGGATTTTGGTACTGATGGGAGAAAACCAGAGCACCCGGAGGAACCCATGCAGACACGGGGAGAATGTGCAGACTCCACACAGACAGTGACCCAAGCTGGGAATCGAACCCAGGTCATGGCGCTATGAAGCAACAGTACTAACCACTGAGCCAATAGGGAGAAAATCCTTTTCTGATATGTAGGTCCTTAACCAGAGATCAAAGATTTAAAATAATTAGCAAAACAACTAAAATGAGAACTGAGGAGAAATTTCTCCACACAAAGGGCTGTTAAGATCTGGTATACAAAAGGACAGTAGGACCAGATTCTATGGGAAGATTACAAAAGATAACTGGAGAGATACTTGCAGACAGCAATTTGCAGTGTCAATGCAAAAAGGCCGGGGTGTGGATCTAATAAATAGAATACTTCCCTCAAAGGGTAGTAGAGGCCTGATGCGTTAAATGGCGTACTTCTGTGCTGATGGCTTCTATGATTCTAACTAGGGATGGGCAACAAATTCTGGTCTTACCAGCAAAGCTTGCATTCAAATAATAAACGGAACAAAATTCTATTCAATGCACAAAATACTGACTGTTAACTTTTGATTGATTTGAAGTGGAGGCATGTAGTTCTGGGTCAAAATGATAACATATGGTCAGATTAGGTCTTGACAAAGGACTTGATGTTGAAACAAGTTGAACAAGCTGGGTAACATTTTTTTCATTCCTATATTCTTATTGATAAATTCCTTTTCAAAGGATTTCTTTTCCAATTTATGCATTAGCTTTTTCTCTTTACTACTACAGCCAATCCATCATTATAAAGAGTTTCAATTGCACCACTTATCTTGGTTAATAATGCTGCTATTGGTTTAATCTCAAGTGTTCCTTTGATCTTCAGATACTGCCTTCTGGCATTTAAAAATAAAGGAAGCTCTAATTTATATTCTGTACTTCCTTTCTAAAACATTTCAGTTTTTTGCTCTTCTGTTTAACAATTTCAGTACTGAATTCCTCAGCTAAGCTAATGTACTTTTCATCACACACCAGCTGGCATTTATGAAATTTGAATATCATTTATTGTAGATTAGGTTTAAAAAAACATATAACACGAGACAGTATTTCCAAGAACAAAATATCAGATATCAATATTTTGCGCCCAGAACACTACCTATTTTAAACATTAGCCGAATAATTCAACTCTCATTTCTCAGATTCTTTAATTTAGCAACTCCAAATTCAAGCAATAAAAAAGTGGCAGGAAAACAAATGATGATGCAACACAGACCACTTTTCTTTTTTTGCTGAGCTCACTACTGCTCATGTATATGCTTTACTCTCAGAGTTAGGTATCGGTTTCTTTTTAGTGGTTTTACATGGTCTACACTTCATCCACTTGGTCAGTCCGTTTCATAAATCACCCGGCAAGTGTGTAGTTTAATTTGTGTATACTTTTTTATGTGATTATGTCCCTCTGATTTCTTGCTTCCATTGTTCCATGTCCGACCTATTTATTGCTTCCATTGCTTCCATATCCTACCTATTTATCTAATGCTTTTAAAAACATTAAGGGTGCGAATCTCAGGCCACGTTGGGCTCTTGCTTGAGTACAACGCAGCCGGAGAATGCTGGGAAAGCGTGCCAGTGAGCCTCCCGACAGCCTCCGTGCCTCGCAGAATTCTCCACAGTCCCGCGAGACGGAGTCGTAGCCCCACCCCTAATGGACGTGACCGAATGACGTTCACAGAAGTAGGTCGTAAACCGACTTACGACCTACCCGCATGGGATCCAACGGCCTCTCTCGATTCTTCGGCCTACCCAGGGAGGCTGCAACCGGACATCGATTAGTGCTGGTCCATGAGGACCAGGCGGAGCGGCACGCGGGGATCACCCGGACCATTGGATACCCCAGGGTGGTCATGGTAAGTGCAGGGTGACTCCCTATGCCGCCCTCTGGACTGCGGGCACCTTGGCATGGCCCAGCTTGCACTTTGCAATTGCCACCCTGGCATTGGCAAGGTGCCCGGATAGCACTGCCAAGCCGGCAAGAGCATTGCCTGGGTGCCAATGGAAGGGTGCCAGGGAAGGATGGCACTGCCAGGGGGAAAGTGGACCATGCCCATAAAATGAGGGTGGAGGGACGGTTTGAAGGGTTGGGGAGTGCAGGGCAGGTAAGTAGGGGCCTCTGGGAAGTTGGGTGGGTGATGGTTGGGGGTCCTGGAAGGAATGTGCTGTAAGGGAGTTTGGGGGGGGGGTCTGGAGAGGGATGACTTCAAGGGATCCCATAGCGGGGTATCCTCACTTAGGGGTGTGGGGTAGTGTCCATGTGTGTGAGGGACACACAAGTTAATTTAGAGGTCGGGGCACTCTTTCAAAATGGCGGCCCGATCTCTGAATTCAGCTCCCTAGTGCCAAAAGAACATTCTGAGTGTTACAAAACCAGTGAGAAACTCCCCATGGCCCAAAAATGTGACTACATATCATTGAATAACGGTGGGGAACTCGCCGGCTGAAACCCCCTGAAAAACCTGTCACAAATGAACTTAGAAATTTTTGGGGAGAATCGGGCCCTACGTTTCTTCTTCCATTACTTCACTTTTAGTCTCTTTTAAATATTGAGGGATTTAAGCCTGAGCGTTCAGTGGCTTTCTTTTACTTTTATCAGAATAGAGAAAAATGTGGAATGAGAAAATGGCCTCAAATTTCCATGCAGAATGTTACACTTCTTTCCCCCAAGATGTGGACCACTGGTGGGCCGGAAAGACATTTAGGAAAGATTTCCCTAGGTAAGCTTATTTGAAAAACCACTGGAATAGTAATTGGCACAAATCCCAAAATGGATATGGGCAGCCGAATATACAGTTGAGTCTACACACTTGAGCAAAAGAAATCATACAGTAAGGAACGGTGCTTTGCTCATTCACTTAACTCTCAGATAACTTCATTCTAAAACTCACAGTAGTTTCAGAATTATGACAACATGAGCACCAAGCATGCAACAAAGCTTGACATCAAGTCAAAAACAAGAGCAGAAAACTTCACTGGTTCAAATGTGAAAGCTCACTTGACAGAGGTTGAATGCTGGAGCTTCAGACCGTTAGGATTAGCAACAGAAGGTCACCCAGTAATATCAATCGAGTCTCCTACAAATGCCAGGAAAAAGTTCAATGACCTCGCCTGGAAAGGGATGATAACAGTGGACACCCTCGTTCATCTTCTTTGTCCAGCCAGAATACTACTCCATGTCCTCTCAACATAAATATCCCTCAGTACACTCTGGTGCAGAGCAACCTCGAGCTTAATATCTTCACAATGGCTACTCAGCTCCCTTAACAGCAATTACTTACATATGCAACCTATATTCTTCTCCCGCCTCTTGGATAAGCTAACATTCACTCATCTTTTACCTTCGTTTTCCAATGTAACACATTTAACTGCTAACCTTCCTGCATTAACATTATTCTCTTGCTGGACAAACAAGTCCACATTCCTACCACAGGCAGGCCAAATCAGCTCTTATGAAGGGAAGTGGTTATGTCTACAATCTGCCAACAGAATACCTAAATGGTCCCTCTGCCATCCCTCTGAAGCAGTACACAGCCATTACCTATCACTCCTTGTCTGTCTTCTTAGACCTAAGGGGGTAATGTTCATGAGCAGCGTATGATGGTGATAAGGAGGAAAAAATATTGAGCGCCAGTCTTCTCAGGAATCCCAACCACTATCTCTCAGGGCAATAGAACATGCGAGTGCTCTCGTCATCCCCCTCAGAGCACCACACCAGTGGCACCAAGATCAGACTGCTCAGGAATATGTTTCCATGAGATGAGTGTCATCCTACTCCCATTGGGCTTGTTTACATCCCAAGGAGCCACTACCTCCCATGATCCTGGACTTCAGGTGGCACCAAAGAGAAACAATAGATAAAAGAAAGGCCCATGTATGTATGTGGAAAAAATGAGAGACTATACTGATTGCATGCAATTATGTTAATTATAATTAAAAATGAACTCATGTCACAATTGTTCTTGAAGGAGGTTATATTCAAACAGGAAATAGTGGTCATGTGATGACTGGCACACTGATGTAGGGATAAATTGAGCTGACGTGTTGCCTTTTGTAGGATTACTTTTCGAGGGACTTTACTTGAAAGTGGAGGAGAAGGAGCACAGACTACAATGTCAAAGGTAGTCACTGCTGTATTGCAGGGAAAGGCAGCAACCAATTTGCAACAGCAAGTGCCACAAACATAGCTGTGTAATAAATAACTAAATAATCTGTTTAATATTGCTGGTTGATGAATACAGGACATGTGAAAAGTATTTTGCTCTTCTTCAGTCTCATCCAAAAAAGGCCACCAGAATACTATATAGGTGTATCAGCCGAGATTGTGTGCTCCAGCACTTTGCAGTGTGGCTTAAAACCACAAAGTTCTGACTCAGAAGTAAAGTTGACACCCAAGTTATATAATAAGGTCAGGGACCCAATGTGAGAAGTTACTGGAATAGACCCACATACTATTAAATGTTAGCAGAACACGTTGAAGCATCACATCACCTTCATGTCTTACATTCAATCGGAAAGATGAATTACAAGTTGTAAAAAATGTTCCATGAAGCAAACCCCAAAGGATGAAATGTTTGGCAGAGTCATTTTCAAACTACTTAAAATGTCACCTGTACATGTAATCCTTCCTGCAAAAGGATTACTTTGTCCAGCAATTAGAAGCAACGAGAGCCACTAGTGTATCTTTTTCCATCTGTTTTTGCTGTCCTTTCTTTTTGTTCTCATTCCTGTTTTTCCCTCCTGATTTCTCATTCTCATGAATTAAGAATACATAAATGGGAGCCGACTCAACATGTCGGCATTTGCAATTGACATGCCCGGACGATGTTCAAACAAGTATTGGTATGCAGCCAGTAATAGAGCCCATCTCTGGATCCGGGCTGACGCAATTGGCGGCACTGCCTTATCCTTGTGAAAAAGGCCAAGCAGTGACTTATGATCCGATATTATTAAAAAATGGTGGACGTAACATATTGGTGGAAGCGTTTTAACTCCAAAGATAGCCGGCAGACCTTATTTTTCGATATGGGCATAATTGCATTCTGCAGCTGTTAACGCCCTGGATGCAAAAGATATTGGGTAGTTCTGGCCGTCAACCATGCGGTGGGAAAGGAGCCGCCGATTCAGTACGGCGATGCAACACATGTCAAATAAAGGGGTTTAGCAGCGTCAAAATGAGTTAGAACTTTGGACAAAACCAATGTCCGTTTCACCAAACAGAATGCAGTCTCTTGGTCATTGCCCCAAATTCAGGGTCATTTTTTCTGCAGGATTATGGCCAAATTTAATATAAAACGGCCATAATAATTTATTAGTCCCGAAAAGAAGCGTAGCTCTGCAGCATTACGCGGTATGGGGCTATCTTTATTGCCTGCACTTTGTTGGCAACTGGGTGTCGGCCGTCCCGGGCCACCCGGTAGCCTAAATATGCCACCCTCTTCGCATTGAAGACCCACTTACGCAGATGGGCGCCAATTTCTGAACACTGCTGCAAAACTGCCTCTGTCGCACCCGTAATGAACACATCATCAAGATAGACAGCGATGAATGGGAAACCTCACAATATACCTTTGCCGTGAAACATGGTTCAAGACAAAGAGACACCGAATGGAATTTGGTACACTCATATAAGCCCTTATGAGTGTTGATCGGAATGTATTTTTGAAGGCCTGATCATTTTGAGCTGTAAATAAGCATTGCTCATATCTAATTTTGTGAATGTGGAGCCACCTACCAGCTTGGCATACAGATCATCGGTTCGAGGGAGTGGGTATCAATCCAAACGTGAAGTCGTATTTATGGTTAATTTGTAATCGCCACAGAGGTGGACAGACCGGTCTTGTTTCATCACCAGGACCACCGGCACCACATACTTGGCAAAAATAAACAGCCAATTGATCCCGAGGCTTTATAATTGCTGGAGCTTAGCTTCAACCTTCCACACAATTGCATGGGGGCTGGTTGAGCACGAAAAACAAGGCTGAGCATGCGGCGCTACTTGAATTTTTGATACAGACCTTTTTATTTTCCCAAGGCCAGGCATGAAAATGTCGGGGAATTTCTGCAGCACCACATAAAAACCGCCAGTTTCTATCTTGAGAATACGTTGCCAGTCGAGTTGCAAATTATGCAGCCAATCCTGACACAGCAGGTTGGGACTGTCGCCCTACACCATGATGAAGGGAAGACTCAAAGATTGATGTCCATAAACCATCAGGGGCAAGCATGGGGCCCACAATCGACAAAAGTCCCCCTGTATACGTAGTGAGGTGGCCAGCTAAATCGACCAATGACTTTGTACTCACTCAATGTTGGATCCGGCTGAAGACATGGTGCAGCACCACTGAGATGGCAGCATCCCTATCTAATTGCATTTGAATTAAGTTAACTCATATGGGGATGTGAATAGGGGCCGCTCGTGGGGCAGCCACACACTTCAGCTGCATTTTGCACTCGGCCCAAGCTTTAACAGGGTCATTCAAATGAAGGGTCTATGCACAGCGCCGATGTGTACCTCATCCTGAGTGGTCAGGGTGCTGTTCTTCAAGCTGCCAGCAGGTTTGGTGACTCCGACATGTGCACTTCTCATAGGTGGTGGTCGACCCCGCCCAAATCCGAAGAGGACATGTGCCGCGGCCTAGGTCCCCGGGACTTCAGGCCTTTTCCGTTGTTGTGATCCATTCAAGTCGCAGAAAGGTGTAGAAGGGAGCTTCAATGAACAACATTAACATCCACACCTTAGAAGCTCCTGTACATCCCGAGCGACAAGAAATTTGCAAAGCCTGCTGGAACATTAGGGAAGCTTCACTTAGAAGCCTTTTTTGTATATCGAGATTGTTAATTTTGTAAACCAAGCAGCCACAAAACATATCCGGCAAAACATATTTGCAATACTCTGCACTTTTCCCTAACCGGGAAAATAACTGACTCCCCTTCCAAACTTTTCGCTGTATTAAAACTGTACCGTCATACAATGATGGACGGTGTCTGGGTGAAATGATTTCCCACCAGTGTGATGAGCTGGTCGAATGGATTGATGGATTTGTTTATTGTCACGTGTACCGAGGTACAGTGAAAAGTATTTTTCTGCAAGCAGCTCAAACAGATCATTTAGTACATGAAAATAAAATAAAAGAAAAAGAAAATACATAATAAGGCAACAGAAGATACGCAATGTAAATACATAGACACCGGCATCGGTTGAAGCATACAGGAATGTAGTATTAATCAGGTCAGTCCATAAGAGGATCGTTCATGGGTCTGGTAACAGCGGGGAAGAAGCTGTTTGGCAAGCTTTAACTAGTGCAATGCCACATGGTTCAATCCAGGGCCCCAATTATTTACAATCTACATTAATGACTTTAATAGAGGGATAGAATATACTAGAGCCAAATTTGTAGATGACACTGTAATAGGTGCAAAAGCGAATTACAATGAGGAAATAGGAAATTCACAAATGGATATGAATAAGCGTGGGTGAAAATTTGGCAGATGGGGTTTAACGTGGTTCATTATGAGGTTATCCATTTTGTTTGGAGGAATAAAAAGACAACTTATTATCTAAATGGAGAGGAACTTCAAAATGCTTTGGTGCAGAGATCTGGGCGTCCTTGTGCATGAATTGTCATACGTTTTTCATTTTCATTTTTCATTTCATACGTCCGTATGCAAGTGCAGCAGATAATAAAGAAGGCAAATGGATTTTGGCATTCATTGCTAATGAAATAGAATATAAAAGTAGGGAAGTTCTGCTGTAACTATATAGGGCATTGGTGAAATCGCATCTGGAGTAATGCACACAGTTTTGGTCTCTTTACTGGAGGAAAGGTGTAAATGAATTTGTGGCAGTTCAGAGAAGGTTCACTAGATTGATTCCAGGGATGTAGGACTCATTTTATGAAAAAGAGATTGAGCAGTTTATGCCTATACTTGCTGGAGTGTAGAAGAATGAGGTGAGACCTAATTGAGGAATATAAAATGCAAAAGGGGATTGACAAATGTTTCCCCTTGTTGGACTTTGTGGAATGAGATGCCACAGTTTTCTTTTAAAACAGAAATGATGAAGAATTACTTCATTGAAATGGTGTGACTCTGTGGAACTCTTTATCCCAGAGTGCAGGAGACACCGGAACACTGAACAAAATTGAGGCGATAGATAGGTTTTTAATTAGTAGCCAGATGAAGGGTTATGGGGAGCAGGCAGGAAGGTGGAGATGAGGCCGAGATGAGATCATCTATGACTGTAATCAATGGCGCAGCAGGCTCAATCGGCTGAAGTGGCAACCTCTATTTCATAGGACATGGTGTAGAAGCCAGCTATTTTCTATAGGTAAAAGTGTTAGGTAAAAGATAGCTATTTAGCATTAAACCCCATGTCTATTAAATACCATTTTAAAACTCACTCATAACCTCAGGTCATTTCAAAACATATATTTAGTATACAAAACATAGCTTCAACAGAACACAGAAACAGATAGATTAAAACAGCATTCTTATTCAGCTAGCAAATACATTTGCAAGATAAAGTGGCCAAGGACAGGGTAGACTCCATGACAACAGCATAGAACCTAAAGGAGCCATTGTTTTAACAGTCAAGTCAGCAATGATCCAGTTCAGGCTGCTTGCGATAACAGCACGGAATAACATTCCAAAACACGTACAAGAATCCATTTATGAAACATTTCAAGTTAGTGTTCCACATTAAAGACAGACAGCTAATCGTCAAATCAAACTTATTTGATTCCAAACCAAACCAATTAGGGTTACATAGGGGTGTAGCTAGATGGCTAAAGACAGATATGATTTAGTATAACCGTGATAGTTTGTATGGCCATATTCCATTCCGGAATCAATCTATACTTTGACTTAGCTATTCGCTGTCTCTCTGTCTTTCATATTTCACTTTCTAACTCTGACTTTTGAAGTTATTGCAAGCTGTTTGCCGACAGCAAGAAAATGATTTCTATTATTTGAAAGTTGAATTGTCTACAAAATTGCTTCTCTTTGAGTCCTTTTGCTAGCTGGACTTATTAGAGTATAAGATTTAAGTGATTCTAAATTGTAATCGATAGAGACAAATAAAACGATTCTTATTTGCACCAGAGAAGTGTTAACTCAAATGTCTACTGAGTTTCAGTATTCGCAAGTGCCACTAAATCCGCATGATAGTCCTCAACACAATAGCAATCATTTAGGCTTGATAAGAGCCTTATTTAAGGTAAGTTCAGGGGCCAACTGAGATTTTCCAGTCTCAACACAGTGGAATAATAATTGCCTGGAAGCTGCTGGAAACTGGGGTGCCAGCACTCCAGGAAAGTCTACAGGTCTTCCCTATCTGCCTGGGTGGGGGTGGAGTAGAGGGGCTCCCCCCTCCCCCAGAGTGGTGGCTTGGCGCCTTTTTGCCAATATGACTTCCCAGTTACTTTGTACTGTAGTTCAATGTTTTTCTGAAGCTAGAAGGCCTTTGATTGGTTCCCCCAACTGTAATAGCCTGCCGACTACCATTAATTAGTCAGGGAACAGGACTCCAAGCTAACTAGTTTCTTGAAGTATGAAAAACGTTTCTTTAAGTATTTTTATTCACATTTTTCAAATTTTATACATTAAAAAAATAATAAACAACCCTCCCAACCCCTCCCCCTCCATATGGCACAACCTCCCAAAGAGACATGGAGGCCACCACTAGGTTCGCTGAATATTTCCCTGGAGAAAATGACAACAAGGCTGTCAGTAACACCCTTAACCCTGACCCCTGCGCAACCCCGACTCTATCCACACTTCTACAGCCTCCGATTAGCACAGGGCTAAATCGCTGGCTTTGAAAGCAGACCAAGGCAGGCCAGCAGCATGGTTCAATTCCCGTACCAGCCTCCCCGAACAGGCACCAGAATGTGGTGACTAGGGGCTTTTCACAGTAACTTCATTTGAAGCCTACTTGTGGCAATAAGCGATTTTCATTTCATTTCAGTTTCATTTCACTCCAGCACCTTCTCCACATTCGCCGCTCAATAATAGTATACCAAGCTCGACAATGCCAAGTCCCTTGCCTGCCGGTACCTCTCGAGAAATGTCTTCTGAATCCTAGCCATTTTACTCGCCCAAATGAAAAACAAAATCAATTTCTTCACTCCCTCAAAAAAGGATTTTGGCAGAAAAGCTGGCAAACGCTAGAACAGAAAAAAGGAACTGCAGACAGAGGGAGGCTATCCCACCTCTGTAAGTCCACCTTAACCCTGCTCACCAAATTCATGAAGTTCAACTTCCAAAGGCGGGCCAATCCCGAGCTACCTGTGCCCCCAGACTAAAATGTGAGCTCGTTAAGCGGAAGGAAAACACCACCAGATTGACTCCCGTCCCCGTTGGAGTGACCGGAAAACATTCACTTTTATCCCAATTCAATTTATACCCTGAAAAAGACCCAAAAAGCTTCATTAGCACCACAATATCATCCATTGTGGGGATTGGGTCCGTCACATACAAAAGAACATCACCGGCATACAAGGGAACCCCTGTGTTCCACGCCCACCCCCATTATCCCTTTCCACTTATCCGAGGCCCTCAGGGCAGTGCCCAAAGGCTCAATTGCCAACATAAACAAGAGGGGGGACATAGGGCACACCTGCCTCATTCCCCTGTATAACTGAAAATATCCCAAACTAACATCATTTGTGCAGCACGGGCCTTAGGTGCCTTGCATAGCAACTGGACCCATGCTATGAATTTAGGCCCTATCCCAAACCATTCACACCCCAAAATAAAAAAATATTCCCATTCTACACAATCAAAAGCCTTCTCGGCATTCAATTCCACAATAACAACCTGCTCTCTACCTTCTGCCGGGGACAAAACTACGTTTAAAAGATGCCTCACATTCATAAACCCGGTCTGATCTTCCCCAATAACCTGAGGGAGACACACCTCCAGCCTCAAATGCTAAAACCTTGGCAAAAATCTTGGCATCCACATTATCAAAGAAACTGGGCAGTACGACCCACACTACACTGGGTGCTTACCCTTCTTTAACAAAGCAAGATACACGCTTGCATCATTGTCTCTGTGAGACGCCCGTGCTACCGAATCTCAAACATCTCCATCAATAATGGTAGCAGTCGATCAGAAAACATTTTATTCCACCGGGAAGTCATCCAGCCCAACACCTTACCCATCACTGTCCAGACCTCCTCAACCCCAATGGTTCCTCCAGATCGCCTCGGTCCTCTTGCTCTATGTTAGGGCACTCTAACCTCTCCAGAAATTCCTGCATATCCGACTCGCCCCCGGCAGCTCCGACCTGTAGAGGTTCTTGTAAAACACCTCAAAAGTCTTGTTAACTTTATCTGGCGCCAACACCAGCTCCCCACCTGAATCCTGAATCCTGAATCTGGACAATCTCTCGGGAGGCTGCTTGCCACCTCAACTGACTGGCCAGAAGGCCTACTTCCCATATTTATATGTTATCCCCCTAGAGGGCCACAACTGGCGCACTGCCTTTTCAGTACATAATTGCATCTGCAACTTTTTTCTACTAGCAAAAAGCTCTGGTGTGGGGCTCTGTCCACCTCCAAGATCTCATTCACCAACCGTTGCCATTTTTCCTTTTCCTCCCTATCCACCACTGCCTTCCAGAGCACCAAGGGCGGCACCACTCCATTCTTGTTAAACTCCACACATTCACCAATTATCCTGGCCACCTTCACACAAAATCCCAAATCTGCCAACAGCACCACATCCAAATTCCACGCCAGCCATTGGGCCAGCTCCAGCTCCAAGACCACATCCACCAGGGGCAGAGCGTGGTCTGAAATCACTACCGTGGAATATTCCGCTTTTCTACCCCTGGCAGCAGAGGAGACTTTCCCATCACAAAACATTGATGCGCGAGCACACATTGTGCACCGGAGAAAGAGAATTCCCTATTCTAGGGTGCAAAAGCTGCCACCCACTGGATGCGTTCCACCCTTCTCCTTTATGAATGCCACCAGTACCTTTGCTATCCCAGAAAGGGCTTAGATCGATCCAATTTAGGATTCAGGACGGAATACAATTCTCCCCCCGAGAATCAGCTGGTGCACAACTATGTCTGATATGGCCACCAACATCTCTTCATGAACTCCACATCATCCCAGTTTGGAGCGTACATGCTCGCTAAAACCCCCGACTTACCCTCCAATGTCCCGTAACTATGATACCTACCATTCTGGTCCACTACCACCTTCCCCATCTGAAACCAAACTCTTTTGTTAATTAGTATCTCCACACACTTGGCTCTGCTGTCAAAACCCATTGGAACATCTGGCTCACCCAACTCTTTCTAAGTCTAATCTGATCCTTCACCTGCAAGTAGGTCTCCTGCAAAAGCACCACATATGCCCTCAAACTCTTCAAATAGGAGAAAAGTCTTGTTTCCTTCACTGGGCCTCCCAGTCCCCGCACATTCTAATCGAACCGGGGGTCTCACACACCCTCCTCCCCTTCAAGGCAGCTAGTTCCACCATGAGGGAATTTCCCCTTCATCCCCATAATTCTAAAACCAGAGCCCACCCAAGATGGCAACCAGCCCCACCCTCCTGATGGGACAAAGACCAATCACTACTCAACGTCAGCACTCTACTGCCCCCTATCACTGCCCCCTACCGCAGCACGGTAGCATTGTGGATAGCACAATTGCTTCTCAGCTACAGGGTCCCAGGTTCGATTCCGGCTTGGGTCACTGTCTGTGTGGAGTCTGCACATCCTCCCCGTGTGTGCGTGGGTTTCCTCCGGGTGCTCCGGTTTCCTCCCACAGTCCAAAGATGTGCAGGTTAGGTGGATTGGCCATGATAAATTGCCCTTAGTGTCCAAAATTGGCCTTAGTGTTGAGTGGGGTTACTGGGATAGGGTGGAGGTGTTGACCTTGGGTAGGGTGCTCTTTCCAAGAGTCGGTGCAGACTCGATAGGCCGAATGGCCTCCTGCTGCACTGTAAATTGTATGAAAAAAAATTCTATGAAATCCCCCAGCCACTTCCTCTTGAATGAAACCCTCTCTCCTCCAACCACTTCTCCTCTCTATTCGCACCTTCTTGGCTCATCGAAGCCTACCTAAATAAGTCCAGCAAGCCACAGCCCCTCCACCCACCTCATTCCTGTTCACTAGCTAACCTCAACCCCTCAGTCTTCTAGCGAGATAGACACCGCCCCATCCCTATTCCCCAGATCCTCGATCTTAGCACTCAGGCCCTCATTCCTGTCCTCCACCCTCCACAGCACAACATCCAGTGAGACCAGCTGATAGTGTCACTTCCACCCCCTACAACACCTCACAATGCTCCTGCACTGCGTCCAAAGTCTTCCCCCAAAGCCTTCTTTATCGGGACCAATGCATCATCCCCCACTGATTTTTTTGAGGGCCTTCATCATTTCACTCCCTTGCCTTTCGAAATGCTTGCCGAATTGTCTTTCAAATTCGACGGCCACTACCTCTGTCAGCTTATCCACTGTAGTAGGTGTGGCCCCTCCAACAAGCTTGCCTTTGCCATCTTCAATCCCGCAGGTCTCCGCCCCTTGCTCTATTCCTCAGAAGGGCTACTGCCCACAACTTTCTTTCCAATATTTTTTGCGCCGTTTGACATCATCACCCAAAAGACTCTCAAACGGAATGAATTTGTCCACCTATTACCCCCGGGAACCGGGTGAAAAGAACCAAACACCAAGTATTGTAGCGGGAGCAACCTTACTTGCGAGCTCCTTCTACATCCTCGAAAATCCTTGAAAATCTTAACTTTAATCAGTTTCATACTGCAGATGTATAGGGCCCAAAATCCATCCTGATTCATGTTCCCCAGTTCTATGGGGGAAATTCAGCCCTATATGTGAACCATTTCAGGTTTCCGAGACTGGGTGGCTTTATTTAGGAAAGAGCATTTGGCTGCTGTATGCTTCAAATAGCAACTTGAAGTGTCAGCTGTTGGTCAGTTGGCAGCCTCACCTCTGAGTCACAAGGTTCAATTCCTAGTCCTGAGTGGGAGCACAAAAATCAAGGTTGACACTCTAGTGCAGTACTAAAGAAATTGGAAGTGCTGCCTTTCTGGTGAGCCAGTAATCCTTAAGGCCTCATCTACCTGCTCTGGTGGATGACACTTGAAGGAGAGTAGGGGAATTATCCCCAATACGCTGAACAATATTTTTAACTCACTCAGCATCACAAAAAGAGATTATCTGTTCATTAGCACATTGCAGTTTCTGGGAATTTGCAGTGTGCAATTTGGTTGTTTCCTAAATCAAAACGGTGACTATGCATTCAATGCAGTGCTTTGAAGTGAGTGTTTCGAAATCTCCAGTTCTCGCGTGATGTGCAATACAACTGCAGTGGAGTGGGAACTCTCAGGAATGTCCTAGGTCCTAATGTATTGGGAACACGATTCTTTCCTTGCTCGCAGTTCGCTGAGGGGAGTGCCTGCCTTGAGCACACCCGATTTACTTTTTTAGCAGACTCATCTTCACCAAGTCTTGATACTGATCAACCTTGAATGTCACATTGAGGATTAGATGTGCAGTATCAACCACAGTGCCCGCCTTTGAGAGACTGTCGCAGCAGCCAGCCCAAGTGTTTCAATTGGTCAATATCTTTACAAAACAGTTTAAATTTAAAAACATGTGATTTTCATATTTTTTGTTTGCACTATAATAATTAAATAGTGTAGGTTACTATCCTGCTGTTTTGTTTTATTTTATTTTGATTCTGCTCTCCTCCTGCCTGCACAGCAACCATAGGCCACCACCCCAGCTCAACAACTCTCATATCTCCAAAATTTAATTTGAGGGTCACACCAAGTCTGGGGCATTTAAATTAGGTCACACCGGGGTAAAGGTTGGGAAGTCGCCAGACCTTTATAGGCCCCATGCCACCTTAGTGTTTATCACCACTTGGAGCTGTCAATCAAACCGTAAACTGACAGGTTCCACACTGTGATAATGATACGTTGTGGATCATATAATGAAACCCCTCAAGTGCATGAAATTGTAAGCATGATTTTTTTCCACTGAGAGTTACAGCAAACTGTGTTTCCCCCACCCCATCCAAAATTTAAAAGCCAAGAGGGAAAGGTTCTCTGTGTCTACCATGTCAAGCCTCAGAATCTTAATGTATTTCAATAAGATCACTTATCATTCTTTTAAGCTCCAATCAATATAGCACCAACCTACTTAACTTTTCCTCAGATTTACCCTTCATCCTGGGAATCAGCCTAGTGAATCTTTTTGAACTGTTACCAATGCAAGTATGCCCCTCCTTCAGTAAGAGGAGGAAGAGGAGGCATCCAGGATACGCTCACCAGGCAGACCTTAAATGGTTAATGAGGACTTGGTTTCATTGAAAATAACCCCACATCACAGAAGCTCTAATAAACTTTTCCATTGCAGACTATTCCATAATATGTTTATCAGATAAAACTTCTAATTAGACAAATAAATGAATTCAACTTTTGCTTTCCCATAGTGCCTGTCTTGTGGTTGCCTTTGCCTGTCCTGCAACACCTACACAGTTTACCCCAGTGGCTGCAGCATGCGTACTGGAAGGCTCCTGAGTTACACCTGTGTGGTTGCACAGATGGCCTTTCAGGATGACCTTGAGAAGCATTTGAATCTACAGGGCCCAGCTTTGACTGCACCACCACAACATGGGCAAAAGCAGTCTGGGCTGGCTGGCTCACAGGCATTAGCAGGGATACAGAATGACAGTGGTAGAAAGATGAATGCTGTCCTGAGAGAGGACAGCAGGTTCTTGCATCATGCCCCACTACCATTCCCGGTGGCAGTGCCTCAGAAACCCTTGTAACCTGCTGGGGAGCTAATTGTTGGTCTGCTATGAAATGCTGAAAGCCGCTTTGAGAATTGGTATCGTAACAATGGCAGTAGTCTGAGCCTGTATGGCATCAATCTAGCCTTTCCTGACAGCAAGTTGATCTCATGACCTCAGTCTGAAATATTGGGTAGCTTCTGCCTGTGTTTTGATTAATGCAGAAACTCTGGTTATCAGGTGCTGCACCTGCAAGTTGGACACCACTGTTCCTTAGAATTGCCTCAAAACTCTGGGCAAAGCCCTGTTTCAAGGTGTAGCTGGACCATTCCATGCTCAGTGGCCATAGCAACTGATTTTATGGCTGGCCTACAACTAAAGAAAGCATCTCTTTATCTTTGTTGGTCAGCCTGCCCTATCAAAGTCTTTACCCAAATCATCTGTAGAAGAACTTGCCTGTGACCTCGGCTTCTGGGGAGCTAGCACATTCACTACCCTTTCCTCAAGTCTTCCCCCTGCTACTAATGTCCAGTCAGTGACCTGTGCTGAGCCCACCTCTATATTGCCCTCCAATTTACTCATAGTGCCAGTATTACGTAGTGGTGTTTTTTTTATCAAACATGTATCACTTGCTCATTCCCGACTGGCTACATTCATTAGTCAGGTGGCAATGAAAGCATAAATGAGGAACGGGTGGGAAGTTGGAGTGGGTGGAAAGTACGTGGAAAGCAGGAAGTCCACGGTCACATTTTCGGTACTTATGGCAGAGTGTGTAAAATGGGAATTCAGAAGGTGCATGAAGCAGGAAACATATTGTCATCAGGATGGAGGGACGGGGTACCATCTCCAGTCAATTAACGGTAGAACGTTAAATGGCTGTGGAACTGCGGTGATCGGCGGTTACGGGTTCCCAATTGTGTATTCGGGTGGCAGAGTGGGAAAAATCCTGCCCAATGTGTTTTGGTAATGAGCCTGCCTTAACTGGCAATGTGTGGAAGCTGCAAGATATGGCCGTGAGGTCAGATGCAATGATAAATGCGTGAGCATGTGAATTTTAGGCATGAGCCCTGATTGCTAGAGATGGTTGATGAAGGATGTATTAAGTGGTGTGAGATTGGTGGTGCAGTAAGGGGAGATTTAATTTGGAGATGCAGTCACTGAACTTGACCACTCAGGTAAGTTCACTGATATTTGTGTGGCACTGTAGCCAGGTTCTCAAAGCAAGGCTCTTTAAATTGATGTTCAGGGAGTCCTCTCTGTGGCCTGTTACACCATTAGAGATTTTATTTCTTTTCAGAAATGCTTTTAGAGATAGTTCCACTCGGCAGCACGGTATCATAGTGGTTAGCACAATTGCTTCACAGTTCCAGGGTCCCAGATTCGATTCCCAGCTTGGGTCGCTGCCTGTGCGGAGTCTGCAGGTTCTCCCCATGTGTATGTGGGTTTCCTCCGGGTGCTCTCGTTTCCTCCCACAGTCCAAAGATGCGTTAGGTGGATTGGCCGTGCTAAATTGCCCTTAGTGTCCAAAATTGCCCTTCATGTCGGATGGGGTTACTGGGATAGAGTGGAGATGTGGGCTTGAGTAGGGCACTCTTTCCAAGAGCCGGTGCAGAATCGATGGGCCGAATGGCCTCATGCACTATAAATTCTCTGATTCTATGATCTGTTGCAGCCAGAATGTACCTCCATTTTAGCAGAACCACTGAGATAAGCATCACCTTGATCCAGTATTGAGTACTCATGTATTGCCACACTGTGTCCAAAACATGATATCATCAAATTTTTAGCCCTCTATGTTCTTTTAATTGAGTATATTTCACTTCTTCATTTTTAACGTGGGTTACAGAAACCGGACATTCAGCCCAACCAGTCCACCCATCTGTTCTCATATAAATCAACCGTTGAGACCATCTATTTCCTTGCCCCTCCAGTTTGTTTAGTTTTTCCAACTATTCATTTCAAACACTCCGTGGTAACGAGTTCCACATTGTCACTACTCTTTGGATGAAGATGTTTGTTTAGAATTCCCCATTGGATTTCTTGATTACTGTCTTTTATTGCTCGTTGTGCTCTTCCCCACGACAGGAAATATTCTATGTATCCACTCCACTGTATCAAAATCTTTTGTAAGTATAAATACCTCCATTTGGTCATTCCCCAGCATTCTTTTTCAAGAGAAAGAGAACCAGTCTGTTGATCCTTTCCTGATACATACGCATTTCTGGTATCATCCTTGTAAGTCTTCTCTGCACTCTCTCCACTGCCTCTATATCCTTTTTATAATACGGTGACCAAACTGTATGTAGCATTTTAACTGCAGTCTAGCCAAGGTTCGCTAACATGTTTAGCATAAGTTTCCTACTTTTCAATTCTATCCCTCTAGCAATAAAGCCTAGTGCTCGGGTTGTTTTCTTATTGCCATGCTGATCTGTGTCACAATGTATCACTGGCAAGGTCAGCGTTTGTTGGCCATCCCTAATTGCCCTTGAGAATACGGTGGTGAGCTGCAGTCCATTTGATGTTAAGTACACTATCGTGCTGGTAAGAAGGGTGATCCACGAAATTGACCCAGTGACAGTGAAGGAATGGGGATATAGTTCCAAGTCAGAATGGTGTTGGAGTGGAACTTGCAAGTGACGGTGTTCTCATGTGTCTGCTGCCCGTGTCTTTCCAGGTTGCAGAGGTCACGGGCTTGGAACATTCTGTGAACAAAACCGTGGCAACTTGCTGCAGCACACCTTGCGTATTGTACATAGTGCTGCCACTCTGCATCGGTGGTGGAAGGAGTGAGGTTTAGGGTGATGAATGGGTGCAGTTCAGACAGGTTGGTTAAGTCCTGGATGAAGGTGAGCTTCTCGAGTATTGTTGGAGTTGCACTTGTCCAGGTAAATGGAGTGTATTCCAGCACATTCCTGACCTCTGCCTTGTAGATAGTGCAGAGGCTGTAATGGTTCAACAAGATGTTGATGGTAGGGGATTCAACAATATGGTAACATCACTAGATTAGTAATGCAGAGGCCAGGCTAATACATTGGGGACATGAGTTCAAATCAACCAAGGCAGCTGGTGGAATTTAAATTCAATTAAGTCTGGAATATAAATATAACATTAGTCTCAGTAATGGTGACCGTATGTAAGGACTCTTCCTGTTGATTCTCTTATTTCCCTTTATTTTACTTTGTCATTATCATTTTTGGTCCATTGATATTTAATGGACATGTATCTTTTAGTCGAGTAGAGGAAGTGAGGAACTCAAAAGTCGCAAAACAGTACACTGTGCTGTGAAGAAATTAGATTTTTAAACAGAATAACTCAAACTTTCTCGCACCCAAGAGGTCAGAAAGATTTGGTTTGATTTGTTGGCTGGTGGCCAATGGATGGACCAAAGACCATATTCTGCCTGGTGACAGACAGTGATTGTCATCAATCAGGTGCAAGGTTTTCAGAGGACCTAGGAAACAGAACTCTCCTGGACACAGAGAAGAAACTGTGAGTTGCACTCTCTCCAAAAATGTTTCCTGCCTGCTTGTTTCTGAATCTGCAGAGGAGTCTCAAGTTCCTGATGAATCTTCAGTGAAAAGCGTTACAGATGGAAAATAATAACCTTCAACTGAAGGCTTAGACTAAAAGATGTACTGGAAGATGTCCATCTGAAACAGGAACTTTTTCTCTTTTTTACTTTATTTTCTTTTACATCCCTCTTTCCCCTCTCTGTTTGTCTGGCTTGTGTATGTGTACAGGGTGGGGCGAGTTAAAAAAGGGGGGTTAGGAATTACATAATAGTTAACCAGTTGTATTTTCTGCATATTTAATTATAGTTATTGTTATGAATAAAAATTAATTGTGCTTAAACTTACAAACCTGGTGACTGTTGTCATTGGACAGCTATAGACCAAAGATTTTGGATAACTTTCTGAGAGAAAATAGTTAATTCCAATTGTGTCGCGAATCCATGTCAAGTGGGATGCCATAATGCATGAAACTATTGTCGATTGCTGTAAAAACACATCTTTTGGGAAGGAGATTTTCCATCCTTACCTTGGCTGGCCTCCAGATCCACAACAATGTAGTTGACTCTTAGCAGCCTTCAGAAATGTTCAAAGGCAATTAGGCATGGACAAGAGCGCACAGATTCCATGAAAGAAGAATGCTGCTTCTAATAAGCTTCAGAATCACTGAAATTTAATATGGTCCAAACTATTTAAAATACCTGGGAAGGTATCCAACACAGGCTAATCCTCCAGCAGGTAGGTAATCCTCCTAGTAATGGCAAAGGCTGGAGTATTGAAGACAGTGTCAAAATTAGGTACCATGCATCCTTGACCAGAGGGACGTGGAATTTAAGTTTTTAAACCTGTTATCAGCTGTCCCAGGAATTCTGCCAACCCTCCAGTTAGTGGGAGTCTGAGAGAAGATTCTCTAGGTAACCTTTCCCTGGGGTGTCTTGCCAGTAGTCAGACTGGAGAATGATGTGAGACCTAGAACACCTCTTCAACAGTTCTGTCAGCCAAGCTTTGTGCCCAAGAAAACCCAATAAAGTGCAAAAGGGAGGTCACTCTAGAATCCGACAGGCGGGAAACACGCATAGGACGCATGGTAGATACAACGAAAGAGATTTATTGAGATAGACTACTCAGCTCCGAAGGGTCACCTTTCCCAACCTGCACCCAGGCTGGGGGTTTTATCCAGTGGAGCCTTAAGGGGGAAGCTCCACCCCCAAATACCAGGGAACTTCATACTCATTATGAGTTAATGGGAATTGGATGGTGCACACTCACTTACTTCCCAGGGGGTCATAACACCCCTCCCCCACCAAGTCCTGAGAAATGACCATGTTCTCTGACCAATCCCTGGGACTCTTTGTCCATTTTGCCTGCTGTCAGCACTCCGGTGTTGAAAGGACAGGCTCAGGAAGCACATTCCTGATCCGTGAATGGTGCTTACATACCATGCTAGAGGCTGGACCAATGGGGCTGGTGTCGGAGGAGGAGAGGGAAAGGACATCGACAATGGAGTCAATGGCTGTAGATCCGAATCTTCCTATGACTGGCCGTCCATGTCGGAGGCCGATTCGGGATCCGAGAACACGGCGCCATGAATTTCAACCTCTTGGCTATCTATAATAATCATCTTTATTGTCACAGGTAGGCTTACATTAACACCGCAATGAAATTCCTGTGCAAAACCCCTAGTCGCCACATTTTGGTGCCTGTTCGGGTACACAGAAGAGAAATAGAATATCCAAATTGTCTAACAGCATCTGTTTGGGACTTGTGGGAGGAAACCGGAGCACCCAGAGGGGACCCACACTGGCACAGGGAGCAGTATGATGCAGGATATGGAAAGAGGTGGGGGTTTTTTTTACATAGAATTTACAGTGCAGAAGGAGGCCATTCGGCCCATCGAGTCTGCACCGGCTCTTGGAAAGAGCGTCCTAGCCAAGGTCAACACCTCCACCCTATCCCCATAACCCAGTAACCCCACCCAACACTAAGGGCAATTTTGGACACTAAGGGCAATTTAGTATGGCCAATCCACCTAACCTGCACATCTTTGGACTGTGGGAGGAAACCGGAGTCTCCGGAGGAAACCCACGCACACACGGGGAGGATGTGCAGACTTCGCACAGATAGTGACCCAAGCTGGAATCGAACCTGGGACCCTGGAGCTGTGAAGCGATTGTGCTATCCACAATGCTACCGTGCTGGTGAGGGTGAGGGAGTTATATTTGGAGGAGAGGTTTACAAGTCTGGAAGAGCTGTGGGAAAGAGTAGAGCTCCCAAAGGTAAGTGAATTTAGGTATGTACAAGTGAGGGACTTTGCATGGAAGGTGTGGAAAGTGTTTCCCAGGCTGCCGAAGTATGCCCTATTGGAACAGTTTCTGCTTCCGGAAGTGGAAGGGGAGGGTAGGATTGGGGACATATACCGGAGAAATGGAGGGGGGTTAGGGGGGAGGGAGATAGGTTGGGGAGTGTAGAGTGAGGCGCTGTGCAGGGTAAATTCAACCTCCTTGTGTGCGAGGATGAATTTGATACAGTTTAACGTGATACACAGGGTGCACATAACTCGGGCAAGGATGAGTGGGTTCTTCCAGGGGTAGCAGATGCATGTGAAAAGTGTGGGCCAAGACCAGCAAACCACCCACATATGTTCTGGGGGTGTGATAAATTAGAGAGATACTGGGTGGGAGTGTTCGGGAAGCTATCAAAGATTGTGGGGGCAGAGGTCAGATCCAATGGTGGCGATCTTTTGGACATCGGAAATGCTGGAACTGATGTAGAGGAGGAATGTCAATGTTGTGGCCTTCCCCGCTCTGGTTGCCTGGCAAAGAACTTTGCTGGAATGGTGGCCGACAACGCCTGGCTAGGGAACCTGTACGACTTCCTCCGGTTTGAGACGATTAAGTTTGAATTAAGGGGAGTGAAAAAGGGGGAAAATTTGTACACACTGTAAAATTGTGAACTGTGGAGAGTGTTCCCCAGATTATTCCTTTTTGTATTTTTGAATATGTTTGGAATTTTTTTTTTTAAATGAGGCTAGAAATATCAGTTGGCACATTATCAGATAAGTGCATAATGTATTCATTCGACATTTGCCTGTCAGTTATCTTAATGCAGTGTTGAGCTTATATCACAAATATAACGTCTAGGCTGCTTAATACCTATTCCAGTTGATAGATATTTTTTTTTTCATATTCCATGTCATTCCTCCATGGAGTCTTGTTTTTTTCAAAGATAATTTTATAACCATTTTAATTTTACCAGTACAGTATATTCATTTGGCTTCTTTTCATTCATAATTGATCATTGATTTAGGTTATGTTTGTCTCATTTAATAGATTTTGTTTTTTTGGTGAATATCTGTGCCCACTGAGACTAGAATAATTTCCTGCCATTTGTGTGTGTGCAACATCTTCAGATAAACATATTCAGCTGAACATATTCATTTGTCATTCACCTGTCAGAGCAGGACCAGATGTGCAGCGATATTCTCTTGCCATGCCCCCAAACCCCAAACTCAATCACAACTGAATAATACTGCCAATTAGGAACGTAGGGACAGAGTAGGCTATTCAGCCGCTTGAGCCTGTCCCACCATTCAATGAGATCATGGCTGATCTGTGGCCTAACTCCACACACCTGCCTTTGGCCCCATATCACTTCATATCTTTGCTTAACAAAAATATGGGCAGCACGGTAGCATAGTGGTTAGTGCAATTGCTTCACAGCTCCAGGGTCCCAGGTTCCATTCCCGGCTTGGGTCACTGTCTGTACGGAGTCTGCACGTTCTCCCCGTGTGTGCGTGGGTTTCCTCTGGGTGCTCTGGTTTCCTTCCACAGTCCAAAGATGTACAGGTTAGGTGAATTGGCCATGCTAAATTGCCCTTAGTGTCCAAAATTGCCCTTAGTGTTGGGTTGGGTGGGGTTACTGGGTTATGGGGATAGGGTGGGGATGTGGGCTTGGGTAGGCTGTTCTTTCCAAGAGCCGGTGCAGACTCGATGGGCCCAATGGCCTCCTTCTGCACCCTAAATTCTATGATCTATATCTATCTCAGATTTAAAATTAACTGTTCTAGCTTCAACTGCTGTTTGTGGGAGAGTTCCAAACCTCTACCATTCTTTGCATGAAGAAGTTCTTCCTAACTCTCTCCTGAATGGTCTCGCCCTAATTGTCCCACAGTTGTATAGATTTCTGTGCCATTAAGTGCACCTCCCACTAGAAACAGGGTTGAGACAGTCTAAACTTCTTTCACACAAGGATCTACAGTTGGAACATGAGAGGAAAAAGCACAAATATGGGGCTGGATTCTCCGCTGTTGAGATTGTCCGCTGCACCGGCAGCGCATCCATGCCCAGGGATTTCCCAACGGTGTGGGGCTGCCCACAATATGAAACCCTATTGGCTGGCTGATGGGATGGAGAATCCCGCTGCCGGCAGAGGCGGGCCGCACCCCGGGGCGGAGGATCCCACTCATGCTAATTCACTGTCACATGGTAAAAAAAAAAGCACGTTTGTTCTATTACTGCCCTCATTCACAGGGCAAAACAAAAATCGACATTTTCAAATTGGTCCAAAATGGCAGGGTCAATGTTGCTGCCGATGTGAATCTACAAGTTCAAGGCAGTGAAGAGAAAAGTATTCTTTTTTATTATTTTCTTTATTTTTTTATTTTAAATTTAGAGTATCCAATTATTTTTTCCAATTAAGGGGCAATTTAGAATGGCCAATCTACCTATCCTGCACATCTTTGGGTTGTGGGGGTGAAACCCACGCAGACACGGGGAGAATGTGCAAACTCCACACCGACAGTGACCCAGGGCCGGGGTTCGAACCTGGGTCCTCAAGAGAAAAGTATTCTACTGGTGTAGTCCAAGTTACGAGTACAATTATCAAAATGTTGCTGGAACTCACATCATCTGTCATCCAATTCCCCTCCCCCAATATCTTTTATCACACAACATTAAAAGAGAATACAGTTCTGTCAGTTGGTTTAAACTGCTAATTGGAGGGCAGCATGTGGCGCAGTATATAGCACTGCGACTGCGGCGCTGAGGAACTGGGTTCGAATCCCGGCCCTGGGTCACTGTCCGTGTGGAATTCGCACATTCTGCCCATGTCTGCGTGGGTTTCACCCCCACAACCCAAAGATGTGCTGGTCAGGTGGATTGGCCATGCTAAATTGCCCCTTAATTGGAAAAAAATAATTGGCTGCTGTAAAAAAAGATTTTTTATAAATAAATTGTTAATTGTAAACCATGCTGCACATGCGACAGTAACAACATATAATAAACTTTATTCAACTGAAGATACTTTGATTCCTTCACACATTCCTACCATAACTCCAACAAAAGATCTGAAATTTGAAAATAATTTACTGAATGCCTGCCATCCCTTATAAATGGGGTGACTAGGAAGGTTGCCAGTATTTTTCCTGGACATGAGGGACACCAGTTTTCCCAATGAATGAATAACCAGAAATCTGAAGGTGCAGATGCTAGAACATATCAGCAGCAGGCAGATTTTAGCATGCACGCGGGGATTAAAGGTACATGGGTTTCCAACATCAATGCCTTTTACATTATAATATCAAACTGCCAAAACAGAGTAATACGCTATACAGTTAATTCAGCAATCCCTTGTGCTCAAAAGCATGGATCTGAAAATCAGGGCTGCATATAATTGTCCCATCTCTTTTGACAGAAACTCCAAATAGACAGGGAGTTGCACTGTTCATTTTAACTGATATTATAGCAGTATAAATATAAAAATTAACACAGTTTAAGAGAAAGTGTTTCTGACAGGCTGTGCTGGTTTTTCAGAGTAAACCATCTGAAATCAAACAAACCAGTGAGAAATTTCAAGCATCAATTATATCCTGCTCAAATCAAGTCTCAGCAACTCTGGTCTGTTTCTGATTACTTTCTAAGACACCTGACTGCCCATGTTCATGGAAGATTATATATTGGTAAAATGAAAATGGGTTTAAACTGAAAGTTGAGAAAATAACTTCTGAAAACTTGCAATTTTGAGTGCAATTTGCTTATGAATCACAAATTGCATCCAAACCAGAAACCCTTTGTCTGTATGTTAATTTATTGCCCAGGATTGGTTCATTAAAAAAAAATCAGCTTTCACCCATTGGAAGCTGGCAGTGGCAAAATAGTTTCAAATACCCTGGAAGCAAGCTTCAGAAATTAATCAAATAAGTCATTTTCACATTAATATATTTTAGTAAATCAAATTAGAAATATTACCAACCTACTACAATGGCACAGTGGTTAGCACTGCTGCCTCATTGCACCGGGGACCCGGGTTCAAGTCCGGCCTTGGGTCACTGTGTGTGTGGAGTTTGCACATTCTCCCGTGTCTGCGTGGGTTTCCCTCGGGTGCTCTGGTTTCCTCCCAACAATTTGAGGGTTAGTTGGATTTGCCATGTTAAATTGCCCCTTAATGTGCAAAAAAGGTGTGTAGGTGTGGTTAAGGAGTTATTGGGATAGGACAAGGGAGTGAGTTTAGGTGGAGTGTTCTTTCAGGGGTCGGTGCAGAGTCGATGGGCTGAATGGCTTTTCTGCACCATAGGGATTCGATGATTCTATTCCAACGAAGGTACCCAAAATTACCAAACCCAATTTAGTAACTCGAGACAAAAAAAATCTGACAATTACATTTAGTGTAACTGCTCAATCTAAAAAATAAATTCTGCCAGTTGCAATTACATGGTACGTCAACAAATCTCCAGTACCTCGCAGAGGTGACCATCCTTGTCTGTGTGCCCATTGACAGTGATAGACTATTCTACTACACAACATCATAGCTCAGTCCAACCTAAGCGACACCTAACAGCCTCAAACACCATTTCCAGTATTTTTATGGTCACTCTTTGACCATAGGAAATAGGAGCACAAGCAGACCATTCTGGCCTTTGAGTCGACACTGCTCTTCACTAAGATCATGGCTCACCTGCTGCTACAAATCCACCTTTCCGCACTTTCGCCATGCACCTTGATTTATTTAAAATGAAAAAATCTACTGAACTCTGACTTGAATATTCTCAACAACTGAGGACTCACAGGTCTCTGAAATAGAGAATCCTTAATATTTGCAACCTTTGAGTGAAGACATTTCACCTTATCTCAGACTTATCCTGAGACTGTATTCCCGAGTTCAAAACTCCCAAAAAAAGGGAAACATTCTCATGTCACCTACCCTGTTAAATCCATAATAATTTTAATTATTTCAATTCGAAACTCTAAGGAATGTAGGCCCATTTTAGTCAATCTCTCCTCATGGGACAATTACCCTAACTGTAACAATCAACATAGGGAACCTTCATTGCACCATCTCTAAGGCAAGTATATCCTACCTTCAGTAAGGAGAACAAAACTGTATCAACTGCTCCAGGTCTGGTCTCACCAAGGCCCTGGATCATGAATGGAAAGTAAGTTAATATTTTTTCCATACTTAGTATAGGGGTGGTATGGCAAATTGTGCAGAAATATTTTATATTTTCTGTTTTTATTGCTAATTCAGTGCTAATTTGTGAATCATGGTAAATTTCATACAACTGATTCTTGTGAACTAGAAATTGGGTTCAAAAAGTGAAAATTGAAAATGTCACCTTGAGCAAGGATGCAAAAAAGCTAATATAAAAAGCACAAGGTAAAAATAGGATTAAACCATTAGTGTTTATGAAACAATGCCCAATGTATTTGATCATCATTTTCAATTAGAAATCAGTAATTACCAAATGATTTTTACTTTGTACCCTTACATCCAGCAGGAAGACTTGCATCCTGGCCCAAGTAAAGAGAGAAGCCGCTGCGTTATGTTTGGATAGATGTTACTGAACATTTTTGATCTTTAAACAATGCCGATCAGATTGTAAATATTCTAAGCATCTTCAAACAAGGAACTTTATGTTGTGACCTTTTTAAAGCTAATGTGCAAATCAGGGCAACTTAGTGTATAAGTACACGGGTTACAGGAAGATTTAATTGTACAAGGTCAATTTTCAGCTTTTTAAAAATCTAGTACAGCTGTCTGTATACAAAGAGAGCAACTGTCTTAGGGCTGAAGCCATCCACTTTCGAGTAGCTAATTCAAGAGCTCTATTGGGAGGGTTTGCTCTTTAGTCAAAGAATGGATATGATGATGCCGAAAGAGGGAAAGATAAATTCAAAGCCAGAAAAAAATAATCAGCATGATCAAATACTGGAACAGTGATAATTCTTTTCACAGGAGAGTAGGTGCGGTATTACATGCAATAGGGACTGTTAAACCAGGAAAATATTTTAAAAACAACTTCTTATGAATGAGGTTAACATTGGAAAATGTTGAAACAGTTATCTATACTCTGTAAAGAAAGAAACATTTGAAGCATTGGGGAAGAACATGTATAGATATAGATAAATTGTAGACAATTCTGGCCTTGTAAACTGAAATTTAAAGGAGGTTGTTTGTTATATGCTTCTACATGTTTAAAGCGGCAATTCCAAAGTAATTACCCCAATGTCTCTGGATACCATGTTGAAGTATTTTCAGTTGAACAAGGTAATTTAGGGAAAATAAATGTTACTGACATAAGATTCTTCTAAAATGATCTTGAATCCCAATCAAGAGGCTTCAATGTTATAGGCACATGTGGAATTTAAGTGGAATAAAATGTCAGCGCAACCTGCTGAACTCGCTGCCCCAACTCCTAGCATGCACTCTTGGTGCCTGAGGCTTAATTCAAGGGGTCACAAGTTTGTAAAGTTGAAACATCTGATGAGGAGAGCCAAATTGTCCCCAGATTTAAGTAGTCCAATAATGTAGGCATGAGTCCACTGAAAATACAATGGCCTCCAAAGAGTTTGCAAACAAAAGTATTTGTCAGTTGCACAAAAGGTTGTTGCTAAACTATTTAGCAAACCTAATAATTACAGAAGATATTTTCCAACAGAATAAATAAAACCCTTCAATTTCATCCAATCAGTAGTTTGGCAACACAAGCCTGGAAGATCCTAAAATCAAATCTCAGTCTGAGCTGAATTAGTAGATTTCTTGGTATCCGGAGTCAAGGAAAGAAAACCTGCCAGAAATCAATGATCATTGGGCCTGCCTGTCGGAATTAAGCAAATGGCAGTAATTTATTAGCAGTTTAGGTTTAATTGGCATAAATGCTTGAAATATATTTAGTATCTGTGATTCTCAATCATTTTAAAACTATTTTCAAATGTGACATCATGCACGGGCACGTTGGTTAAATATCACAGTCACTTCAAGCACAACTGAACATTTTTTTCCATTGTGAAACAGCAAGAAGTAAATCATGGAATAGAATTCGATTGTTGTTTCAGATAAACAAATGCATTTAAGAATCAATGCAGAAATACAAAAGCTGTGTGGGTGGGAAAGGGAATTTTATTTCTTATTTTTCTTGGTAACTTATTGGTTTCCAGTCAGAATGTTGGGGAAAGAGAAACTCAAAGATAAAAGTCCGTCCAACAAAAAACAATAATGATTCATTAGCATTGATTTTGTTTTAAACTGTGAAATCACCTGTTTCCATTTAAGTGCGTGCAAAATTTCTTCCACCTTATATTTATTGCATTACAAGAAAAAAACATTGCTAATAATCTGAAAACAAATTTCAATGGAATGGATTAATATTGATATTGCTACAAAGAACTTAACTTGATACTTTCAGTTAGGAAAAGAGTTGTCGAATAATTTTTCATAATGCGCCATAATCTTCTTCAAAGTTAAGGGTTTTTAAAATGGCCAGTTTCAAAGAATACATCATAATAATTGCGAATGCAGACTATAAAACCAGTGCAAAATTCACAGAAAAAAAACAGCAAGCCAACCACTGACTCGGGAAATCTGCCTCACAGCGCCAGCGACCGGGGTTCGAATCTGACCTTGGGTGACTGTGTGGCGTTTACACATGCTCCCCATGTCTGCTTGGTTTCCTCCGGGTGCTGCGGTTGCCCCCCACAGTCCAAAGATGCGACGGTCAGGTGGATTGGCCATGCTAAATTGCCCCGTAGTGTCCAAAGGTAGGGTGCTCTTTTAGCGGGTGGGTGCAGACTTGATGGGACAAATGGCCACCTTCTGAACTGTAGCGATTTGATGAACTTTAGTGAAACCCTCTTCACCAAAACACATTGCTTCAAGACATTGATATCCATATCTAGACAACTGTCATAAGGAGAAATGTTGTCAGGTAATTTTAAGCTTCTGGTTCTCTCACATTAACGGTCACGTTTGGGGTCAAGTTGCAGGTAAACAATAGGGAGTAGGCCGCATACTTAGCACTATTGGATACACGGTGAACAGACTGTACTGAAATACCAGGGAACTGGAGAGAAGGTCACGGAGAAACACCAAAGACTTCCACCAAAATGCATATGGGAGTTGGCTGCACAGGAACATGGATTGTTGTACTGTACTGGAAAACGGGTTGCGCAGAAACACTGGCGACTCGGAGAACGGCTGCATCAAAGCTTGGAGGTCAGCAGCTGAGAAATATCTAGGTGCAAATGTTCAAGAAACTGAGATCAAGCTCCAGAGAAGTATTGACCCCTAGCAAAGGACAGCGCACAGAAACAACGAGGAGCTGGGAACCTTGAAAGGGCAACATTTCGATGGCATAACAGAGTAGTTTCAGAACTGTTGATTGGCCACACCAGTTGACTACAGTACCCACATTTGAAGGTATGAATGAATACAGGGAGAAGATTTCCCCCTGCAGAAGGCATAACAAGATCCTCTAACAAAGAATAGATTTCTAATTTTGCTACACATAATACATTGAGGCAATCCTTCTCCCAATGTACAGTATATGCAGTGTTATTAGTGAATAGCAATACCCACGTGTGCATACTTCTCTCAGGTTGAGATATGGTATGCATTTTTTGCTTGGCTGACTCTGTTAAATAAAATCTTGTGACATTATTGACATTAATTGGTGTTTATGAGAATTGTTTCTTGAATCGGACTTTATTGGACTATATAAGCAAAATACCACTGTTCAAACCAGTCTTGACAGCATTAGGTCAGCGTGAAGTGACTGAAATGTTACAATCACCCTCTTCCAAATATATACCGGTATTACCGGATTTTACTGAACATTTACAGATAATAAACGTTAAAACAACAATAAAAGACAAAATGCTGCCTTATTTTCCAACTGTTCGCCAGATTAAGTTTTAAATACATTCGTAAATAAACCTCCGTAGAATTTAGCAAACCATCGAACTTTGAGCAAAGCTTCTCTGGATAAAAACGTGGATTCGAACTGAACAATGCATTTAAATGGTGCAAAAAGTCAACCATGCCTTAAAGTGTCACCCACACAAGGTACATTTGTGTAAAGTAAGCGTTGCTGTGAGCATTGTGACATTTCACGAGTTTCTCTGGTTAACTGTATCTGACGGACAGAAGTTTAGAAATACGAAAGGTGAGCAATCAGACTCAACGTGGTTGAATTGACAGCTATTTTGAGACAATCGGAAATTTAAGCCAGCAAAACTTAACACTCCGGCGCAGTGAAGTTTGTTGCACTGAAGTCTGCGGCACTGAAAGGTTTCAGGCGCCGCCGGGGGGGGGGGGGGTCAACTCTGAAGCATTACAATAAATTAAACATAACTGAATAAAGGAATGAATAAGTCTCAGTGAAGCGGAAAAACACACCGTCTAAAATCTAGCCGTTACCTTGGAAGTAAATCCCAGACTGGATCTGCATTATTCTGGGAAGAGTGGTGGGATCGAGCGAGTCGATGAAGCTCTCCAGGCTTTGCGCCATTCCCCTGCGATTTTCCTCACCGCCTTGCAGAGTTAGCAGCGGAGGCCGGTTGTCTCGAGGCAGCAGGTGCTCCTCGCGCACGCTGCGGGCGTCCCACCCACTGGGAGTCAGTCTCTCCCTGCCCACACACGGTGACAGCTGGTCGGGACTGCAGCCCTGCTCCTGCTCGACGTTTACTGACTGTCTGAGAAAGGTTCAGCACAAAACTCCAGCCCCAAAGACTGGTTTGCAATCTCAACGAATGAGTCAGATTTTCTTCACCATGACACCGAAGTGCAGAACAATGGTGGGCGGCAACCCCGGAAACGCACCCGGCGAATTCTCACACTGTAAAGTTTGCAGCCCTCCTCGATAGTTTTGTCCCCCTCATCTTAAAAGCAATTGGTTTCCAGATGTGGCGTGAACGGTTTGCATTCGTAGTTAGGGTGGGCAACAGTGGCAGACTGGCCAGGGTGTCAGCTTGCCCGATGGCAAGTGGACCCCTGATGAAGTGGGCCCCCTATATCAAATAAAAATGCAATAAAGAAACAAACACAGACAACTGTTTTAGTAATAAAAAGGAATAAGGAAAAAAAGAGAACAGGACACAAATAAGCAGTGCATGAAAAGGAACGAAGCAGGGGAGGTAGTGGAAGGATGTGGAATGGGGGGGCCGGGTCGGGCATAATTAAGGAAATTCCATGTTTTCAGCAAAAGTGTGTGAATTTAAAGATAAAGTTACAATTCATGATTTGAGATGGTCGGCAACTTCAAAGGATATCAAGCAGTAGTCTTGGTTCAGCCGGTACATCGGTCCGGGGCCCGGAGAGCCAAGAAGGGGCCCGTGAATCTCTGAAGGGCCCTTAAAAATTATAATTAATTAGATAAATAAATCTCCAACTTCTTTCCTGAGATTTGTATTCTAACTTAATAAAATATAATTGTTTTTAAAAAGAGCAATACCAAATAAAAATGCAATAAAGAAACAAACAAATAATCACTCAGTGTATGAAGGAACGAAGCAGTGTTAAACGGATGTGAAAAGGAGTGAGGGGGGGGGGCTGGGGGTTCACCCGGGTCGGACATAGTTGGAAATCCACGTTTTCAGCAAGAGTGTGTGAATTTAAAGATAAAGTTACAGTTCGTGATTTGAGATGGTCGGCAACTTGAAAGGATATCAAGCAGTACATAGGGTTGTGAGGTCACCAAAAAGGATAAGTGGTACCTTTGACCGTGAATCATGAGATCAAAGATATTGAAGTGATCGTTAAACTCAAAGGGTTGCGACTTGTAACACTACACTGGTATCAAACTGGACATGTTAACTTTGGTCGTGGGACCATTCTTAATGTCTTACTATAGTCGGACCAAACTTCTAAGTTTCAACAGTTGTCTCAGTTGCTTGCTGGTGTGAACACTGGACAGTGGATTGTCTCCTCTTCTGAAGCTGCATAGGCCACAGTAGTATTGACTAATGAACATAGCCTATTGAAGTGTAAGTAAGTTATTTTATATTTTTTATCAAGTAGGGGTTTATCTGGCGTTCCTTCAAGTTATTCTTGCAATCATCAATATTAATTTTTCCCAATGTGGGCTCTTTTTAATTAAGTTTTTATTTCAGGAATATTACCCCTACCAGCATGGAAAAGAAAAAGCATAAATCTGGGTCACTAAAACGCAAAGAACAAAAAGAAGCAGAAAGGAAGGAATCAGCCAAGCGATGCAGGCCTATTACAGAGTTTATAATACCACAAGCACAATCCACATCAATATCCAGTTCTGCAACAAATAATCAAGAAGCAAGAAACAATGCTCATGGTGCTGATGCAATGACATGCGAGTTACAAGAACAGAGAAGAGCTACTTTGAATGTAGAGACAAATACAAGTGCATCCATTACTAATCAACCCAGGTCCAATATTTCTTCTGGCTTCCTTGTTCCGGTATCTGTACTGCCTGTAGTTGCAACATCTGAACACATAGCTTCAACTAGTGACAGGGAATCAGATATTCCTTCAAACATAAATGACTTGGTTTCTGAAGCGCATCCTGTAAATGAACCTACGCAAGAAAATGAAAGATCAATTACTGGAATCTTCCAATATCCATCACGAGCAAAGCTAAAACAGTTTTTTGCTGAACATCCACTTCAGCCACTTGATGATCTGCCATTTGATGCTCGTTTGTATGAGAGTATGAATGACTCAGTCCCAAGAAAATGGCTAACATATAACAAAGAAAATAGATGCTTATATTGTTCATATTGCTTAGCCTTTGAGTTTCCCAACACTTGTAATCCATCACCCTTTGTACGTGGCTTTAGTGACTACAGGCGTATTAGCCAGAGCTTGACTTTACATGAATCGACAACAACTCATGTCAGAAATGCTCAGCAATATATCAGTGTGGTTAATGATGGCACCTTAGATAAATGTTTTGCAGCATCACTAATTAAAAGGAAAGAAGAAGTATTGAAGCAGAGAAGTATTGTCATGAGGATTATAGACATCATAAAGATGTTAGACAAGCAAGCACTTCCTTTTCGAGGTCACAGAAATGAATCGGCCTACACTCTAGATAATGATGTTCTGAATCATGGCAATTTTTTTGCTACAGTGCAGTTGATGGCAAAATATGACCCCATTATGGCAGCTCACGTTTCTGCAGTGCAAAACAAGTCTAAACAAAGAATCAAACGATTAGAGCAAAAAGGAAAGGCTCAAAGTAAAGGCCGTGGTGGACTTGTTACATACCTGAGTAAAACAACTATAAACATGTTAATCAAAATTATGAAGAATATGATACAAGAAAGAATTAGCCATGAAGTTTCTCAAGCAAAATACTATTCTATTCAGGTTGATTCAACACAAGATAATTAATCCATTGCTCAGTTTAGCATTATTATTCGGTATGTGCTTAAAGGTATTATCTGTGAGCGACTACTTTCAGTTGTGCCAAGTAATGATGGAACAGGACAGGGACTTTTTGATCTATTGATTGAAACATTACAACATCTTAAAATTGGCCCCCAAAAATGTTTATCTGATAGCACAGATGGCGCTGCAAGCATGGTCAGTATAATGGTTTACAAAGTAAAATTGCTGATGTGGCTGATCAACATGTTCATATATGGTGCTATGCCCATGTCTTGAATTTGGTGATAACTGAAACAACAAAATGAAATGAAAATGAAAAATGAAAATCGCTTATTGTCACGAGTAGGCTTCAATGAAGTTACTGTGAAAAGCCCCTAGTCGCCACATTCCGGCGCCTGTCCGGGGAGGCTGGTATGGGAATCGAACCGTGCTGCTGGCCTGCTTGGTCTGCTTTAAAAGCCAGCGATTTAGCTGAGTGAGCTAAACCAGCAACATGTTGTGTGCCTGCAGTTTCTTTTTTCAATTTGCTCCAGAATATAGCAACTTTTGTGAAAGCATCATACAAGAGAATGGCTGTATGGATAGAAGTTGTTGGAAAACATCTAGGACAAGAAAAAATGAAACGATTAATGCTAATTAGTGAGACCAGATGGTCAGGAAAATCCAATGCAGCAACAACTATATTTGGATGTTTTGATGATGCCGCTGCCAGTACTTTCGTAAATCTATTGACATGCTTATCAATGATACAAGATTCAGAAAAGTTTGATGCAAAAACAAAACATGAAGCAAATGTTTTACTTCAAAGTCTTCTAAAGTTTGAAATCATATTGACAGCATTTATTACTTGTATATATTTGAAACTACAACCCCGTTATCAAGTTATCTACAGACAAGTGGTTTAGATATGTTTACTGCATGGAGTTTGGTAGATTCAGCTACAACAAAGTTGAAGGAACAGACAAGAACATTTGATAACGTTCACAGCAAGGCTTTGGAATTTGTAAATAAATGTAATGACAGGATTTCACAGATGAATATGGATGAAAATCAAACATTTGAAATTGATGCGTTGGAAACAGCATTGCCAGTTAAGAGGCAGAGGAAGAAGAAAAGAATGGCAGATGAGCTTATTGATGATGAAAGAAATTCCTCAGATTCTCTAGCTGATTTTCGAGTAAATGTGTTTAACCTAATAATGGATCGCATTGTCCAGTCACTAGAATCACGCTTTGTACAACACAAACAGTTGTATAAAGATTTGTCCTGCTTGGACCCAGCAAAGTTTAAAACTATTGCAGAGAAGGGCCTTGAAGATGAAGCATTGGAAGGTATTATTAAGCTGTTTCCACAAATCAGCAAAGATCAAGTAATATTGGAATTGTTTTCTTTTGCTTCAAACTTTGATGTATTAAAGCTATTGCTTAATGATGGTGAGAATATGGATTCCAATTGTAAAATTTGCAGCACTTGCCCATCGTGTGTACTAAAAATTCTGGCATCCAACAGACTTCATGACAAGGCATATGATAACCTTTATGAACTTTATAAAGTCATCTGCACACTATCAGTTACTCAAGTCCAATATGAGAGTACATTTTCAAAGCTAAAGATCATAAAGACAAGGTTAAGAAATTCGCTGTCTGAGGAGAATTTGGAATCATACATGTTGCTATCCATTGAAAAGGAATTGTTAGAAGAATTGGATGCAGAAGCAATTATTGGCAGATTTGCACAATCATCTAGCGAACACAAACAATTGCTCTTAATATAGTGGACTGCATGCAATACTCTATTGTGCTTTTGAACTATCTATTAATGTCTAAATTGTGCAGTAAACTATTTAAAAATATCAACCAATTACTAAAAATAAAAAAATAAATTAAAAATTGAATTATAACATTCTGTATTTACATTTGGTATCTACTGCCAGTAATATGTACAGTACATGTACACTGTTATTACGAAGAAATACACATTTTGTCCACAAAAATTTTAATTGTACCCTTTTTTCCATATGTATTTTTTGAAAATTTTATTTATTCGTTATGAAAATTAAACAATAGCATTGTAGTTGTGGGTGGGCCCCCTTTGTCTCCTGGCAACCAATATTTTTGACCCAGTCCGCCACTGGTGGGCATGATTTGATGGAAAATTTTCTAAGTGTGGTAACGAGCGGGAATTGCAGCCAGCTTCCCGACCCTCGGCTAGCCAAGGCTGTCACTAGTATCAAACATTAATTGGGCCACTCAACGAGGCCCCAGTGGATTGACGCCGCCAGCGATGGTCCTGCCTGCTGAATCGCAGGGACAGTGCAGGCCAGCTCTCCACTTAGAAGGAAGAGCAGCACTTAAACCGATCCTGCAGTGCAAACCCCACACAGCCCGCAGCCATGCAACCGAGGAGACCAGCCAGCCCCATGATTCGGGGATGCCGACCTGGCCAGATTGTTGGAGGCGGTCGGGATCAGACGGGAGACCCTGTTTCCCTGAGGGGCTCAGAGGGTCAGCCACAGGGCAGCCAGTGCTGCCTGGGAGGAAGTGGCAGCTCAGGGAGCATCACCAGGTGGACTGGCACCCAGTGCCTAAGAAGAACAACCTCCACTGGGCTGCATGTGTGAGTTGGCACCAGTGCCATGGCACCACCCACATTCCCTCAAGGCATGCACCTGGCATCCCCCCGCCCAGTACCGTGCCCTGGCTCACCCATGTCCAGCAAGGCCACCCATGCCAGCTTCCCCATACTCCCCATATGACCCATGCCCCCCGTAATCCTCCCACCCCCGTGATGAACGACGTGTGCAGTTCACAATGCCCTCTCTGTGTCCCCACAGGAGAAATTGGCCACAACAGACAGGAGAGGGCCCAGACAGGTGGCAGGGCACCAGATATCGGTGTCCTCACCCCCTAAGGGGATCGGGCCCCAAGAGATCGTGGGAGTGGCCGAGGACAGATTTGTCATTGATGTAGAGGTTGGCGTACGGCATAGAGGTGAGAATCCACTGGGCCTCACCCAGATGACCTGTCACACATGAGTTGTTAATGCCATACAGAATGACCCATCCCTCCCACTGACCACGTCCATTCGCCCACAGGATCTCCATCCAACTGTGTCGACCCATCCCGGGTGGTTTCACCCTCATCTCCCATGAGAACACCTTAGAGGGGAGCTCCAAGGGGACCACCGTATTTGCAACACAGCTGTCATCCTCACCCTCCACCTGCGCAGAGACAGACACTCAGTGGGCAACAGCAGTGGTCAGGCCTCTGGGGCACATTCGGTGAGCACCTCACAGTTAATAAACAGTTAAAAGTCAATAAACAAAATATTCCAGCAAAGATACCAACAAACTACAAGAGCAAACTGTCCTCTATCTTCAGCCCAGTAGGAGGCCAGCCAATATCCTTCCCTCGCCTCATTCCAGGTCAAAGAAATCAGAAGGGCAGCTGCAAGCAGAAACACAGCGCCAGGCATTGCAGTAGCAGGCTGGCTTTCCCACTTCCAGCAATAGAATTTCAAAACAGAAACAGTCAGTCCCTATGCCACACTAACTCAAAGCATATCATAAGAGTGAGAAAGCACCACCTCTTCCCCTTAATAAGACTGGTAGTAGGCTTGTTCACAGCTTTCCTTTGCCTCATTCCAGCCTTCGGGAATAGAAAAGGCAGCCAGCAAGCAAAACACAAAGGTCTTCAAGCAGTCTTGCAGCCAAAAGCAAGGAGCACAGAGCACACGCAACCTTTAGTCACTTGGGAGCTGTGAAGTGCTCACTTAGCTATAATTACCAATTCCCTATTAGTAAAACCTTCAACTACGCGACGAGGCTTCAACAGTCAGTTGGAGTTATGGGACGGTGGGACAGACAGGCAGGATCTGGGGTGTCCCTGTTAATGGTTGCGCACAATCCAGGGTGTGGCATGGCAGACCCACGGGTGCCGAGACACACCGCCCTCCCACTGATGGCGACTTCCTCATGTCATGTCACTAAGTCGAGCGCGGCTAGGCTGTTCGATCGCACCCTGGGTAGGCTGGGGTTGTTTTCCTTGGAGCAGAGAAGGGTGATTGAGGTGTATAAAATTGAGGGGCATAAATAGGCTGGATAGGAAGGAACTTTTCCCCTTAATAACCAAGCTGCATAGATATAAGGTAATGTGTAGGTTTCTAGGAGATGGGAGGAAAAACATTTCACACAGAGCAGAGTGGAAATCTGGAACTCACTGCCAAAACAGGTGTGGTAGAGATGGGAACTCTCAACATTTACATTTAGATGAGCACTTAAAATACCATAGCATACATGACTTCAAAGCAAGTGCTGGAAAATGGGACTTGAGTAAATAGATGATTGATGGCTGGCATGGTAAGATGGGCCAAAGGGCCTCTTTCTATCCTGTAAAAACTGTTAACACTAAAAACAATAGCTCAATTCAATGGTCCAGGGTACTTGCTAAGTGTGTTATAATTATGACGTTTCCTCACTGAGGTTTGTATAACTCATCTTTCTCAATGTGCTGGCCACCATTAATGTACCAGATCTGGAGCTAGGAGTGAGAATTGTAAAAACAATAATGGAAGATATCTTAGCTTCCAAGACGTCAAAGTGAAAGCATCAAGCACCAGAGACTTACTATAAACCAGGTCTCCCTCATTCCTTGGAATTGCACTCAAAATTAACAGTCCAAAAACTTTATCGAACTATTAACAAACTTTCACACACTATTTCTCATGGCTGTAGTAATATCTAAAACAGCATCATTGATCTCATTTGTCTTGACATGTCTCTTACAGTGGCAAATGCAACATGCAGAACCAGCATTCCTCAGACATCATTCAGCTATGGGAGATCTCTGACTTGTGTGTCCCAACAGATCAATGTAATACGCCTAGTGTGTATGGATGAAAAGAGTTAGCATGTTTTCCACTATTTGTTTGCTAGCTGATGCGCCATGGTGCAGCTGATTCGGTAGATGCTTGAAGCTCAACAAATGGACCAAGTCCTTCGCACCAGGCAAACAAACAAAAAAAAAGGATGATGCTGCTCATGTCTCAGTTTGCAATCTCTAACATCAGAATCATGTACAAGGGCTTGACAGCCGACTTGCAGGTGGTTGATAATGCATGCATGGCTGTGATCGACTTTGAACTTGATAGGCCGAACATCAACATAGCATTCCTACGAGAGACAAGGCTTTCTGAGAGTGGATCACTGAAAGAAAAATGTTGCACATTCATTGGCAGGGAAAGGGTTCAGATGAATCGTGTGAGCAAGGCTTAGGTTTTGCTATAAGGAACCTGCTGCTCTAGATGACAGACCCCCCCCCCCCCCCCCCCCCACCAACACAAGGTTCAGATATGTCCCTCAGTTGAGATAGAGCCAGTTATCCTCAAGAGTATCCATGGTGCAACACTTTGTTCCATTATGGAGGCCAAAGACCAATACTATGAGGAGCTTGATACTGCTATCAGCAGAATCTCAAAGTCAAAACACCTTTACCTACTGTGAGATTTCAATGCAACAGTGAGTGTGGATAATGAAGCCTGGCCTTCCTGCCTCAGACATCATGGATAGATATCCCAGGACCCAGAGCCTCTGGACAGGTTTTCATGGAGTTGCTGGAGACATTAGTGAGCAGTTGGGACATTCAAAGGAAGATGTCAGCTTCGCAGGAGATTTCGCTGGCAATGTGTGGCACCGAGGCCAGGGTGGCAACTGCAGTGGAGAGCTTGGTGCATGATATCAGCAGAATGAGTGAAGGTGTCCAAAGCGTGACGCAGTAGGTGATGGCCATGACTGAGGGCCCGGCAGGCAGACATGACCCAGTACTAGACTGACTTTGATGAGGTGCTGAGGGACATGCCCCACTCTCAGATGGGATTGGCCGAGGTGCTGCAAATCGCAGATGTGCTTTGCAGAGTCACTGCAGAGCATGGCCCAATCAATGAGGAACATCACCAAGGGTGTCGACATCATGGTGCAGACGGTGGGGAGCCAACAGGGCTGGCAGAGCCAGATGATGCAGGGGCAGCCGGGGCTCAATCCAGCTGCCCTTCTGTCCCAAGGTGAATCCCAGGGCCCCATGGGCACCGACCAGGAGGAGGAGGCACAGAGTGGCAACACGGACCCAACCTATAGACTGGCAACAGTGGAAATCAGCTCCCCCGAATTCCACCCCTCTGATGAGGCCACATTTCATATATATATATATATAAATAATATATATATGGGGACTCAATACCCTAGGCCTGAAATTGGTGAGAAGTAAGGAGGGAATCTTCTTGAGTGATAGATAAAGCATCGGCCTTCAATGAAGAAACCACTTCAAGGAACTTCTAAACCATGATTAATTATGGATGAGGACACGTTTTAAGAAATTCCCCAACTCCCCATCAAAAGTAATCTTGGGCTCCCACCAAGCATGGACAAAGTCAAAGTCGCCATTAAAAACATGAAGAATGGAAAAGGCGTAGGAGTGGGATCCCAGCGGAGACTTTCAAACTTGGAGGAGGAGATCACCCATAAGCTCCAAACGTTAGTCCTGAAAATCTGGGACAGAGAAGAAATTCCTGCCGTGATCAGTATCATCAAGAAAGGAGACAAAGCAGGCTACTGAGCAATCTCCTTACTCTCCCAAGAGCGGCACGGTAGCACAGTAGATAGCACTGTGGCTTAACAGCACCAGGGTCCCAGGTTTGATTCCCGGCTTAGGTCACTGTGTGTGCGGAGTCTGCACGTTCTCCCTATGTCTGCGGGATTTCCTCCGGGTGCTCCAGTTTCTCTCCCACAAGTGCCGAAATACGTGCTGTTAGGTTATTTGGACATTCTGAATTCTCCCTCAATGTAGCTAAAAAGGCACCATAGTGTGGTAACTAGGGGATTTTCACAGTAACTTGATTGCAGTGTTAATGTAAGCCTACTTGTGACAATAATAAGGGGCCAAGAGCACCGGCAGAGGCCATGATCATCCAAGACCAATTCCACCGGGCGGCCACATGCTGAGGATGTCAGAGTCCCGATTGCCAAAGCAAATCTTCTTTGCCCAGCTCAAGGAAGGTTCCTGGTAAGAGGAGGACAAAGGAAGCACTTAATACATCCTAGAGGCTTACCTCAAGAAATGCAACATAGACATCAATGCCTGGGAGACCCTTGCTCAGAAGAGACCTACTTTGAGGAACCTCCTAATTGAAGGAACACACCCAATGGCAGGAGGAGGTCTGGAAAAGGAGCCTGCAAAAGGAATACCAGTGATCTGGAGTTCAAGGACCGAACCGAACTCCCGGAAACACCTACAAAATGTGCAGTCGAAGACACAGCTCTAGGATCAGGCTCATCAGCTATGTAAGAATCCCCAGGACCCATGACTAGTAACATGGAGTTTCTTAGTGGACGATCATACTGTTTAACAAATGATTGTCAAAGAAGAAGGATGCCACAATCTCCACTTGATGTTGAAATCATCAGGAAAAGCTGCAGCTATTACGCCCAAGCTAGGTAAGAGTGTGGAGCAACAACAACCTGATTGAGAACACCACACTGAGTCTGCAAAGCCTGCATCCACTCCTGTCCTGTGGAGGGGCCTGGAAAATGTATGCTAAATAGGAGAAAAGGCTGAAAAGTTTCCAACTTCATTGTCTCAGACGTATCCTCAATATCTCTTGACAGGACGTGTTCACCAACTCTGAGGTCCTGGAGTATGCTAATTCCACCAGCATGCAACAATGTCTACATTGACTTGGCTATGTTCCTTGGACGGATGACAGGCTTGTGTCCAGAGACTTTCTGTACAGTGAACTGGCTATTGGAATGCAACCTGCTGGGTACCTATATATCCACGACATGGACACCTGAAAGTGTGAAATTAAGATGGCAGATATTGACAAGGACATCCGCCAGCCATGATTGCTGGAGCCTGACTCATTGGAAGAGGCGAGCAGAAATGAAAAGCTCAGCTGGCACAGATGAAAGTCCAGAGAAAAGCGAGGCCAACGAATCGTGCATCATTTCAGCCTTCCTCTGCAGCAAATGTAGCATAGGCTGTCATGCCAGAGTGCGGCTCCTGAGCCACAGCAGGCGGTGCCTAACACAGTTGACCACCATGGCGTGAAGCATTACTTTTCAAGACAGAAGGCTACCAAGCAAGATATCTAATGTGGCTACGAGCATCTTATTGCGATCTATTCCAGTTTTCATATGGTTCCAATAATTCCAAAGGTTAAATTCACAAGACATCTGTATTTATTTGCAATTGCCTCATTACTGTTTTCCAAACTTATATTTTCATTAGTCATTTTCCTTGGTCATTTCCAATTTTTGCATGCGCATGGTCATTAACTATATCTGCACTACCATCTATGGCTATTCTGTCAATAGTACTGTATTTTTGAATCAAAATAGTAGTGCTCTATACATTTCAAATTTTAATATAGGACAGTGTCCAACAAGACATGGATTCATACTCAGTGTGAGTATAGTCAGTATAAATTACTGAGCTTGTTTTAATTCTTAAGGAAGGATTTATTTCACGTCTGAGGACTAAAAATCCCCTTTGAGTCATTTAGGATTGATAAATTGCTGACTCCACATACAGATTCTAATCGCTTGTGAGATAGTAGGGAAGTTGCAAAGATGAAATTTTCCCACAGATAGGAGAAGGTAGAATTTAATTTGGATTTGAGCAACTGAGGGGCTGGTAGGTCACCTGGCATGAGGAAAAACAACTTAAAGTCAGGAAAGGGGGAATTAAAAATGGGCAATCAAAATTATATGTGTTTGCTTTTTATATAAATGAATGGGAGAATGTATTCAGTGGCTGGGTTCAAATAGTAGGCAGATATCACCAGAACTAAACAATTCTAAATGTATCAATATTTCAATTGCTTGGGCAATAAGACAATTTCTCTTTGAAATGTTTAAATATCTTTGTCAGATAATATCGACTGAATGCACAATCATGATTTTTCAAAGCTTGCCAAACAGCACAACACTTCGTTGGCACTGGGCCAGATCAGAAAATCAGACACTCGATTTTGTGCAACTGATACCCAGTTTATTTTCCTTTTGGGACCCTAAGATCATGCTATTGATATGCAGAGCTTCATTTCAATGCTGCATTTAAAAGATCCCTTACTGGAGTTTCACATCTTCAGACATGAGTTTCATGAATTAATTTCTCCCATAAAACAGGATGTCCATGATGAATCCCTGTATATGTCAGCATATAGGCTTCACAAAAAAAAACATGGATTTTTGTTCTGTGCATTTATCGGTTCTTGCCAGTTGATTCTTCATTTTTGTATTTCTCTCCCTCCCCCCATCAGTTCTTTGCATCATGATTCTTGTTTGTTATACGCAGTTCCGCCAACTTTTGTGTCGTTCGCAAACTTCTAGTCAGACCAGTTACATTTTCCTCCAAATCATTTATATATACTACAAACAGCAAAGGTCCCACTGAACCCGGCAGAACACCACTAGTCGCAGCCCTCCATTCAGAAAAGCACCCTTCCACTGTGACCCTGTCTTCTATGACCCAGTCAGTCCTGTATCCATCTTGCCAGCTCACCTCTGATCCCATGTGACTTCACCTTCTCTACCAGTCTGCCATGAGGAACCTTGTCAAAGGCCTTAATGAAGTCCATGTAGACAACATCAACTGCCCTACCTTCATCAGTCAGTGAAAATTGCACCTTCTTGCCACGTCTGCATGGGTTTCCTCCAGGTGCTCTGGTTTCCTCGTATAGTCCAAAGATATGCAGGTTAGGTGGATTGGCCATGCTAACAAATTGCTCCTCAGTGTCGAAAGGCTAGGTGCTGTTATGGGTCACAGGGATAGCATGGGAAGTGGGCATAGGGAGGGTGCTCTTTCGGAAGGTTGGTGCTGACATGATGGGCTGAATGGCCTCCTTATGCACTACCGCAATTCTATGATTCTATGGGGTGAGGCAGATTGGAAAGTCAGTGATAGGTCAGAGCTAAGGAGAGATTGACGAAGATGGTCATGGACATGAGACAAAGGGGCTGTGAATGGTGCCATTAGGGCTGAAGAGTGTTAATAGTGGCAAAGGTAAGATAGCATGTGTTAATAGGGAAACAGAGGTCAGCGATCTCAACTGAACACAAGGGATAGTGGCCATCTGAGGGATTTGTGTCGGGACAAGCCAGGAGAACTGAATTTGAAAATCTTCAGCCCTCAGGGAAGGCAGTAGCGGTGCCCATGCACCTTTACAATGTCAACAATTAGGTCAAAACCACAAGTTCCCTCTAAATAGCAAACTAAATGCCTTTAAATTTGCTGCCTTGCAAGATTTTGTGCTTTGTCCAGTAACTGTACTCTGTCAGCAGCACACTCAAATAAGAGGATTAATTCTGAATGCAGAATCTGCTATGGCCTATCCTGTTTGGTGAATGTAAGTGGGACAGACGCCTAGTCAGACCTAAACAAAAGTTAAGATACTGAATGAGAGGCATAATGTTGTAAAGTTTTGTGCTGAAAAGACAAATTTGCTCCGGCAATTATATTGTCAGAAATTGGGCTTGTTACTTTACAAACAAAACTTTATTAAAACAAAAGAAACAGTTTGGTCTTTATTCTCCAATTCTGTGGCTAAGTGCCGATGCCCGCATGGAAACTGTGGCATTTTATGACACCAAAATCAGCGCCACACCCTCACCGATTCTGGGACTGGTGAGATGCTAGCAGCAGCGGCGGGTGAAACTCCCAGCTCCCATGCCAAAAACAAAGACCTGCAGCGGTCATGCTGTACAACATAGAACATAGAACAGTACATAGAACAGTACAGCACAGAACAGGCCCTTCGGCCCTCAATGTTGTGCCGAGCCATGATCACCCTACTCAAACCCACGTATCCACCCTATACCCGTAACCCAACAACCCCCCCTTAACCCTACAACCCTACTTTTATTAGGACACTACGGGCAATTTAGCATGGCCAATCCACCTAACCCGCACATCTTTGGACTGTGGGAGGAAACCGGAACACCCGGAGGAAACCCACGCACACAGGGGGAGGACGTGCAGACATGGCGCCGGTCGTGCGCGGACCCGACCTGCCAAATACAGCTCCACAGGACAATCCCTGGCCACCCCTCAACAGTCCCCCCAGCTCTCAGGGAAGCGCTCCAGCCAGCGACACGGCTCCCAGTTGACTGTGGTAGCGCTGGACACAGTCCGCAACCACCACGCCGGGTTCCCAACCGCTCAGACCATACGTCAACTGCGCGGTCGGGAACTCAACCCATCAGGTGAGGGCCTTCCAATGATGCGCCAATGCCATTCCAACGGCGTGTGGTACACAATGCGATGACGGCGATTTTGAGGGGTCGGAGACATAAAAACCGGGGTCAAACCGGCGCTGCCCCCGATTTAGGCGTCAGGAGGATTCTCCACCTGATCGCCGATTGTCATATCAGCGTCAGTCAATGGAATTCCCGCCCCTTAACTTTTAGACGTCACAGTTCTCACACTAACAATTTGTATACAGTTTAATTTCAACACTTTTTATTCATCCATGGGATGTGGCCATTGCAGGCATTTATTGCCCATGTCACATGTAGGCCAGACCAGGTAAGCCCGGCAGATTTCCTTCTCTAAAGGACATTAGTGAACCAGATGGGTTTTAATGACAATCCACAATGGCCATCTTTTAATAGACTTTTAATTCAAGATTTTTCTCAAATTCAAATTTCATCAGCTGCACTGGCGGGATTTGAACCTGGGTGTCTGGTAACTAGTCCGGTGACAATACCACTACGCCACCTTCTCCCCAAATTCCCATTAAACAACACTTGGCCTTAAACTTAGCTCTTCTTCTATTTACTCATCCAGGCAAAGGCGATTTGATTTGCGAAGCAATTTTCCCTCTGTTGGGGACATCTCTTTCAGAATTCTTTGTCAAAGCAATCTCTCTCTGTGGTTTTTCTCATAATCTGTTCCATGGCTGCTTGTATCTTTAAGTTTGCAGGTTTCCTGACCAGACTGCCTGCCCTCTACATGCTTATCTGTAACTGTTTTACAACCACATGTTCATGACTTCCTTCTGTGGGTCTTTGTCATGACTTCTTCCGCTGGCTGCTAACCTGTTTGTCACGGTTCCCAAAAAGGATCTCTCTCTCTCTCTCTCTCTCTCTCGCACTCTAAGCTCCGCCCAGCCCTTGAAACAAAGCTTCTCCCTTGAGGTAGTCGAACCGGAATCTATTCCCAAGATAGCCCATTCTCGTCAACACAACAGGCCGGAGCTTGGCCATTCATATGCAACTAGATTTCCACTACTAGACCATTAGGTCCTCAGACTCTGTTAATGGGAGGATATCTGTTCCTACAGGAACGTCCTGAAGAACAATGGGTCCTTGCTGAATCACATTATGCATTTACTAATTATTTTAGGTTTGAATGGGAGCCTGTGACCCAGCTAGGTATGGGTGTATACCTTTGCCTCTGCTACTAGCAGTTTTCCATTCTGTTTAAACCTTTAAATTCATTTTTGGACCCCATTTTTGAACCTGTATTTCTAATATCTCCCCAACGCGACAGTGAGAAATTTGTATATACATTTTATTATATGCATCTGGCGCAGTAATTTTTTTAACAGCCTGGGCAAGAGTGTGTATGTATCTTTTGAAATAATATTTTTTTCAAATCCTGGTTTAATAGACAGATATTGTGGCAGCAGAAGCTGCAATTATGATGTAAAAGTTAGATCATTCTTCTTTCCAACCTTGTTTATGTGTCCAAGGAGAGGGCTTAATGGGTTTTTGTATAATTTCTGGGGTTTCCCTGGGAAATAGATAATTGGAGGCATTGGGAAAATGGAAAATCTGGCCCAAGTGGAGAATTTACCCCATTGTGTTTAAACTTAAGCAAGTAGGTCATGGGAGTTAAGTGGAATGGGGCTGATGTAATTAGTGGGAAGAGCCAAGTCTGGAGCAGTCAGTTTTTAGTTAATTCTTTGGAATCTTAGAGTTGTAAAGCAGCTTCTAGAATAGGTTGTCAGGTTAAGTCTGACACAGACAAGAATCTGCAGGCTGTTTCCTGACAGGATCGCTCTCTCTCTCTCTCTTAAAGCAGTCTTTTAAAACAGATCCGTATCTAAAGATAGGCAAGTAATCCTATGTTTACTGACTATTCAAAAGGGGTTTTGAGCTGGGATGGGCTTTGCTTGATTGGAGATTAATAAGATATCAGTTAGAAGTTAAAGTAGCTCCTTTTATTGTTAATCACAGTTTAACTGGTAATTCTGAGCTATATTTCTCTGATATTAAGGTAGTATAATACTGTGTTACTAATAGAGTTTACTCTAATATAACATATCATTGTTTTTGCGCGGAATCACTTCTGGATCTACTCAGTTTTACAAATTCAGAAATAGTGATTGGGCTCCCTGTCTGATATCCCGGCAATAGTTGGTGTCGGATCCAGAATCATAATTCCAGTCAGCTGCAAAATCAGACTCATTTTGGACTAGAATATGTGAGCCTACACATATGCCAGTAGGAATGTAGTTCAGAGAAGTACATTGGATTTAAACAGCTATTCTCTCTGAAATAATTAACGACAGTTTCCCATCTAAAATCAATGAATTCAGTAAGCACTGGCAAAAATAGAATTGGAAGACTAACATATTTCATACATGATAGTGAGTCTCTTTTGCGAATTCCCCACAATAATTCCTGGGCAGCAGTTCATTCTCCAACAGTTTGCAGGGCTGCCGAACTGATATGAAGGATTACATTTGTTGTTTCTTCAGTGCTCTTGTGATGAATGAGAAGAAACAGAAAACTTTGGAAAAGGTCCATTTGCATTGATCAACATTAGTTATGAGGATTCATCTTTATAGAGGTAATCAATCAGAGGAGGTTTAATGAAGAATGCATCACTACCAGAAAGGCGAAGGGCCTCTGCCCTCAGCATTGAAATTATTTTTTTTAATGAAACATTACCACGCTTTCATGGAGGGCAGTCTGTGGGGAAAAAACAGAAATGTCTGAATTATACCTGTTGCTAATTTTCTAACCTTGGGGACTTTTCAGGGATAAGGTGACATTGCATTCTTAATCTCCTAGAGGTTGCAAAGTTAGTCATTTTGCAATGCACTAGCCAGTCTAGATTATTAAATCTCCATCTTATGAAGATTCTCAGTGAAGGATTGACACAGTGATTCATGGAGCTTTTGACAATTTGCTGAAGGGAATTAACTATATCCCCAAAGCCATGTGTCCTTTCTGTCAGTGATACCACATATGTGAATTGAAGCGGTATTCTATACATACTGCCAAATGGTGTTTTGCTAAAGGCAAATGATTTAGTGGGGAACTGTACTCATCTAATTTTGTCACATAATCAGAAACTGTTACAAGCAGAGAGACCTTCATGATTACTCTCAACATTTCCCGAGGTTATTCATCGTCACTGCTCCCAGAGCTTCAAACATCAGAAGTGCATGTCAGAAATTTAGCATGACATGATTTTCAGTTCATTAATTTGACATGCAGATAGTGAGTCATGCTTCAATCGAATTCCTCTAGTCACTTGCCTAAGTGACATTTTTTCTGAGCCTTGTCCTGTTCTCACCCAACAAAGTTCACATACTTTCAGCAGAGGTCATTGGATTCTCATCTGTGGCATAATCTCTGCATGATTCTTTTCCTCCCTACTCGAAGGGCATTGTAGTTAATTGTGCCCATTAGTGCTTAACTAACAGTACGTAGCAAAAGCACTTCATGTCAGGCAGTTCCATTTCACAGGCTAAATCTAACCAGAATTCAGTACAGCTGTCGTTTAACCCTTTTAGTGAAAATGCTTTGATCGCAGTTGTATTTTGTTGAAACGTGTGCAGCACAATTAACTGGTCATGTAAGCTATAGAGCCAAGGAGACCTGGCCAACCACGCCCACATGTTCTGGTCTTGCCCCAGACTTGTGGAGTACTGGACAGCCTTCTTCGAGGCAATGGTCATAATATACATCAATATATCATGGTGCAGACACACACTGATGGACACACACAGGGACCAATCAACATGTACAAACACCGCAGCCAATCACCAGTTAGAATACACACACTATAAAGGCAGAGGGCACATGGTTCCCGCTCATTCTGGGTACTGCCTCTGAGTGTAACAAGAACTCATTCAGCCCAGCACGGACTCACAACACGTGCTGAGAGAATCAACTGGTTCGGACAAGGCTTAGGTCTCAAGTTTAAGTTAGCATTATTTAGACCCACAGTCATCGTGTGTTAGTTAGTTAGAAATAGTTAATAAAATTGAGTTGAACCTTCATCACTGTTGGAAGTGCCTGTTCATCTCTCAAGCCTACAATAGCCAACACATCATGATACCAGGAGTTGAGGAATGCTCGCACTTCTGAGACCTATCCTTCAGTGATCTGCCTTCCACCAGTCTTGCGACATCCTAAAGAATGGACTCCGTTTGCCCACCGCCGCCTCTCCGCATTGCAGGGAATCTGGGCTCCAACTGGAAACTTTTCAAACAGCGTTTCCAGCTGTACCTCGAAGCCAGGGGCCTGGAAGCTGCCTCGAACGCACGTAAGATTGCTCTCTTCCTCGTCACAGCCGGTGACCATGCTCTGCACATTTACAACTCGCTCACCTTCGATGAGGGGGTGGACAAATCGAAGTTCAAGACCATAATTCTGAAGTTCGACAGCCACTGCACAGTCGAGGTCAACGAGAGCTTCGAGAGATACATGTTTCAGCAGTGAACTCAGGGCAAGGATGAGCCTTTCCAGTACTTTATTACCCACCTCCGCGTCCTTGCGCAGTCCTGCAACTACGGGTCCACCTCTGACTCCATGCTCCGTGACCAGATTGTTTTTGGTGTTCAATCTGAGCCCCTGTGCCAGCAGCTACTAAAAGTAAAGCAGCTCACTCTCTCCACGGTCATTGAGACCTGTGTACTTCATGAACATGCCTCCATGCGCTACTCCTGCATCCAGGCTGCTGAAACGGCGCGGCAAGCCCCTTACGAGACAGAACGGGTCCAAATGATAAAATCTCTTCAAGCTCTGGACCTGAACGATGGCAGCCATTTTGCGGAGTCCCGCACTCACACACAGCGAGCGTGCTGACATCACGGACCGTTTCGCGCAGGTGTGCGCTATGCTGGATCGCCCGCGCATGCGTTGTGGTGCGACGAACGTCCCGACGCTCCGGCGTGCGGCAACTGCGGCTCCACCCACTTAAAGCGGCAATGTCCCGTGAAGGCCCGACGCTGCCTGCAGTCTGGCAAACGAGGCCACTACATTGCAATGTGCAGACCTTCCATGCCTGCTGCTTTTTGAATGTCCACCCAGCCCCACAGAGACGTCAGGGCTATCCAGCCTGCCATCAATGAACCTACTCTACACCTTGATTCCGACTATGCCTGCAATGACCCACCGGTTCCATTCCAAATCGGCGTCATTACTACTAACAGGATGTCCCCCAAGCGTGGCATTGAACCCGTCCATGTCCACAGCGTCAGCCAGGATGATGAGTGTGTGCCACCCTTACGGTCAACCGGTCCCGTCAGGTTCCGCCTGGACACTGGCGCTTCTGCCAATCTCATTGTGGCATCTGATTTCCGCAAGCTCTGCGTACAGCCTGCTGTCCTGCCATCTGCGTGTAAATTGCTGGACTACAATGGCAATGCCATCACCGCCAGCGGCTCCTGCCGCCTTGAGGTGACACATCATGCTCACACAGTCATTCTCCCATTCGAGATTGTTGCTGCCTCAAAAGCCTCCTTGCTTGGTGCACAGGCATGCAAGTTGCTCCACTTAGTGCAGAGAGTACACTCTCTCTCTTCAAGCGATGTGTCTGCATCCCCTGACACAGACTTCAGGGCGCAACTCGACTCCATCATCCAGCAATACCATGATGTTTTCGAAGGCATGGGCACGCTCCCGTACACGTACAAAATCTTACTCAAGCCCAACGCCACGCCTGTCGTGCACACACCTCGCAGCGTCCCAGCGCATCTCAAGGGCCACCTCAAGCAACATCTCCAGGACCAAGGAGTCATTTCTAGGGTCACGGAACCCACAGACTGAGTAAGCTCCATGGTCTGCGTCAAGAAGCCGTCTGGCAAGCTGCAGATCTGTATTGATCCTTTTTTAAAAAAAATAATTTTTATTCAAATTTTCACATTTTCACAAAAAAGAAAACAGTAACAGAAAATTCAAAGAACAAAAAGAACAACCCCCCCATATATACCAAAGAGAAACAATAAATAAACGCCCGTCGTTAGCGAAGATACAACCCAAAACAAAAACAAAGAGACCCCCCCCCCCCCCCCCCCCCCCCCCCGGGTTGCTGCTGCTGCTGACCTTTTGATTTTCCCGTTCTGGCAGGAGATCTAGGAATGGTTGCCATCTCCTGAAAAACCCCTGCACTGACTCCCTTAGGGCAAATTTCACCTTCTCCAATTTAATAAACCCCGCCATATCATTGATCCAGGCCTCCACGCTTGGGAGCCTCGCATCCTTCCACTGAAGAAGAATCCTCCGCCAGGCTACTAGGGACGCAAAGGCCAGAACACCGGCCTCTTTCGCCTCCTGCACCCCAGCTCCACTGCAACCCGAAATATTGCGAGTCCCCAGCCTGGATTGACCCTGGATCCTACCACCCTCGATACCGCCCTTGCTACACCCTTCCAAAATTCCCCCAGCACTGGGCATGCCCAGAACATATGAACATGGTTTGCTGGGCCCCCAGAGCACCTAACACACCTGTCCTCGGTCCCAAAAAACTGGCTCATCCTTGTCCCGGTCGTATGAGCCCTATGCAGTACCTTAAACTGTATGAGGCTAAGCCTCGCACATGAAGAGGAGGAGTTCACCCTTTCCAGGGCATCCGCCCACGTCCCCTCCTCAATCTCCTCACCCAGCTCCTCCTCTCATTTACCTTTCAGCTCCTCCACCAAGGCCTCGTCTACCTCCTGCATCGCCTGGTACGCTTCCGAGATCCTCCCCTCTCCAACCCACACCCCTGAGAGCACCCTGTCCTGAACCCCACGCGGCGGCAGCAGAGGGAACCCCGCCACCTGCCGCCTGACAAACGCCCTTACTGGCCGGTACCTAAAGGTGTTCCCCGGGGGGAGCCCAAACTTCCCTTCCAGCTAACCCAGGCTCAAGAACTTCTCATCTATGAACAGGTCCCCATGCCTCCTGACACCTGCCCTGTGCCAACTCAGGAACCCACCATCAATTCTCCCCGGAACAACCCGGTGGTTCCCCCGTATCGGGGACCCCATCGAGGCCCCCACCTCCCCCCTGTGCCGCCTCCATTGCCCCCAAATCTTGAGGGTAACTGCCACCACCGGGCTCGTGGTATACCTCGTTGGAGGGAGCGGCAGCGGCACCGTTACCAGCGCTCCCAGGCTCGTGCCCACACAGGATGCCATCTCCATCCTCTTCCATGCTGCCCCCTCCCCATCCATTACCCACTTGCGCACCATCGCTGCATTGGCAGCCCAATAATACCCACAGAGGTTGGGCAGTGCCAGTCCCCCCCTATCCCTGCCTCGCTCCAGAAACACCCTTCTCACCCTCGGGGTCCTGTGCGCCCACACAAATCCCGTAATGCTCCTGTTAACCCGCCTGAAAAAGGCCTTCGGGATCAGGATGGGGAGGCACTGGAACAGGAACAGAAACCTCGGGAGCACCGTCATCTTGACTGACTGCACCCTACCCGCCAGAGACAGCGGCAGCATGTCCCACCTCTTAAACTCCTCCTCCATTTGCTCCACCAACTTTGTGAGGTTAAGCTTATGCAAGGCCCCCCAGCTCCTTGCCACCTGAACCCCCAAGTACCTGAAGCTCCTCTCCGCCCATTTCAGCGGGAGCCTCCCAATCCCCCCATTCTGGTCCCCCGGGTGGACCACAAACAGCTCGCTTTTCCCAAAGTTAAGCTTATACCCTGAGAAATCCCCAAATTCCCGGAGAATCCCCATCACCACCGGCATTCCCTCCACCGGGTCCGCCACATACAACAATAGGTCGTCCGCATAGAGCAACACTCGGTGTTCCTCCCCACCCCGGACCAGCCCCCTCCAATCCCCTGCATCTCTCAGCGCCAGAGCCAGGGGTTCAATTGCCAGCGCAAAAAGTAGGGGGGACAGGGACACCCCTGCCTCATCCCTCGATACAATCGAAAATACTAAGACCTCCTCTTATTCGTGGCCACACTTGCCATCGGGGCCTCATACAACAGCCTCGCCCAACTGACAAACCCCTCCCCAAACCTTTCCAGCACCTCCCACAAGTACCCCCACTTGACCCTATCAAAGGCCTTCTCCGCATCTAGCGCCACCACTATCTCCGCCTCCCCTTCCACCGCCGGCATCATTATAGCGTTCAAGAGCCTCCGTATATTAGTGTTCAGCTGCCTCCCCTTCACAAACCCCGTTTGATCCTCGTGAATAACCTGCGGCACACAGTCCTCAATCCTCGTGGCTAAGATCTTTGCCAACAACTTGCCGTCCACATTCAAGAGTGAAATCGGCCTGTATGACCCACACTGCTGGGGATCCCTGTCTCGCTTAAGAATCAAGGAGATCAGCACCCGAGACATCATCGGGGGCAAAGCCCCCCTCCCTCCCTTGCCTCGTTAAAGGTCCTAACCAACAGGGGGCCCAGCAGGTCTGCATACGTCTTGTAAAATTGAACCGGGAACCCATCCGGCCCCGGCGCCTTCCCTCGACTGCATGTTCCCTATCCCTTTGACCAGCTCCTTGAGCTCAACTGGCGCCCCCAAACCCTCCACCCGTCCTTCCTCCACCCTCGGAAATCTCAGCCGGTCTAAAATGCGCCCCATCCCCCCTCCTCCGCCGGAGGTTCGGACCGATTATAGTCTCTCATAAAAGTCCCTGAAGACCCCATTAATGTCTACCCCCCCTCCACACCACATTTCTTCACTGATCCTTAACACCACCAATCTCCCTGGCCGCATCCCGCTTACGGAGCTGGTGTGCCAGCATCCTACTTGCCTTCTCCCCATACTCGTACACCGCACCCTGAGCCTTTCTCCATTGAGCCTCCGCCTTTCTGGTGGTCAACAAGTCGAACTCAGCACGAAGGCTGCGCCGCTCCCTCAGCAATACCTCCTCCGGGGCCTCTGCGTACCTCCTGACCACCCTCACCATCTCCCCCACCAATCTCTCCCTTTCTCTCTGCTCCCCTCTCTCCCTGTGGGCCCGAATGGAGATCAATTCACCCCAAACCACCGCCTTCAGCGCCTCCCAGACCGTCCCCACTCGGACCTCCCCATTATCGTTGGCCTCTAGATACCTCTCAATACATCCTTGAACCCGCCCCCTCACCGCCTCGTCTGCCAGCAGCCCCACCTCCAAGCGTCACAACGGGCGCAGGTCCCTCTCCTCCCACAGCTCAAGGTCCACCCAATGCGGGGCATGGTCCGAAATGGCTATTGCCGAATACTCAGCGTCTACTACCCTCGCAATCAGCGCCCTACTCAAAACGAAAAAATCGATCCGGGAATAGGCCTTATGCACATGAGCGAAATATGAAAATTCCCTGGCCCTCGGCCTCGCAAACCTCCATGGATCCATCCCTCCCATCTGGTCCATAAACCCCCTCAGCACCTTAGCCGCCGCAGGCCTCCTACCTCCTACTGGAACTGGATCAATCCAGTGGCGGATCCAGCACCGTGTTGAAATCCCCCCCCCCCCCCCCCCCCCCATTATCAGACCCCCCCCGCCTCCAAATCAGGAAAATCCGGCCCAACATGCGCCGCATGAAATCTGCATCATCCCAATTTGGGGCATATACATTGACCAGCACCACCCGCTCCCCTTGCAGCTTGCCGCTCACCATCACGTACCTCCCGCCGCTGTCTGCCACCACACTCGAAGCCTCAAACGACACCCTCTTCCCCACCAGGATCGCCACCCCCCCTGTTTTTTGCATCCAGCCCCGAATGAAACACTTGGCCCACCCACCCCTTCCTCAACCTGACCTGATCCGCCACCTACAGGTGCGTCTCCTGAAGCATAGCCACGTCCGCCTTCAGCCCCCTCAGGTGTGCGAACACGCGGCTTAACCGGCCCATTCAGTCCCCTCACATTCCAGCTGATCAGCCGGATCGGAGGGCCACTTGCCCCCCTCCCCCGTCGACTAGCCATCACCCTTCCGTAATCCGCCACGTGCCCGCGCCCCACCCGCTCAGCCCGTTCCCCACAGCGACAGACCCCCATCCCGACCCCCTCTACACGCTCCAGCTCCTTCTTGGCCATTCCAGCAGCAACCCGGTCTCGATCCCCCCCTCTTCCACCCCCCACAAACCTCCCCACCCATCCTCCCAAGCTAGGCCCCCCCCTAGCTGTGTAACTCCAGTCATTGTACTTCCGTAAGTCAGCCGACTCCTGCTGACCCCGGCTGCTCCTGCCACCCCAATTACCCTCCCCAGTGACACACACCCATTCCCCCAATGCCAACCCACTCCCTGCGTCTCCAGCGCGGGAGAAAAGCCCGCGCCCCCATTCCAAGCCCCGCCCCCCCGACCCAAAATGCGGGAAGACAGGCACATGACCCAACAGGGCCGAGAACCCCACCCAAACCCACAACCAGTGAAATAATAAAAATCCCAACATGATATGATAAAACACCCAAGTAAACAGATAACAGTCCCGAAAAGCAGACAAGAAAAAACAGAACAGCAAAAAAACATCGTCCAATAGAACCAAAAAGAAAAAAGCAAAAGGATATCAAGGAGGACAAAGCCTCCGGGCAGTGTACAATGTTCCCCAGCCCCCAGTCATCAGTTCAAGTCCAGCTTCTCTGCCTGAACAAAAGTCCAGGTCCCCTCCTGGTAGTCAAAGTAAAGTTGCCGGTCTTCATAAGTGACCCACAGGCGTGCCGGCTGCAACAGGCCAAACTTGAACCCCTTCTTGTGGCGCACTGCCTTCGCCCGGTTAAACCCAGCCCTTCTCTTCGCCACCTCTGCACTCCAGTCCTGGTAAATCCCGATCTCCGTATTCTCCCACTTGTTACTCCTCTCCCTCTTCGCCCAACGAAGCACACACTCATGGTCAACCAAGCGTTGAAAGCGGACCAGCACCGCCCTGGGCAGCTCGTTCGGCCTGGGCCTCCGCAGCATCACCCGATGGGCACCTTCCAGCTCCATGGGTCCCCAGAACAACCCCGCGCCCATCAGCGAGTTCAGCATCAGGACCATGTAGGCCCCCAAATCCGAACCTTCCAGCCCCTCCGGGAGGCCCAAAATCCGCAGATTCTTCCGGCGGGAGTGATTCTCCACCTCCTCCATCCTTGCCAACCATTTCTTGTGAAGCGCCTCGTGCGACTCCACATTCACCGCCAGGCCCAGGAGTTTGTTCTCCGAAGCCTTCTGCTGCAGCTCCCAAATCTCCGCAGCCTGAGCCGTCTGAGTCGCCCCGAGCCTGTCCAGCGATGCCCTCAACGGCTCCAGGATCTCAGCCTTTAGTTCCTGGAAGGAGCGCAGCAGCAGCTCCTGCTGCTCCCTCGCCCACTGCTGCCATGCTGCCGATTCCCCGCCCGGTGCCATCTTGTCCTTTCTGCCTCGCACCTTCTTCTGCTTCAAAGTTGATTTTCTGGTCGCTCCACTTCTAGTTCAGCCCATCCACCGGCCGCCAAGCACAGAGGCTGCGTTCCCACCCGGGGAAAAGTCAAAACAGTGCCGTTGCGGGCCCTTAAAAGTGCCCAAAAGTTCAAAAATAGCGGGAGCCACCGAACGTGTGGCTTAGCTCCGCATCGCCGCAACCGGAAATCCAGATCTGTATTGATCCTAAAGATCTAAATCAGAATATCATGCGGGAGCACTACCCGATTCCAAAACATGAGGAGCTCACGTCCGAGATGGCCCACGGCAAGCTATTCTCAAAACTGGATGCCTCGAAGGCTTTCTGGCAGATCCAACTAGATGAGTCAAGCAGGAAGCTGTGTACGTTCAACACACCCTTTGGCAGGTTCTGCTACAACCGGATGCCATTCGGCATCATCTCTGCATCCGAAGTTTTCCACCGGATCATGGAGCAGATGATGGAGGGGATCGACGGTGTCCGGGTATATGTTGACGACATTATTATCTGGTCAACCACCCAGCAGGAACACATTTCCGTCCTTCAGCGTATTTTCAGGCGCATCCACGAACACGGCCTCCGGCTCAGTTGGGCCAAATACTCCTTCGGCCAGTCAAGTATCAAGTTTCTGGGGAATCACATCTCCCACCAGGGGGTGCGTCCGGACGAGGACAAGATTGCAGCAATCACGTCCATGAAGATGCCCGAGGACAAGAAAGTGGTCCGCTGGTTCCTGGGTATGGTGAATTTCCTCGGGAAGTTCATCCCGAGTCTCGCCTCACACACCATGGCCCTCAGAGACCTGATTCGCAAAACCACAGATTTCCAATGGCTCCCTGCTCACGAGTGTGAATGGCAGGAGCTGAAGGCCAAGCTTTCCATGGCCCCAGTGTTGGCTTTCTTCGACCCGACCAAAGAGACCAAAATCTCTACTGATGCCAGTCAGTCGGAGATTGGCGCCATGCCCCTGCAACGAGATGAGGCCTCGTCATGGGCCCTCGTTGCGTATGCATCGTGGGCAATGACTCCCACAGAGCAGCGTTATGCGCAAATTGAGAAAGAGTGTCTCGGCCTTCTCACTGGAGTCGTGAAGTTCCACGACTACGTCTATGGACTTCCGCAGTTCACGGTTGAAACCGACCACCGCCCCCTTGTAAATATTATCAAAAAGGACTTGAATGACATGACGCCTCACCTCCAGTGTATCCTACTCAAGCTGCGCAGGTACGACTTTCAACTGATCTATACCCCTGGCAAGGACCTTGCCGTTGCCGATGCTCTCTCGAGGTCGATCACAACCCCATGTGATCATGACGGCTTAATTTGCCAAATAGACACTATCTGACGCTGGCACGGAGGGTCTAAGTGGTGAAAATGAATGTCCTGCCAAGGTTATTAATTATATTCCAGACACTTTCGATTTTTTGTTCCAAAGGCCTTTTATCGGAAGTTGGATACAGTTATTTCAGAGTTGTATGGGTGGAGAAGCTGCCAAGGCAAAAGAGGCAGAAGGGGGGGGGGGGGGGGCTGGTGTTACCGAGCTTGCTGCATTATTATTGGGTGGTGAATGTAGAGAAGGTGAGGTGGTGGTGGGAGGGAGGAGGGGCAGAATGGGTCAGGATGAGGAAGAGTCCTGTAGGGGGTCCAGTCTGAGGGCTATGGTGATGGCGGCACTACTGATGGCACCAAGAAGATATGCAGAGAGCACGGTTGAACAGTCCATGATTAAGGTGTGGAACCAGCTGAGGAGACATTTTAGGATAGAGGGGATGTCGGTTTTAATGAGCTATGCGAGAACCATGGGTTTGAGCCATGGCAGACAGACGGTACGCACAGGAAGTAGAGAGTGGTGAGGCTGGTAAGGGCGAGGGATTTGTATCTGGAAAAAGAGGTTCGCAAGCATAGAGGAGCTGAGAGAAGAGCTCCTGAGAAGAAGAAAATGTAGATATCTACAAGTAGGAAACTTTGCACGGAAGGTGCGGAAAGGGTTTCCCAAACTGCCGAAGAACGTCCAATTGGAACGGTTGCTGCTTCCAGACGTGGAAGGGGATGGTAGGATTGGGGACATATATGGATGGTTGGGAGAGCAGGGGGTCTGCTGTTGATGAGGATTGGGGGATGTGGAGTAAAGCATTACGCATGGTGAACTCAACTTCATTGTGTGCAAGGATGAACCTGATACAGTTTAAGGTGGTGCACAGGGCGCATATGACTCGGGTGAGGATGAGTGAGTACTTTCAGGGGGTGACAGATGAGTGCGAGAAGTGTGGGTGAGGACCAGAGAACCACACACATATGTTTTGGGTCTGTGAGAATCTGGAGAGATACTAGGCAGGAATATTTGGGATGCTAACAAAGATTGTGGGAGAAGGGATTGTGCCTCTGATGGTGGTGATCTTCGGGATATTGAAGAAGCCGCAGCTGAGAGAGGGGAGGAAGGCCGATGTTGTGGCTTTTGCCTCTCTGATTGCTCAGCAGAGAATTTTATTGGAATGGCAGTTGGCAACGCTGCCGGGGGTGGAGGCCTTGCTAGGGGACCTGTATGACTTGGAGAGAATCAAGTATGAACTGAGGGGCTCAGTCCAGGAAGGCCTTGGGTCCAGACGGCTTCCCGTCAGAGTTTTACAAAAAGTTTGCCATGGAATTGGAACCCTTATTCGTGGAGATGTAAAATGAGTCAGTTGGTAAGGGGGAGCCTCCGCCCACATTATCTCCGGACTCAATATCGCTTATTTTTAAAAAAGGATAAGGACCCAGAGGAATGTGGATCATACCGTCCGATATTGTTGCTAAATATGGATATAAAGCTGTTCGTGAAGGTGACTGTGTGCCAGGGGTGATAGGCAAGGATCACACCATGTGTGTGAAAGGGCGGCAGTTGTCAGCAAACATTAGAAGGTTGTTGAATGTGATCATGGTGCCCCCGAGGGGGGGGGGGGGGGTGCAGGAGACGGAGGTAAAAGCATCTATGGATGTGGAGAAAGTGTTTGACCAGTTTGAGTGGCCGTATTTGAGTAGTTGGGATGGTTTGGGTTTGGGCAGGGATTCGTAGATTAGGTTAGGTTGCTGTTGTCTTGTGAGGGTGAAAAAAATAAATCTTTAAAAATCAAATACAATGCTCACTCCTACAAACCTAATATTGAAATAAACTCCAATTAGCATTTATATTTTGAGTGGTTAATTTCTTGCAAAAACAAACTTCTTTCAGGTCCTATATCAAGGACAGTTAATCCTTTAATAGCCTCTTTAAATTGGTAATCAAATTGTGAACTCAGATCTCCTTGCTGTGATAATTGTATCATTTGAAACTTAGACAAGACTTCACTTGGTCAAACATATCATTGTCATATTCAACTTCTCCCTCCTGCCTCCAAATATGTTTCCTAACGATTTTGACCACATAGGGACATGAAAAAACTGAGGGGCAGGAATGGAGCAACCATTCCATCCAGCCTGCTTCACACCATGATGGCTGGAGAATTAGTGACTGAAGTAATTCCATCCCCCATCCTTTTCCCCAATCCCACTACCATGTAGTGTCCACTGGGAGGAAACATAATGAGGCCGTACAATTAATAGTACGATAGTTATCATTTAGTACTGTTCCATTATTTCAACACAAATACACTGCGACAAATCATATCTTTTAAAATTTGAAAGTGAATTTGGTAACGGAGGGGAAATTACAGTCTTAATACGGTTTACAATTTAATGCAGTTTAATATCTATTCTTCGTGGATTGCATCTCAGTGTATGGAAAGAAAATAATATTAAAAATGTCTGACAGAATGTTGAATAAGGGAATAAAAGAGAAACTCCTTCTAGGGACTCAGTTGCATATTATAAGGCGTAACAAACGGCTAGAGTGTTATTATATGTAGCCGCAGGGAATTCCCCACTGCAAAGCTTCTAATTTTCAGACATTAAATATGTTCTATTAAATGGAATTCCGTATGATGTATTATTTAATCATAACACACCTGGTTATTCTAAGCCAATTACAAATCAGAAAATGTTTGTGTAATTGACGTGAAACCCACTGGTATTCCTAAAGAGTTTTATATTACACATATTTTAAACAACCAGAAGAAAATAAATGTCACATTCTGTCATGTCATGACTCTCATGACAGGGGCTGTCATGGCAGTCTCATGACTTGGCTGGTTCAGCACAGTGCTAAATCACTGGCTTTGAAAGCAGACCAAGGCAGGCCAGCAGCACGGTTCAATTCCTGTACCAGCCTCCCCGAACAGGCGCCGGAATGTGGCGACTAGGGGCTTTTCATTTGAAGCCTACTTGTGACAATAAGTGATTTTCATTTTTTATTTCTCGTATTCTGTCCTGTCAAAAGGTAAAGCTACGAAACCCAGCATTTGTTAATCACACAGAGGTATGAAATCTGAAATATTTTTACAGATTAGATTTTCGTACATCTGGCAGGAATTTCCTGTTAAATATTAATGGGTGACACAATGGTTAGCACTGCTGCCTCAGTGCACCATGGATCCGGGTTCAATTCCAGCTTTGGGTCACTGTCTGTGGGGAGTTTATACGTTCTCCCGTGCTTGCATGCGTTTACTCCGGGTGCTCCACTTTCCGCCCACTGTACAGAGATGCACAGGTTAGGTGGATTGGCCATGCTAAATTTTCACTTCAGTGTTCAAAAGGTTATGCAGGGTTACTGAGTTCAGGGGATAGAATGCCCAGACTCACTGGGCCTAATGGTTGTCTTCTGCACTGTAGGGATTCTATTCCATGAAAACAATTATGGTGTAATATACTTTATTTTTAAAAACATGAGGGACAGGGTTCACCAATCCCACGGCCAAGTTCTGATGCTGGCGTGAAAAGCGGAGCGAGGATCACTCCGGCGTCAACGGGTCTCAAGTGGCAGGTATCCACTCCTTCCTAGAGGGCTAGCATGGCGCTGGAGTGGTGTCCGCAGCTCCGCTGCCCGAAAGCTAGCACGAGTCTGCGCATGCGTGCCATGGCCGGCGTAAGTCTGCGCATGCGCACCACGGCTGGCACGAGTCCGCACATGCGCGCCATGGCCGTGCATGTGCGTGGGTTCCCCTCTCCGCACAGGCCCCCGGGCAATATGTCGGAGCCCTACAGGGGCCCGGCGTGGGGCAACATAGGCCCCCCATGGAACTAAACCGCCGGCCGGTTGGTAGGCCCTGATCGTGGGCCAGATCACCGTGGAGGCTCCCCCCAGTGTTGGTTTCCCCCCATCCCCCACCAGGATGCAGCCAGAACTGCGTGGTCCCGCTGGGTAGGACCATACATAACCCACACCGGCGGGACTCGGCCGAACTAGGCAGGCACTTGGCCTGTCGAGGCCCGGAGAATCGGCGGGGAGGGGGTGCCTTCAACGGCCCCCGAATGGCGCGGCGACGATCCATCGGGCGGCGGAGAATCGGCAAGCTGGCATTGGGGTGGCGTGGCATGATTCTCGCGCCCCCCCTCCACCCCGCCCCGCTGGTGATTCTCCAACCTGTTCTCCAACAGCGTCCGGGGTCGGAGAATCCCGGCCCATGTCTGTCAAAATTGGTGTCTCTTCAAGAAAACAAAACACAAAGATGTCTCAAATGGAAGGAATTTTTTTAAAAATCAATCCAGAAAAATGTGAGATTTCTTCAGAAAATCTGCATATCCCCATCTCTTCAAGTCCTTTTCATTTTTAAATAGAATACTGTATGACAAAGTTTAATGTTATTTTTCCAAGTTTATTGAATATGCTTATCGTGCCACTGAAATAATGCCCAAAATGACATCCAGCTGTACAACAGTGAATGCCGTAGCTTTTCTGATTATATTGTATAATTGACTTTATGTGGATAAATCTAAAACATGAAACTTATATTCAGAATTTTGTCTTGTACAGAAAGCCTGAGCATGAAGGATATATTTTACAAAGTTGCAACCTTGTGCCGGAGCTTCATGCATAGGGGGCATATGCCAGAAATCTCGACAGAATCTAGCAGTATCTTTGTAATTTTCCAGCAACTCTGAATAATCTGCACCATCATTCCTTCTCAAATTTCCTGCATGTGCTCTCATTGCAAAATGTTCTGTACCTGAACACGGATTTGTAAAATTTCACCTTTATTGGTAATGAAAGCTTTCTGATTAGTAAAGGATACTTGTGAGAGCCAGCAGTAATTTTGCAAAATTGGCTGCAGCTGACGAACCAAGCCTTTTTCAGGTTTCCAGAGACATAGAAGCAGCTACTAAAAGGTGTGGAAGGTGAATTTAAGAATCATACAGCATAGAAGGTGACCATTTAGTCAATTGTGCCAGTACTAGTTTTGGGAGAGCTATCCAATGAATCTAACTTCCCAGATTTTTCCCACAAACATGAAAAATGTTTATTTTTCCAATATTTCACCTCTATCCAATTTGGAAGTTATGATTGCATCTTTTGCCATCACTCTTTCAGATAATGTATTCCAGAGCAGAAAAATTTGCTGTTTAAAAACACAAACTCAAGAAGCAGGAACAAAGGCAGAAAGACCAGTTGCTACAGATGTTTGCCTTCAAAGTGCATTCCCTTGGCTATGAGCTGTTAATGAGACTGTTGATTTAATGCAATGCTTATTGCAGTTGATATACAATGGGTGCTTTTACTATTCTTTTCCTGGAGATTATATAGAAAGTTTTTAAAAATATTTTTATTAAGGCATTTGTATAAACAGTAAATACAAGCAAAAACGAGAGAAAGAACAAACAGGATCATAATAAATAAATAAATAAATAGCAAATTTTCAATTTTCTCCAACCTTAGGAACTCCACCAGATCACTCATCCACACCCCCGGTTTCGGTGGCTCCAAGTCTCTCCACTCTTGCAAAATCAGTCTTCGGGCTACCAGGCAGGAAAAGGCTAGAGCATTGGTCTCTCTCAGCCCCTGGACTCACGGGTCTTCCGACACTCCAAATATCACCACTTCAGGACTCGAGGCCACCTTCACCCTCAACATCTTGGATATTATGTCTGCGAACCCCTGCCTTAACCCCTTTCCATTCACCTGAATGGAAGCCTTTCAGGCTTTCAAAGCCTTTCCATTCACCTGAAGAAGGAGCCGTGCTCCGAAAGCTCGTGTTTGAAACAAACCTGTTGGACTTTAACCTGGTGTTGTAAGACTTCTTACTGTGCTCACCCCAGTCCAACGCCGGCATCTCCACATCATGGTTAACCCCTTTAGTTTCGAACATGCCCAAAATATGTGAACATGGCGTGTGGGCTTCCTTGCACACCGCCCACACCTGTCCTCAACCCCCTCAAAGAACCTACTCATCCTAGCCACCATCATGTGCGTCCTATGACCTACCTTAAACTGGGTAAGGCTGAGCCTCGCACACAACGATTACGCAGACACCCTCCTCAGAGCCTCCTCCCAAACCCGGCTCCCATTTTCCTCCTCCCATTTCTATTTGACTTCCCTTATTGGGTCTCCCTCCCAGTCTATTAGCTTCTTATACAGCTCAGACACCTTACCCTCATCCAATTCCACCCTCGATAGCACCTTATTCTGTAATCTCAAGGGTGGCAAACCAGGAATGGATGGCATCTGTTTCCTCACAAAGTGCTGGATCTGTAAGTACCTGAACACATTTCCACTGGGTAGCTCATATTCCTCCTCCAAATCCTCTAAACTTGCAAATCTGCCCCGACAAACAGGTCCCAAACCACTTGTTCCCTGCCTGTCACCACCCCGAAACCCAATGTCCAAACCTCCCGGAGAAAGTCTGTGTTTGTCGCAAATCAGTGCCCACACTGAGGCACCTTCCAAACTCAGATGCTGCCGCCACTGTCCCCACACCCACTGGGCTCGTGGAGAACTTGGCCAGCGAGAACAGCAGAGACGCCGTCAACAATGCCCCTAAACCTGGACCACTACACAAGCCCACCTCCATCTGCCCCCACCTCATCCACTACCCACTTCCTCACCATGGCGATGTTGGCTGCCCAATATTAATGCATTATGTTTGGCTCGGCCAGACTGCCCCCCCCCCCACCACCCCCTACCCAGCCCCCGCTTAAATAGCACCTTCCTAACCCATAGGGTTTTCTCCGCCCACAAACCCCAAGCAAAATATTTACTTTCTTAAAGAATGATTTGGGCCCGAAGATCGGGAAGTTCTGAAAGACAATTAAGAGCCTCGGCAGCTCCGCCGTTTTCATTGTCTGCACCTGCCTCGCCAAAACAACCCATCTCTTAAAATCCCCCCTCATCTGTTCTACCAACCGTGCCAAGTTCAACATGTGCATCTGCTCCCATCCCCGCGCCACCTGAATATCCAAATATCTGAAGCTCTCCCCCACCACCTTGAACGGCAGGTCTCCCAACCTCCTCTCCTGCCCCCTGGCCTCCCCCCCGCACTCCCTGCACAATCCTTCTCCAGCTCCTCGACGTCAAGCACCATTGCCACTGGCTCTATTGCCAAGACAAAAAGTAAGGGGGAGAATGGGCACCCCTGCCTTGTTGACAGTGTAGCCTGAAACATGGGGAAGAGTGAGGTGTACCTGAAGTACCCGAGCTTACCCGATTCGTCTGCACACTTGCTACCGGCGCCCTATACAACAATCAGACCAGTCCACAAACACCTGCCCGAACCCAAACCTTCCTAACACATCCCACTCCATCAGATCAAAAGCCTTCTCTACGTCCATTGCCATCTCTAAGTCCTGTCCCTCCGGGTGCATCATAATCATGTTTGGTAATCTCCTAACGCTCTCTGACACTTGCTTCCCCTTTACAAACCCCGTCTGATGTTTTCCGATCACCCCCGGCACACAGTCCTCGATTCGCAAGGCCAGGATCTTTCTCAGCAGCTTAGCATCTACATTTAATAGCGATATTGGGCAGGAGGACCTACTCTTCTCCGGATCCTTATCCTTCTTCAGTATTAGGGGATAGGGAAGCCTGCGATAATGGAGGGGGGAATTTCCCCTTTTCCCTCACCTCATTATATGCTGTCACCAGCAGAGGTCCCAGGATCCCCCCAAACTTCACGAACCCCTCATCTATCAACCTCACATGCATCGCCAGCACCTTAACCAACAGCTTCGCAGCCACATTCAACAACGATATTGAACGATACGATCCACACTCCTCTGGGTCCTTAACCATAATAAGTGAAATTAATGCCTGTGTCAATGTGGGCGGAAGCTCCCCCTTGACTCGTTAAGTATCTACACTGAAAGGGGCCCCAATTCTGGACCTAATGTTTAATAGAATTCCACTGGGAATGGTCCAGACCTGGGCCTTCCCAGATTGCATTAAACCCATGCACTCTATCGCTTCCCCCAGCCCAATTGGGGCACCGAACCCCTGCTCCTTCCCCTCCTCCACCACCCGAACATCCAGGCCACCCAGGGGGGTGGGAACAAATGCAGGAAGTCAGAAGGTAGTAAAACAGGGACAGAAACAAAAGGCAGTAAGGGGGAAAGTGTAAGGCAGAGAAGCCAGAGTTAAAAATCAAAAAGGGTGACAGTACAAGCTACAGTGACTGAGGGGAGCTCAGTGAATAGGCCCAGTAATACTAAAAGGAATAACATGGGAAGTAAAAACATAAATGGTAAGCGACGCGGCAGTTTGTTACATGAATATGTGGGTTCAACAACAAGGAAAATTATGAGAAAAGCTAAGAGGAAATATAACTTAGGAGAGGTTACTGATGGAGGTGTTAAGATTCAAAACAGAGGTATAAAAGCCAACATAAGTGTACTTTGCCTGAATGCTAGTAGTATTCGGAATAAGGTAAATGAGTTGATGGCACAAATCATTGTGAATGACTATGATTTAGTGGCCATTACTGAAACATGGTTCAAGGATGGTCACAACTGGGAGTAAAATATCCGAGGATATCAAACCATTCGGAAGGACAGAGTGGATGGTAAGGGTGTAGCTCTGTTATTTAAGGATGACATCCGGGCAATAGTAAGGGACGACATCGGTGCTATGGAGAATAAGGTAGAATCCTTTTGGGTGGAAATCAGGAATAATAAGGCGAAAAAGTCACTGATAGGAGTTGTCTATAGGCCTCCAAATAGTAACATTATGGTGGGGCAGGCAATAAACAAAGAAATAACTGATGCATGTAGAAATGGAACAGCAGTTATCATGGGGGATTTTAATCGACATGTCGATTGGTTTAACCAGGTCGGTCAAGAGAGCTTGAGGAGGAGTTTATAGAATGTATCCGCGATAGTTTCCAAGAACAGTATGTAATGGAACCTACGAGGGAACAAGCGGTCCAAGATCTGGTCCTGTGTAACGAGACAGGATTGATTAATGATCTCATAGTTAGGGATCCTCTTGGAAGGAGCGATCACAATATGGCGGAATTTAAAATACAGATGGAGGGTGAGAAGGTAAAATCAAACACTAGTGTTTTGTGCTTAAACAAAGGAGATTACAAAGGGATGAGAGAAGAGCTAGCTACGGTAGACTGGGAGCAAAGACTTTATGGTGAAACAGTTGAGGAACAGTGGAGAACCTTCCAAGTGATATTTCACAGTGCTCAGCAAAGGTTTTTACCAACAAAAAGGAAGGACAGAATAAGAGGGAAAATCAACCATGGATATCTAAGGAAATAAGGGAGAGTATCAAATTGAAGGAAAAAGCATACAAAGTGGCAAAGATTAGTGGGAGACTAGAGGACTGGGAAATCTTTGGGGGCAACAGAAAGCTACTAAAAAAGCTATAAAGAAGAGTAAGATAGAGTATGAGAGTAAACTTGCTCAGAATAGATAAAAACAGATAGTAAAAGTTTCTACAAATATATAAAACAAGAAAGAGTGGCTAAGGTAAATATTGGTTCTTTAGAGGATGAGAAGGGTGATTTAATAATGGGACATGAGGAATTGGCTAAGGAACTGAACAAGTTTTTTGGGTCGGTCTTCACAGTGGAAGACACAAATAACATGCCAGTGACTGATAGAAATGAGGCTATGACAGGTGAGGACCTTGAGATGATTGTTATCACTAAGGAGGTAGTGATGAGCAAGCTAATGGGGCTAAAGGTAGACAAGTCTCCTGGCCCTGATGGAATGCATCCCAGAGTGCTAAAAGAGATGGCGAGGGAAAATGCAAATGCACTAGTGACAATTTACCAAAATTCATGAGACTCTAGGGTGGTCCCAGCGGATTGGAAATTAACAAACATGACACCATTGTTTAAAAAAGGAGGTAGGCAGAAAGTGGGTAATTATAGGCCAGTGAGCTTAACTTCGGTAGTAGGGAAGATGCTGGAATCTATCATCAAGGAAGAAATGGCGAGGCATCTGGATGGAAATTGTTCCATTGGGCAGACGCAGCATGGGTTCATAAGGGGAAGGTCGTGCCTAACTAATTTAGTGGAATTTTTTGAGGTCATTACCAGTGTGGTAGATAACGGGGAGCCAATGGATGTGGTATATCTGGATTTCCAGAAAGCCTTTGACAAGGTGCCACACAAAAGGTGCTGCATAAGATAAAGATGCATGGCATTAAGGGTAAAGTAGTACATGGATTGAGGATTGGTTAATTAATAGAAAGCAAAGAGTGGGGATTAATGGGTGTTTCTCTGGTTGACAATCAGTAGCGAGTGGTGTCCCTCAGGGATCAGTGTTGGGTCCACAATTGTTCACAATTTACATAGATGATTTGGAGTTGGGGACCAAGGGTAATGTGTCCAAGTTTGCTGACGACACTAAGATGAGTGGTAAAGCAAAAAATGCAGAGGATACCAGAAGTCTGCAGAGCGATTTGGATAGGTTAAGTGAATGGGCTAGGGTCTGGCAAATGGAATACAATGTTGACAAATGTGAGGTTATCCATTTTGGTAGGAATAACAGCAAACGGGATTATTATTTAAATGATAAAATATTAAAACATGCTGCTGTGCATAGAGACCTGGGTGTGCTAATGCATGAGTCGCAAAAAGTTGGTTTACAGATGCAACAGGTGATTTAGAAGGCAAATGGAATTTTGTCCTTCATTGTGAGAGGGGTGGAGTTTATGACTAGGGAGTTTATGCTGCAATTGTATAAGGTGTTAGTGAGGACACACCTGGAGTAGTGTGTTCAGTTTTGGTCTCCTTACTTGAGAAAGGACGTACTGGCACTGGAGGGTGCGCAGAGGAGATTCACTAGGTTAATCCCAGAGCTGAAGGGGTTGGATTACAAGGAGAGGTTGAGTAGACTGGGACAGTACTCATTGGAATTTAGAAAGATGAGGGGGGATCTTATAGAAACATATAAAATTATGAAGGGAATCGATAGGATAGATGCAGGCAGGTTGTTTCCACTGGCAGGTGAAAGCCGAACTAGGGGGCATAGCCTCAAAATAAGGGGAAGTAGATTTAGGACTGAGTTGACGAGGAACTTCTTTACCCAAAGGGTTGTGAATCTATGGAATTCCTTGCCCAGTGAAGCAGTTGAGGCTCCTTCATTAAATGTTTTTAAGATAAAGATAGATAGTTTTTTGAAGAATAAAGGGATTAAGGTGTTCGGGATGGAAAGTGAAGCTGAGTCCACAAAAGATCAGCCATGATCTCATTGAATGGCGGAGCAGGCTCGAGGGGCCAGATGGCCGACTCCTGCTCCTAGTTCTTATAAACCGCCTCATGCCTGAGTCTCTACCCCCACTCTCCACGGGGACTTCGACCTGTACTTCCCCGGTAGAAGGCCTCAAATACCCCATTCACCTTCCCTAATTCAGTGACCTCCTTCCCCCCGAATCCTTCATCTGCCCAATCTCCCTCATTCTCACCTGCCGCTTCAACAGTGCGCAAGAAACCTACTGGCCTTTCCCAGTATTCATACAATGCCCCCTAAACCCGACGCAACTGCCCCGCCACCTTTCCCATAGTCATAAGATCGAACCCCATCTGGAGCTTCCTCCTCTCCTTCAACAACCACTCGTCAGGGTCGACTGAGTACCTCCGTTCAACTGCCAGAATGGCCTCCACCAATCTCTGTCCTTCCAACCGTTCCACCATATCCCTGTGTACCCGGATCAAAATAAATTCTCCCCTAATTACCCTCTTCAGCATCTCCCACAGACGGAGGTAACGACTTCCTCACTTTTATTGAGCTCAGCATAAGTATGTATAGCCACTCCTATATTTTCAGGCATATCCACATTTAAATGGACTCAAGTCCCATGTCCAGGCACATCCCCTCAAGACGGCTACCACCATCCCCCGTTAGCCAACTGCTTCACAACAACATCTTCAACATCAGCAACTTACTCCTCCCCCCAACCCCCATCGCAAACACTAAAAGTCTCACCTCTGCAGGATCACCATCCTACCCAAGCCACAAAGAAGACCAGCACCGCCCAAAAGCCCAACCCTCCCTCCCTCCGCGGCTCTTCCCACCACCTCACCTCTGTTAACTAGCCTACTGGCTAGCAAGGTGACCCTCATTCGAGGCATTTTCTCTGCACCAAAGCCCCCCCGCTCCACCCAACCCCTGCACCACACCACGGGGACTTCGACCTGTACTTCCCCGGTAGAAGGCCTCAAATACCCCATTCACCTTCCCTAATTCAGTGACCTCCTTCCCCCAGAATCCTTCATCTGCCCAATCTCCCACATTCTCACCTGCCGCTTCAACAGTGCGGCCCATCCCCACCCTCCCCTCTTCCCTCACCACATGTTACCCACAAAGCCCCTCACATTTTTATATTATAAACATCATTAACCCCAACATGGGGAGGCAAAAAAGAAGAAAAACGGTCCTCAATTCTGGTCGCCAAAATCTAGGCCAGTAATTTGGCGTCTACGTTGATCAAAGAGATCGGCCTGTATGACCCACAAGCATCCGGGTCCTTATCCTGTTTCAGAATAAGCGAGATGGTGGCCTGCAACATCGTCGGGGGTAAATTCCCTCTGTCTCTTGCCTCGTTAAAGACACTGACACCGGCCCCACTACTCCGGCAAATTCTTTGTAAACTCCACCGGATATCCGTCCAGCCCTGGGGCTTTACCCGACTGCATGATCTTCAGGCCCCCCAATACCTCTCTGATCCTGACCAGGGCCGCCAGTCCATCCACCAATCGCCTGCCCACTCTTGGGAAGGTCAGTCCATCCAGGAATCGCCTCATCCCCCACCCCCCCGGTCCCCGGGGGGTTCTGAAGTGTACAGCTTCCTATAAAAGTCCCGAAAGACATTGTTCAGCCCTACCGGGTCACCCACTAGATTACCCTCCCCATCCACTACCCTCCCTATTTCCCTAGCCGCTTCCCTCTTCCTTAGTTGTTTCGCAAGCATTCTACTGGCCTCCCCATGTTCATAATTCGCGCCTTTTTACCTTTCTAAGCTGCTCTACAGCCTTGCCTGTAGTCAGCACCCCAAATTTGGCCTGCACCTCTGTCGTTGCCTGAGTAACTCTGGCCTCGGGGATTCCGTGTAACTCCTGTCCGTCCGTAGAATTTCCTTAATCAGTTGGTCCGTCTCTGCCCTATCTGTCCTGTCCCTGTACTCCCGGATTGAAAACAGCTCCCCTCTCACCACTGCCTTCAGTGCCTCCCAGAGCACCGCTGCCGACACTTCTCCAGTATCGTTCACCTGCAGGTAATTCTGCATGCATTTCCTCAGCCTCTTACACACCGCCTCGTCCGCGAGTAGCCCAACTTCTCGCCTTCATGGTGTGTGCTGAAAGCTGTCCTTACAAAACTGCAGGTCTACCCAGTGCGGAGCATGGTCCGATATGGCAATTGCCGAATATTCTGTCCCCACCATTCCGGCCAGCAGGTCCCTACTCACCACAAAGTAGTCAATCGGGAATACACCTTGTGGACGTGGGAGTAATACGAGAACTCCCTCGCCATCGGCCGGCAAAATCTCCATGGATCTGCTCTCCCCGTTTGCTCCATGAACCCTCTCAGTTCCTTTGCCATCGCTGGCAACCTGGCCGTTCTTGAACATGACATGGCTTGGGTCCAGGACTGTATTAATGTCCCTGGCCATGATCAGCTTACGCGAGTCCAAGTCGGGGATCTTCCCCAGCATCCTCCTAATAAAATCCACATTGTTCCAATTAGGGGCATACACACTGACCAGGACTACTGTCACCCCTTCGAGCTTACCTCACACCATAATGAACCGGCCACCCCATCCACGACTGTGCCCTCCGCCTCAATTTGTATCCTTTTATTAATCAGGATTGCAACCCCCCTCGTCTTAGAATCAAACCCCAAATGAAAGACCTAACTGACCCTGCCCTTCCTTAACCTAACCTGGTCTGCCACTTTCAAGTGCGTCTCCTGCAACATGATTATGTCCGCCTTCAGGACCCACAGATGCGCAAACACACGCGTCCTCTTCACTGGCCCGTTCAACCCTCTTAACATTCCAGGTGATCAGCCTGGTTGGGGGGCACTTCGCTCCCCCCTTTGCCGATCAGCCATCCCCTTTCCTTGGCCAGCCCCCCAGCCATGTGTCACATTTTATCTGGCCCGCCTCCTGACCGGCTCCACCCATGACCTCCTCACTGTTGCCATGCCCAGTTTCCATCTCCATCAGCAGAATGACTCCCCCCCCCCCCCCCCCCCCCCCCAGGAACACCATCCTATCTGCCTTTGGGGCAGCATGGTAGCATTGTGGATAGCACAATGGCTTCACAGCTCCAGGGTCCCAGGTTCGGTTCCCGGCTGGGTCACTGTCTGTGCGGAGTCTGCACATCCTCCCCGTGTGTGCGTGGGTTTCCTCCGGGTGCTCCGGTTTCCTCCCACAGTCCAAAGATGTGCAGGTTAGGTGGATTGGCCATGATAAATTGCCCTTAGTGTCCAAAATTGCCCTTAGTGTTGGGTGGGGTTACTGGGTTATGGGGATAGGGTGGAGGTGTTGACCTCGGGTAGGGTGCTCTTTCCAAGAGTCTGTGCAGACTCGATGGGCTGAATGGCCTCCTTCTGCACTGTACATTCTATGATTCTATCACCTAACCTTGCTCTAATCTAACTATATGCACACCCCCACCTCAACGTCCGTTGAATAGCCCTACTCTGCTAGCCTGGGGCTCCCAGCCTCGGTGCCAGCGCGTCTCCCACCCACTGTTCCCAGTCACCCCTCCCCCAACCCATCCATACCACTTCCCCAGATCAGCCCTACTTAACCAAACACTCTATACAAGTCAGAAACAACCCCCACAATAGCACAATTCAAGTTAAACAAGACAAAAAAAAAGAGATAAGAAATAACAGGCACTCTCAGTCCTTCCCACACAGACACAGAAAAAGATTGCACAAAGTTCCCCTGAAGCATCCATCTTCAACCAACCCTTTTAACTGTTTTCTTTATTATTTCCCCCCCCAGCCAAGCTCCAACTAATCAAAGAGCCCAAAAATGAAACATTCAGGTAAACCACGCAAATAAAAACACATCCCTACCACCTTCCAACCCCCTGAAAAGGTCAAAAAAAGAAATGACAAAAATGGACCCAAACATACAGGCAATTTTCAAAACGGGGGTGACACCACATATACTTAAAAGTTCTAACATGAGTCCAAACACCCTCAGCTCAGGACCAGCCTTTGCTTCTTAACGAAGTCCATCACCTCTTTGGGTTCTTCAAAATGGTAGTAGGACAATTGGCCGAAAGACAATTGGCCGAGACAATTCACAGACAGGACAATTGGCCGACACTTATTAAAAATAAAAGAATAAAAAATGCGCCATAAACACTGGCCAAAGTGAATACTGGCCCTCGGTCACTGTGTGGAATTTGAACATTATCACCATGTCTGTGGTCTGTCAGATCTGAATTCGGCATTTGCTCGTAATCTGAGTTAGATGAATGCAAATAATTTGTGCGGTGATGGTTCTGGCTGTGGTGAGGAGGAGAGGAATGAAGTGGTCAACTCAGACAAATTAGCAAGATAACTTAAGGTTGTGGTGCTGCCTGGCCTGTGATAATGTAATGATGTAAAAAAGGCTCATGGATGGAAGGAACTCGCTCAGAGTTCCGGCACTGCAATAGCATTTACGCTATCGAAATTTGCAATTGGTTACCTGATTAACCATGCTGGAATCATAATCTGAAGGGGGACCCTTCAAGAGTCCCAGAAAATGGATATCCCACACTTTTTTAAAGCAATAAAAACAGAAACAAGCTTATGGAGCAATGTATGGCAGACTGAAACGGATTCAAATTTTCTAAAGTTACAGAACGATGAAGCTTAGGGTAGAGCTCATGACCGTTTGTACAAGGAAGCTGAAGAAGAAGGTACCCAAAAACAGTGATTTTGAGTTATTTTATGCAGGAAATTAATTGGCTTTGATGTGGAATAAAGCCAACAGCAGTAATTAATCCCGTGACGGTTGAAGGTATTCGTGAAAACCTCCCTTTTCCACGTTACCCTGCGCCTGAGGTGTGATGATTCTGAGGTTAAATCGCAAACAGTCAATTCTGTCCACTCAAAGAGGAGAACGACCGATGGTCACCTCGAACTTCGACTTTACTTTGCACGTATCAGTAGTTCAACGGCCATGTGGTTTTGCTTTAAATTGCCATCGAGGACGCCACTCAGCGCAAGGCGTATAAAGGATTGTAAACAAATCATGATCTCCAATTTGCTTCCTCGTAAATGTGCAATAATGTGGCTTTGTTGATTTTAGTAGGTCACTGCGAATTTGGATGCTTTCATTTAATGTTCTTATTCTGTACACAAATCGTAAATCGTCCATGGTCCTGGACAATAGTATTTGAGCGCTTACTCATATGATATTGGAATATTTTAGCCTCGATACAGGATAGACATTATTTTTTAAAATGTAGAGTACCCAATTTTTTCCCCCCAAATAAAGAACAACTAGCGTCACCAATCCACCTAACCTGCGCGTATTTGGGTTGTGGCGGTGAAACCCACAGACATGGTGATAATGTTCAAATTCCACACAGTGACCGAGGGCCAGTATTCACTTTGGCCAGTGTTTATGGCGCATTTTTTATTCTTAATAAGTGTCGGCCAATTGTCCTGTCTGTGAATTGTCCTGCCTGTCAATTGTCTGTCGGCCAATTGTCCTGTCTGTGAATTGTCCTGTCTGTCAATTGTCTGTCGGCCAATTGTCCTGTCTGTGAATTGTCCTGCCTGTCAATTGTCTGTCGGCCAATTGTCCTGTCTGTGAATTGTCCTGCCTGTCAATTGTCTGTCGGCCAATTGTCCTGTCTGTGAATTGTCCTGCCTGTCAATTGTCTGTCAGCCAATTGTCCTGTCTGTGAATTGTCCTGCCTGTCAATTGTCTGTCGGCCAATTGTCCTGTCTGTGAATTGTCCTGTCTGTCAATTGTCTGTCGGCCAATTGTCCTGTCTGTGAATTGTCCTGCCTGTCAATTGTCTGTCGGCCAATTGTCCTGTCTGCGAATTGTCCTGTCTGTCAATTGTCTGTCGGCCAATTGTCCTGTCTGTGAATTGTCCTGCCTGTCAATTGTCTGTCGGCCAATTGTCCTGTCTGTGAATTGTCCTGCCTGTCAATTGTCTGTCAGCCAATTGTCCTGTCTGTGAATTGTCCTGTCTGTCAATTGTCTGTCGGCCAACTGTCTGTCGGCTAATTGTCTTTCGGCGAATTGTCCGCACACGCTTCAAAATAGTGGTGCTGACCCTCATACGTAACCCACAGTCGCGCCGGAAAAAGCAGCCGGAATTCCACCTTGTTTTTATACAGTATCACCTTCACCTGCCTGTAGCCTCCCCTCCTCCTGGCCACCTCAGCGCTCAAATCTTGGTAAACACGGAGGGTGGTATTGTCCCAAATACAGCTTTGTGTGCACTTTGCCCATTGCAGCAACCTCTCCTTGCCCAGGTACCTGTGAAAGCGTACCACCATCGCTCGTGGGGGACCCCCTCGGCGCGGCTACCTCACCTGCACTCTGTGTGCCCTGTCCACCACCGGCGGGCGCAGGAATACTTCATTCCCCAGCAACTTCTGAAACATACCCTCCACATAAGCGGCAGCGTCCAGCCCCTCTGCCCCCTCCTGGAGGCCCACGATTCTCAAGTCCTGCCAGCGAGATCTGTTGTCCAGGTCCTCCAGCCTTTCCAGAAGCACTTTTTGCTGGTCCCTCCAACATCTGAATCTCCACATCTGCCACTGTTTGAATGTCAGCCTGCTCCTCCACTGACTTATCTAACTGCTGGAACTTCTCAGTCTGATCATCCAGCCTTTTTCCCATCCGATCAATCGACTTCTGAAGCGGCTCCAAGTTGTCACGCTTCAAAGCCAAATAGTCTGCAGCAGCTGCTCCATTGTGGGCTGGGCTGTCAGCTCCTTGCTCTGAACACCAGCCATGCTGGTCTCTCTCACAGCCTCCACTGTGCCCTTACTCAACCACTTCTTCTGCTGTTTACGGTCCCTCTAGCTTCTTAGGTCCATACAATTCTGTATTGTCCCAAATTTGCTTTCCAGTTCCGTGCTCAAAAGCGCAAAAAAGCCAGGGGAAAAGGTCCAATAGTCTGACCGAGACGGGAGCCACCAAATGTGCGACCTACTCCCTCTTAGCCGCCACTGGAAGTCCTGATAAGTGTATTTTTAAATGTTCGGTGAATCCTGTTTGGATTGCGACAGTAGGAGAATTACTGCAGCTTGCCTGATCAGTGGACTCTGTTCGAGTCTCAAATTTCCCACCATGAAGACGGGCTATGGCTTCAGAATTTGCCGAGCATTGCCATTATCTCACAATCCAACTCGTTATTTCTCCCCTTGTACATTGAAATATTTTGCTGTCAATTTCAAAGTGAAATGTTGTCTGAAAAATGTTGATGCACTGTAAATGAGTGTATCGTTTGATATCAGACATTTATTTTGAATTTATATGTTTTTTTTTTAAATACTTTTTATTGAAGAAATTTTTCAGAGTACAAACATTTTAACCCCCCCTACATTTGAATTATATCAAAAAAAGTCAAACCCCTCTACTTAACAAGAATCCCCCCCCCCCCCTACCCGCGCGCCCCCCCCCCCGCCTCCCCCCCCCCGCCTACGAACCGGCCGCAAGACCACCTTGTCGTTTCTGGCAGTGTCCTCGGGCAGGCCTTGCCCGTGACACCACCGATACCGTGTTTCCTTCGTTGTTATCCCCCCTCCCCCCCCCCCTCCCCTCCCCCACACCCTCCCCCCCCCCCTCCCTCCCGCCCTCCCCTCCCCTCCCGGGTTGCTGCTGTCACGACCTCAGTTTCTATCTCTGATCTAAGAGGTCCAGGAAGGGATGCCATCGCCTGAAAAACCCCTGCACCGACCCTCTCAGGGCGAATTTGATTCTTTCCAATTGGATGAAGTTTGCCATGTCGTTTAACCAGGTGTTAACACTTGGAGGCCTTGCGTCCCTCCACTGAATCAAGATCCTCCTCCGAGCCACCAAGGACGCAAAGGCTAATATTCCAGCCTCCCTCGCCTCCTGTACCCCCGGCTCCACCCCAACCCCGAAGATCGCAAGTCCCCATCCTGGCTTGACCCTGGACCCCACCACTCTCGACACCGTCCCTGCCACCCCCTTCCAGAACTCCTCCAGTGCCGGACATGCCCAAAACATGTGTGCATGATTCGCAGGGCTTCCCGAACATCTGACACACCTGTCTTCACCCCCGAAAAACCGACTCATCCTTGTCCCCGTCATGTGGGCTCTATGCAGTACCTTAAATTGAATGAGACTCAGTCTCGCACATGACGACGACGAGTTGACCCTCTCTAGGGCGTCTGCCCATGTCCCATCCTCTATCTGTTCCCCCAGCTCTACCTCCCACTTGTCTTTCAACTCCTCTACTGGTACCTCCTCCACCTCCTGCATAATCTTATAAATGTCCGAGATCTTCCCCTCCCCGACCCAGACCCCTGATAGCACCCTATCACTCGCCCCCCCTGTCGGGAAGCACGGGAAACCCCTCTACCTGTCGTCTGGCAAATGCCTTCACTTGGAGGTACCTGAACGTGTTCCCCGGGGGAGCCCGAATTTCTCCTCCAGCTCTCCCAAGCTCGCAAACCTCCCCTCTATAAACAAGTCCTTCAGTTGCCTAATGCCCACCCTCTGCCAGCTCAGAAATCCCCCTCCTGTATTTCCTGGTGCAAATCTGTGGTTCCCTCTTAGTGGTGCCCTTATCAAACCCCCCACTTCCCCCCTGTGTCGCCTCCACTGCCCCCAGATCTTGAGGGTGGCCGCCACCACCGGGCTCGTGGTATACCTCGTGGGAGGGAGCGGCCATGGTGCTGTTACCAGTGCCCCTAAGCTTATGTTGCCACAGGACGCCCTCTCCATACGCTTCCAAGCTGCCCCCTCCCCTTCCATCATCCACTTTCGTACCATCGATGCATTTGCCGCCCAGTAATATCCTGAAAGATTGGGTAACGCCAGCCCTCCACTATCCCTACTCCGCTCCAAAAAGACCCTTCTAACTCTAGGGGTGCCATGTGCCCACACGTACCCCATGATACTACTCGTTACCTTCTTGAAAAAGGCCCTAGGGAGGAAGATGGGCAGACACTGGAACAAAAACAAGAACCTCGGGAGGACCGTCATTTTAACTGACTGCACCCTCCCTGCCAGCGACAGCGGCACCATCTCCCACCTCTTAAACTCCTCCTCCATCTGTTCCACCAGCCTAGAAAAGTTCAGCTTGTGGAGGGTCCCCCAGTTCTTTGCCACCTGCACCCCCAAGTACCTGAAACTTTTTACTGCTCTTTTGAAGGGGAGCCTCCCAATTCCCTCCCCCTGGTCTCCCGAGTGTATTACAAAGACCTCACTTTTCCCCAGATTTAATTTATATCCCGAAAAGTCCCCGAACTCCGCCAGTATTTCCATAACCTCCGGCATTCCCCCCTCCGGGTCTGCCACATACAGCAACAGGTCATCCGCATATAGCGAGACCCGATGCTCCTCCCCTCCCCTTGTCAGTCCCCTCCACCCCCCTGACCCCCTCAGTGCCATCGCTAACGGTTCAATCGCTAATGCAAAGAGTAAGGGGGATAGGGGACATCCCTGCCTAGTACCTCGATGGAGCCCAAAATATTCTGACCTCCTCCCGTTTGTTACCACACTCGCCATCGGGGCCGAATAGAGCAGCTTTACCCACTTGATAAATCCCTCCCCAAACCCAAACCTTTCCAACGTCTCCCACAAGTATTCCCACTCCACCCTATCAAATGCCTTCTCCGCGTCTAGCGCTACCACTATCTCCGCCTCCCCCTCCACTGCCGGCATCATGATCACGTTTAACAATCTCCGGACATTTGTGTTAAGTTGGCGTCCCTTCACGAACCCCGTCTGGTCTTCATGGATTACCCCTGGCACACAATCCTCTATCCTGGTTGCCAGGACCTTTGCTAACAGCTTGGCATCTACATTTAAGAGGGAGATAGGCCTGTAGGACCCGCACTGGACCGGGTCCTTGTCCCGCTTCAAAATCAAGGAGATCAGGGCCTGCGACATTGTTGGGGGCAGAACCCCCCCCTCGCGCGCCTCATTAAAGGCTCTCACCAGCACTGGGCCCACCAGGTCCACAAATTTCCTGTAAAACTCCACCGGGAACCCATCCGGCCCCGGCGCCTTCCCCGCCTGCATCTGGCCTATCCCTTTAATTAGCTCCTGCAGCTCTATCGGCGCCCCCAACCCTTCTACCAGCTCCTCCTGTACCTTTGGGAACCTCAATTTGTCGAGAAAGTTCTCCATTCCCCCTCTCCTCTTCGGCGGTTCAGACCTATACAATTCCCTGTAGAAGTCCCTGAAGACCCTATTCACCTCTTGCCCCTTCTGCACTACATCCCCACCCCTCTCTCTCACTCCCCCAATCTCTCTGGCTGCATCTCGCTTACGAAGCTGGTGTGCCAGCATCCTGCTCGCCTTTTCCCCGTACTCATACGCCGCACCCTGCGCCCTTCTCCACTGCGTCTCCGCCTTCCTAGTGGTCAGTAGGTCGAACCTGGCCTGTAAACTGCGCCGCTCCCTCAATAGCCCCTCCTCTGGTGCCGCCGCATATTTCCTATCTACTTCTAGGAGCTCCCCCACCAGCCTCTCCCTTTCCTGCCTCTCCTTCCTCTCTCTGTGTGCCCTTATGGAGATCAGCTCTCCTCTAATCACTGCTTTCAGGGCCTCCCAGACCGTCCCCACCTGCACCTCACCCGTGTCGTTCGTACCCAGATAGTTCTCAATGCCCGTTCTAACCCTTCTGCACACCTCTTCGTCCGCCAACAGCCCCACATCCAGGCGCCACAACGGGCGCTGATCCCGCGCCTCCCCCAATTCCACGTCCACCCAATGTGGTGCATGGTCCGATATCGCAATGGCCGAGTACTCCGTGTCCTGCACTCTCGGTATCAGCCCCCTGTTCAATACGAAAAAGTCTATCCTGGAGTACACTCTGTGGACGTGGGAGAAAAAAGAATACTCCCTCGCCCTAGGCCTACCAAATCTCCATGGGTCTACCCCTCCCATCTGCTCCATAAACCCCCTTAACACCTCTGCCGCTGCCGGCCTCCTATTCGTCCTGGAACTCGATCTATCCAGCCCAGGGTCCAACACCGTATTAAAGTCCCCTCCCATGATCAGGCCCCCTGCCTCCAGTCCCGGGATGAGGCCCAGCAGGCGCCTCATAAAGCCCGCGTCGTCCCAATTCGGGGCATACACATTCACCAGCACCACATTCTCTCCCTGCAACCTACCCCTCACCATCACATACCTGCCCTCCTTGTCTGCCACCACTTCTGCCGCCACGAACGACACCCTCTTTCCCACCAGAATCGCCACCCCCCGGTTCTTGACATCCAAGCCTGAGTGGAACACCTGTCCCACCCACCCCCTTCTCAGGCGGACCTGATCTGCTACCCTCAAGTGAGTCTCCTGCAACATCGCTACATCAGCCTTCAGTCCCTTCAGGTGCGAGAAGACCCTTGATCTTTTAACCGGCCCATTCAGCCCCCTTACATTCCACGTAACCAATCGGATCGCTGGGCGACCCGTCCCTGCTCCCTGTCGATTAGCCATGTTCTGTCCCTTGCTCGCCCCGGGTCATCCCTCCCTTTCTGACCCGCATAGCGATGCCCCCCCCCCCCCCCCCCCCCCCCCCCCCAGCTCTCCCCTTCTCGTCCCTGGTCTTTCCAGCAGCAACCCGGTGTCTCCCCCTAACCCCCCCCCCCCCCCCCCCCCTCCCCTGGCTAGGACCCCTCCTAGCCGCGATGTGCCCAACATCGTACTCCCGAGAGTCAGCTGATCTCCGCTGACCCGGCTGCTCCTGCCACACTCCGACTCCTCCCGGTTCGAGGGGGGGGGAGGGGCCTCCCCCCCCCCCCGCCATTCCACTCTGACCCCGCTCCAGCGCGGGAAAGGCCGCCATTACTGGCCACGCCCCACTCTTCTCCCCTCCCCCCTCCTCTCTCCTCCATCCCGCGCGCGGGAAAAACAGAGGAAAGCCCGCGCTTTCGCCCGGCCACACCCCGCCCCGCCATCTTCCACTCCCCCCCATCCCCATCCACGCCCGTGAAGGATCCCCTTAAAACCCCAGAGATAAACCCGCATGATCAACCCACTCCCCCCCGTCCCGTCTTCCCAACTTAACAATATAAATACCCAATGGCAAATAAATACATAAATACTTAACTACATACTTAAATAACAAAATAATTAAATAGCTAGCAACTAACAATGTGCTTAACCATCACCCTCCATCAAACAGTATAAATAACCACAGATAACCATAACCAGAGAAGGAAGAAAAAACAAAAAAAAGACCCAACACCCGAAGAAAAAGGGGTAAAAAGGGTAAATGACTAAGGGAAGTTGGAAACGGGAAGAAACACACCATAAGAAGAAAACGACCCGCAATAGAAATTTCAACAGTTCAAATATACAGAAACACCAAACAACTCGAAACCTTCAAGATATTCAAAAAGTCAAACGATCAAGAAAAGCCAAACAATCCAAGAAACTGTCACCCAGCTCCGACCTGGCCTGAAAAGATAAGGGCCACTTGCTCAATCAAGAGTACCCAGGCGGCTACGACCGCCGGTGCTCCCAGGTTTTAGTTCATGTCCAGCTTTTCTTCTTGTACAAAGGTCCAGGCCTCCTCTGGGGACTCAAAATAATGATGCTGGTCCTTGTAGGTGACCCACAAGCGCGCCGGCTGCAGCATTCCAAATTTGATCCTCTTCGCGTGTAGCACTGCCTTCGTCCGGTTGAACCGGGCCCGCCGCTTTGCCACCTCCGCACTCCAGTCCTGGTACACCCTTACCGTCGAGTTCTGCCACTTACTGCTTTTCTCCCTTTTTGCCCACCTCAGGACTTTCTCCCGATCACATAGCCGCTGGAACCGCACCAGCACCGCCCTCGGGGGCTCGTTTGCCCTAGGCCTCCTGGCCATGACCCGGTATGCCTCTTCCAGCTCCAGGGGCGCAGGACCGGCCCCTTCCCCCATCAGGGAGCTCAGCATCTCCGCAACATATCCCGGGAGATCCGACCCCTCCAGGCCTTCTTCTAGGCCCAGGATCCTCAAATTTTTCCTCCTCATCCGAGTGTCCAGCTCCTCGAAACGGCTCTGCCACTTCAGGTGGAGTGCCTCGTGCACCTCCACCTTTGCCCCGAGGACCGTGGCCTCCTCCTCCCTCGCGGTCATCTCCTGCTGCAGCTCTCTGATCGACGCCTCTTGGGTCGCCTGGGCTCCCACCAACCTGGCGGTCGTCGCGTTCATGGACTCTAAGAGCTCCACTTTCAGCTCCGTGAAAAAACGGAGGAGAGCGGCCTGCTGCTCCTCCGCCCATTTCCTCCATCCCTCCGGTGCGCCGCCGGCCGCCATTTTGATTTTCTTCCCCCGCTTTTTTTGGGGAGCTGCTGCCACTTTTCTTGCCGCTCCACTCCGAGTACCGACCATAAAATCGGTCTAGTTCTCCTCAGGGGACCTTCCCCCACCGGGATTCGTCTTTTCAGCACCGTTGGGGCCCTCCAATTGGCCCGAAAACACCTTTGTCGCAGGAGCTTCCAAATGTGCGGCTTAGCTAGTCATAGCCGCAACCGGAAGTCGAATTTATATGTTGATGAGAGGAATAAGATTGAACATATTTCTTTATAGTTGAATTCACATTCATACAGTGCTACCAGATCAGGAATATGTTCAGGTGGGTGGGATGGGACATGGCATGTCAATTCCTCAGATCAATTAAGCAGCCTTTTGGTACTTTGAAGCCCAGAGTTAAATCTTGGCTGCAAGTTGGGAATGTCCGATTGGAAAAAAAAGTGATTTAATTTTTAGGGATTAAAACTGTTTGTTTTTAAGTTATGATGTGGAGATGCCGGCGTTGGACTGGGGTGAGCACATTAAGAAGTCTTACAACACCAGGTTAAAGTCCAACATGTTTGTTTCAAACACTAGCTTTCGGAGCACTGCTCCTTCCTCAGGTGAATGAAGAGGTATGGAATGAGAGGACCTCTTCATTCACCTGAGGAAGGAGCAGTGCTCCGAAAGCTAGTGTTTGAAACAAACATGTTGAATTTTAACCTGGTGTTGTAAGACTTCTTACTGTTTTTAAGTTACATTTGCAAAATCGAAAGTGGAATTATTTTGTTGCCATACAACATTTTGGCTATGCAGAACTGATTTGCAAATCAGCATCATAAGTGAGGAATATCAATTATATTCATTTTTAATGTGTAAAAGTGAGGACAGGCTCACCTGAATATCAATGAATGTGGTGTGGGTCATGAGGGACAACCATTTGGTAAAAGTGGGTCTCCAGGAAAAAAGTGGAGAGGGGGGGGTGGAGAATATCTCATAGAAAACCTATAAAATTCTAACAGGACTAGACAGGGTAGATGTAGGAAGAATGTTCCAAATGGAGGGGGGAATCCAGAACCAGAGTTCATAGTCTCAGGATGTGGAGTAAACCATTTAGGATTGAGATGAAGAAAATTTTCCTCAGCCAGGGAGTGGTGAGCCTATGGATTTTATTACCTCAGAAAGCATTGCACGTTTTCAAGAAAGGGTTCGATATAATTCTTGGGGCTAAAGGGATCAAAGAATATGGGGGGAAAGCGGGAACATGTCACGGAGTTGGATGATCAGTCATGATTGTACTGAATGACCCCCCAATCCTGCTCCTATTTTCTGTGTTCCTTGCTGCAAGATTCCTTTTTTAAAAAATATTTTTATTCTCCTCCTTTTTCACATTTTCTCCCAAATTTACACCCACCAACAATAAACAATAATCAGTAACAAATATGTCAATCCCCATATCAATAACAACGATCCCATCCTCCCGCCAAACCCCAAACATCAGCCCACATGTTGACACAAACAAATGACAAAAAGGAATTAGGGATCACCCATAGTCGCCATTAACACACACAGCCCCCCTCCCCCCAACCCTCCCACCCACATGCCCCAACTAATGTTCGATGTTATCCAGTTCTTGAAAGTGCATAATGAATAATGCCCATGAATTGTAGAACCCCTCCATCTTTCCCCTCAGTTCAAACTTAACATTCTCAAGAGTCAAGAATTCCAACAGGTCCCGCCGCCACGCCGGGACACAGGGTGGAGAGGCTGCTCTCCAACCCATCAGGTTCCGTCTCCGGGCGATCAACGAGGCGAAGGCTACGACATCTGCCTCCGCACCCGTTTCCAACCTTGGCTGGTCCGACACCCCGAATATGGCTACCCGGGGACCCGGGTCCAGTTTCACATGCACCACTTTAGAAATTACCCTAAAAACCTCCTTCCAGTAATCCTCCAGCTTTGGACAGGACCAAAACATATGAACGTGATTAGCCCCCCCCCCCTTCCGGAACATTCACACGCATCTTCTACTCATTCAAAGAATCGGCTCATCCTCGCCCTTCTAAGGTGTGCTTTATATACCATCTTCTGCTGTATCAGCCCCAACCTCGCGCACTAAGTAGAGGCGTTAACTCTCCAGAGCACTTTACACCAGAACCCCTCCTCCATATCCTCACCCAACTCTTCCTCCCACTTTGTTTTGATCCCTTCCAGTGGTGCCTTCTCCTCTTCCAAAATAGCTCTGTAAACCGCTCACACTAACCCCTTCTCCAGTTCCCGTCATCAGCACCTCCTTCAGCAATGTGGAGGCCGGCTCCACCAGGAAGCTCTGTATATCCTTTCTGGCAAAATCTCGAACCTGCATGTATCTAAACCAGGGGTGGGCAAACTACGGCCCACGGGCCGCATGCGGCCCGCCAAAGGTCGTTATGCGGCCCACCAAGTCATTTAAAAAAAAATGTAAAAAATTTTTTTTTTTTTTTTTTAATTTTAATTTTTTTTTAAAGGTTAATGGGGGGGGGGCTGTTGGGTTACTTACTGGTATAGGGTGGATACGTTGACTTGAGTAGGGTGATCATTGCTCGGCACAACGTCGAGGGCCGAAGGGCCTGTTCTGTGCTGTACTGTTCTATGTCCTATATGAGGCGCCCAGAATCATAACCGGGTGAAGTAATTATTTTACTTAATATACTATGCGGCCCTTTACAATTGTGAATTTCTGAATGTGGCCCTTGCACGGAAAAGTTTGCCCACCCCTGATCTAAACAGTCCCCCCTGCTCCAGCCCATACTTCGCTTCCAGGTCCTTCAATCCTGCAAACCGACCCCTAAGATACAAATCTTTTAGTGTCTTAATCCACTTCTCTTCCCATTTCCGAAAATTTCCACCCACCTCCCTAGCTCAAATCTGTGGTTCCCCCGAATCGTGTTGGCGAAACTGTCTCCAAATTCTCAATGAAGCTATTATTACCGGACTCCGAGTATTTCCCCGGGGCTATCGAGAGCGGCGCTGTTGCTAGTGCTTTCAATCCCGACCCCCTGCACAAACTCTCCTCCATTCTGACCCACTGGGAATCAACCCCTCTGACCCAGCTCCGCACCTTCTCCACATTCGCCGCCCAGTAGTAATACATCAGATGGAAGACCCAAACCCCCTGCCTGCCTTCCCCTCTGTAGCAGCACCTTTCCAACTCTGGCCACCTTCTCTCCCCACATGAACGAGGTAATCCTTCCCTCAATCTCTCTGACAAAAGCCTTTGGCAGGAAAATCGGCAGGCATTGAAAAAAACAGAAATCGTGACAACATGTTCATTTTAACCGCTTGTATCCAACCTGACAGTGACAGAGGGAGACCATCCCACCTTGCCAGATTGGCTTTCACTCTCCCCACCAAACTATAAATGTTGTACATGCGGAGCCCCCACCGCCCCACTCCCGGGAATCCTGCACCCCCAGGTAACTAAAGAGAGTCCCTACCCTACGGCATGCCAGCCCCATCACCCCTGCCCCACTCCCGGCTGAGACACCACAAAATACTCACTCTTGTCTGGATATAGTTTGTACCCAGAGAAAGACCCAAACACTCGAAGCAGCTCCAATAAACCCCTATCGGCATATTCGGTTCCGACACCTATAACAGCAAGTCATCGGCATCAGGACACCCTATGCTCTATCCCACCCGCACTATTCCTTTCCATACCCCGAACTTCTTAATGCAATGGCCAACGGCTCAATCGCAAATGCAAACAGCAGGGGGGACATAGGACATCCCTGCCTAGTCCCACGGTGGAGATAAAAGTATCTCGAGCTGATGTTGTTTGTGCGGCCACTCAGCTCCTTATATAGTAGCTTTACCCAGTTCACAAATCTTCGTTCAATCCCAAACCGCTCCAGAACTGCCATCAAGTACCCCCATTCTACCCGGTCAAATGCCTTCCCAGCGTCCAGTGCCACAACCACCTCTGCTTCCTTCCCCTCTGCTGGTGCCATCACGACATTCAATACCCTAACGTTTGAAAAGAGCTGCCTCCCTCTCACAAACACAGTCTGATCTTCACCTATCACCTTCGGGAGGCACTCCTCCAGCCTACCCGCCAGTACCTTCGCCAATACTTTTGTGACCACATTCAGAAGTGATATGGGCCCATACGACCCACACTCTGTCAGATCCTTATCGTTTTTGGCAACAGGGAAATCGATGCCTGACCCAAGGTTTGTGGCAACACCTCCTTCCCTATTGCCTCTTCAAACATCCCCACCATCAGGGGTGCCAGTTTATCCGTGAATTTTTTTATAATATTCCATCGGAAACCCATCCGGCCCTGCCACCTTCCCCGACTGCATACTCCCAATCGCATTCTTTATCTCCTGCTCCACTATGGCTCCTTCTAATGTCGCCCTGTCCCCCTCCCCTAACCTCGGGTACTCCAACCCATCTAGAAATTCCTGCATCTCACGGTCTCCCCCAGGTGGCCCTGACCTGTACAATCTCTCATAAAATTCCTCAAAAACCTTGTTAATCAAATCTGGAGCCACCACCAACTTCCCTGTCCTATCCCTCACCTGAAACATTTCCCTTACCGCTGCCTCCCTCCGGAGCTGACCTGCTAACATATGCCCCACCTTCTCTCCATGTTCATAAACTGCACCCCTTGCTTGTCTCAGTTGGCGCACCGCCTTCCTGGTAGATAGTCGGTCAAAACTCGCTTGTAGTTCCTTCCTCTTTTCCAGCTTCGCTGTGTCCCCATCTTCCTCATAACTCCTATCTCCCTCCAACATCTCATCTATTACCCTCTGCTGCTCCAACCTCTCCTCTTTGTCCACCCTGGCCTTGAACAAAATCACCTCACCCGTCACCACCGCCTTTAGAGCCACCCAGATGACCGCCTTCGACACCTCACCCGTACAGTTGAAACCTACATATTCCTCAATTACATTTTCAACTTTGTCACAGAACCCTTGGTCCCCCAAAAGTCCTACATCTAATTTCCACCCCGGCCTCTGCGCTACCCCCTTCTCCAGCACCATATCCACCCAATGTGGAGCGTGATCTGACACTGCAATTGCCGAGTATTCCGACCCTTTAACCCCAGCCAGCAAAGCCTTCCCCACCACGAAAAAGTCAATCCGCGAGTATATAGTTTGGACTGCTGAGAAAAATTAGTAATCTCGCTCCCTCAGGTGCAGAAACCTCCAAGGGTCCACCCCTCCCATTTCCACCATTAGCCCAGCCAACGCCTTCACCCCCCCCTGGTGGTCACGGCAGCGAACGCGGCCGTGACCTGTCCAACATTGGCTCCTGCACCAAGTTCCAGTCCCCCCCCCCCACTATCAGTTTGTGTGTGCCCAAGTCAGAGATGGTTCCAAACACCTTCTTTGCAAATCCCACATCGTCCCAGTTGGGACCGTATACACTTAACAGCGCCACTGACCTCCCCTCCAGCGCCCCTGTCACAATCACATATCTACCCTGATCTACCCCCTGATCTGCCACCACCTTCTCCATCTGGAAGCGTACTCTTTTGCTGACCAACACTGCTACCCCTCGAGCCCTTCCGTCAAATCCAGAGTGAAACACCTGACTAACCCAGCCCTTTTTAAGTCGACCCGGTCCTTCACCCTCAAGTGAGTCTGCTGCAGCATTGCTACATGGGCTTTCAAACCTTTAAGATGCGCAAGCACCTTTGAACGGACCTCCTAACCCCCTCACGTTCCACGTGACTATCCTAACTGGGGGTCTCTCACCCCCCCCACCCTTTTTATCCACCATCCATCACTCCACCGGGTCACACCCCATGAGTCTGACCCACCCCTATCCATTATTAACATCGAAACCCCTTCCCCCCTCCCAAAAACCTCCTTACATTTCCTCTCGAAAAAACATCTCCCAGCATCAATCCCTTCCCCCGCCTCGTAGGCCCATCAAAACCTGCTATCCAGGCTCCAATGTCAGCAGCCCTCCTCTCACCTCATTTCTGTTCACTCGCCCACTTTAGTTAGCTAGCGCGGGTGGCTTCCCCCCGCCAAGGTATACTGCCCCCTCCCACCCAGTCTCAGAGAAAGAAAAAAAAAACAATCCAACCCATACAATTCACTAAAATAAGATATAACCGTTGCAACACAGAATGCCAATCAACCCAACTAATAACTTGAACTCTGTAACAATGTGAAGAGAAATAAATTACAATACATGCAGTAAAAAGGAAAGTTAAAGCATTTATACATTTTCCAACCCCCCAATCACCGTCCACAGTCTCTCTTCCAGCTCCGCTCCTCACGTCTGTCCAAGCCTTCTGCCCTCACGAATGCCTCAGTCGCCTCCGCTGTCTTGAAATAAAAGTCTTTGGCATCATACGTCACCCTCAGCTTCGCCGGGTATACCATACCAAATCGCACCCCCTTTTTGTACAATGCCGCCTTCACTCGCCCGAATGCCGCTTGTCTTTTTGCCAACTCCACCGTCAAATCCTGGTAGATCCGAACCGCAGTACCATCCCACAGCACCTCACGCTTCTGCTTCGCCCAGCTTAATACCTTCTCCTTCATGCAGTACTTATGGACGCAGACAATTACTGCTCTTGGCGTCTCATTCACTTTGAGCTTCGGCCTTAATAACTGATGAGCTCGGTCCAGCTCGTACCAGGAGGGGTTCTCACCCTCCCCCATCAACTCCGTCAACATCTTAGCGAAGTATTCTGTTGGCCTTGGGCCCTCTGTCCCTTCGGGCAAACCCACAATTCTCAGATTGTGCCACCTCGAGCAGTTCTCCAAGTCCTTGAGCTTTGCTCGGAGCCCTCTGTTGACCACCACATTCCGCAGCTCATCCCCCATCAAGGTGGCAGCAGGGTAGCATGGTGGTTAGCATAAATGCTTCACAGCTCCAGGGTCCCAGGTTCGATTCCCGGCTGGGTCACTGTCTGTGTGGAGTCTGCACGTCCTCCCCCTGTGTGCGTGGGTTTCCTCCGGGTGCTCCGGTTTCCTCCCACAGTCCAAAGATGTGCGGGTTAGGTGGATTGGCCATGCTAAATTGCCCGTAGTGTCCTAATAAAAGTAGGGTTAAGGGGGAGGTTGTTGGGTTACGGGTATAGGGTGGATACATGGGTTTGAGTAGGGTGATCATGGCTCGGCACAACATTGAGGGCCGAAGGGCCTGTTCTGTGCTGTACTGTTCTATGTTCTAAGGTGAACTGGTCGCTGTGCTGCAGCACGGCCTCCTCCACTTCCTTCCTCTTCTCGCCCTGCTCTTTCACCTCTGCCGATGTCTTTGCCACAGCTACCCTCACCAGGGCGATTGCCTCCTCTACCAATGACTTCAAAGTGACCGCCATCTCCTTCCTCAAAGCCTTCATGTGCCTTGCAAACTACCTTTCCAGCTCCATCGCCATCAATTCGGTCATCTTCTCCACCGTAAGTAGTGCTGTCCCACCATGCGACCTGGCATCCGCCATCTTGTCAGCAATTGTGCTAGTCCTCTCATTCAACAGCGAGCTCGCGTTTCCTCCCTTCCTCAACGCTGCTTTTCGCATCCTTTAGCGACTTATTATTTTTCCTTTTTTTTTTGCACCCTCCTTTCCTTCTTCAATTTTTTTTATTATGGAAAAACAAAACATTCTTCCTTCACAAAAACAAGAAAAAAAAACTTTCACCAAGTTTCTTTAAACTTCTTTCTCTTCTTTTTTGTATTCCTCCAGAATTTCCCTGGGACCAGACTTCAGTCTTCTGACAACATTCTAGACGGGAGCCAACCAATGTGGGACATCTCCCCTACATCACGCCTTGGCTTCGGGCCTGCCGTTTCAACCTCTGTTTGCCTCCGCCCCTGCTGCTCCCATCTCCATGTGCGCTGGGCCCGACGCCTCAGCACCAGCGGCCCGACACCCGCGCGGGTTTCCTCGCCGGTTTGCAAACCAGCCCTGCTTGATGCCCGGGACGGCCCCAAAGGCTGACATTAATCGAGGGGGGAGGGGGAGAGCGAAGAATTGGGGAAACCCCCGAAAGCGCTGCAAATAGTGGCCACCAACGGGAGCTCCACTCGATGCGGCCAACCCGCTCGCAAACGCCCTTCAAAATCTCGCAGCAAGATTCCTAACCTTTGACCTGCATTTGTAGCCACATTATTTATAAAGTCAGCTCACTTCAGTTTCTGGTCAATGGTAACACCCCCCCCCCCCCCCCCCCCCCCCCTGCCCTCTCCAGGATGTTGATAATGGGAGTGAAGGGCTGCTTCAGTATCTGAAGTCTCAAATAGTGCTGAACATTATGTAATCATCAGAAAACATCCCCACTTCTGACCTTAAGATGGTAGGATGGCAGCTGAAGGTAGTTGGGCCTAGGACAGTACCCTGAGGAACTCTTGCGTTGATGTCCTGTAGCTGAGATGATCAATTTCCAACAACCACAACAATCTTCATTTTAGCAAGGTGTGACTCCAACAGTGGGGGGGGGGGGGGTTGCCCCTGATTCTTATTGACTCTATAGTTTTGCAAAGGCTGCTTGGTACCATACATGATCTTATGCTGCATTCATATCGAGGACTGGCACTTTCGCCTCAGCTCTGTTCAGTTCTATTGTCTATGTTTGAACATAGGCTTAATGAGGTCCGGAACTGAGTGACCCTGGCTAAATCCAAATTGCATGTCAGTGAGCAGGCTATTAATGTGTAAGTGCTGCTTGATCACATAGACTGATGGGTGGTAATTGGCCAGGTTGGATTTTTCCTATTTTTTTTTGTGTACATGGCATACCTGAGCAATTTTGCTGGGTAGATGCCAGTGTTGTAGCTCAGCTTCGCTACAGGTGTGATAAGTTCTGGAGATCATCTGTATCGTGTCATCGTTGGAATACTGGCAGGGATCATAGCCTTTGCAGCATCCAGAGCCTTCAGCCATTTCTTGATACCATGTGGACTGAACCAAATTGTCTGAAGACTGACATCTGTGATGCTGGGGAGTTCTGGCTGAAGATCTTTGCAAATGCTTCATTCACTCTGGTCTTTTTTGCACGGAGGTTCTGGGAACCTCCATCATTGAGGATGGGGACATTTTTGGAGACTCCTCCAGCGAGTTGTTTAATTGTCCACCACCGTTCACAACTGGATGTGGCAGGAGTGAAGAGCTTAGATCTGATCCATTGGTTGATAGCACTTGGCAATAATTAAGGCATGGCGGGGGATCTTTATTTGCTGAACTTGCTATGGCGCCACCATCCTCTTCCATAGGCCTGGCACCCAAACCTGCATTGTTGCCAATACTTGGCCTTCAGGCAAACAGTCAAAGATTCACAGAATGTTTGCAACACAGGTGGCAGCTATTTGGCCTGTTATCTCCATGCAAGAATTCAGCTAATTGCACTCCACAATGCTTTCCCTGGAGCCTTGCAAATCTTTACTCCAAGTGCTAATCCAATCCCTTTTTCAAGTCCCAATTGTATCTGCCCTCACCACACTCTCAGGTAGTGCACACCAGACCCCAATCACTCACTGCGTGAAAATGGTTTCTCTCACGCTACCTCTGGTTCTTTTGCAAAGGGCCTTAAATTGGTATCCTGTTTTTTGACCCTTTATGGGAACATTTCCACCCTATGACCTCTGTCTAAACCCCTCATGATTTGAGCATTTCTATCAAATCTCTTCTCAGGAGACCAACCTCAGCTTCTCCAATCCATCCACAGAGCTGAAGGCCCTCATCCCCAGTAACATCCTGGTCATCTTTTCAGAAAGCTAAAGCATTGCTCTTGCAGTAAGGTGGCCAGGATCAAACACAATAATTAAATTGCAAGAGGTTCATAAACATTCATTTCCTTGCTGTAAGCCCATAAATCCCAGGACACCTTCCAACCACTTTGTCAGACTGACCTGCCACCTTTAATAATTTGTGCACATATCGTGTCTACGTGGGTTTCCTCCATGTGCGCTACAGTCAAAAGATGTGGTTAGGTTAGGTGGATTGGCCGTGCCCCTTAGCATCCAAAAGATTACCTTGGGTTACGGGGATAGGGTGGAGGCGTGAGCTTAAGCAGGGTGCTCTTTCCAAGAGCCGGTGCAGACTCAATGGACGGAATGGTCTCCTTCTGCACTGTAAATTCTATGATCTCACTCTCTTCAGGTTCTTGAGCCCACTTTAAATATTAGATCCATCTGATGATATTTGCTGCACATGAGTGTTCAACACATGACAAGCATCGTTGATATGCATTCCATGGGACTGAGATTCCCACTGTGCATCTATTTATGAGGCTAACTAAATTTAACAAATAATCTCTGAATTTATGTCTTAAAAAACTCACCTATTACTCAGAAATTAGCACCTTTTCTTGTGCTGAAGGCATTTTAATTAGTTTTTCTCTCTCTCACCTACCTGCTGCCTTGAGATATCACTCTGTGATTTTGTTTTTGTTCATCTGTTCACACAATGCTCTGTTGTCTGTTGATTCTCTGCTTTTACACTTTGTTGTTCCTGGCTAATATTTCCTGAGGCTCACTCCATCTCCTGCTGACTCCCAGCATTTGCCTGTTGATCTTGGCACTTTTTTCTCTCAGGGTTACTTCATTCACCTTATGAATGATGCAAATTGCAACTCACACAGCTATTTAAAAGTTTGCCAGTATTTGGCACTTCAAATTTCCCCAGAAGGTCTTGTGCGACCCATGTCAAATTATGCACTGGATGAATTAAAAATGATGGATAATTTTATTGGTCACTGATGTACCATCAATTGGACTCGAGTCGTGAAGAAATTCCAAATATCAGGCTTTAATGAACTAGTTGTGTGCACTGCAGTCGACTTACAGAGAAAGGCCGACTGCCGGCTGCCTCGGGTTCTCATACCCCGCCTCATAGGAGGGGCTACTGGCCTTTCGGCCAATCGGTGAGCAGTCACATGACTAGCATCAGCCAATTGGCAGAGACACATGACCTGCCTGAGCCAATAGGCAGCGGGTCCTCTGCACCAATGGCAGCACTACTCTGAGGTACCGTAAACCTCCTAGTCATACGACCATATCCACCCCTTGTGGAGAAAGAAGCCGGGGGGGGGGGGGGGGGGGGAAGAGAGGAGAGGAAAAGGGGGGGGGGGGCGTCGAACTGGTAGTATGACTAGAGAGAACGCGGTGTACCGAGATATCTGGTGGCTGCCCACTGGCCCGCGACGAATGCGCAAAAGAACCAATACCGCACACAATGCACTTATGAACAACGAGGAACAAAACAGAACAAGAAAAAAAACTGTGCAACAGTGTACAAGAGAACACTGAACAACACGAAGAGTCTGACAAAGTCCAGTGGAACATCAAATCGACTCAATCAGTCTGATGGGTGCCTTCAATGTCCTGCTGGACCTGCGCAGCGGCGCCGGTGACGTTGGAGCGGTGGTCGTGGTCCTGTGTCCGTACCCCTGGTCGGTGCTAACGAAGCTCTGGCCGGGGGAGGGGGTTCCTGTGCGCTGGGTTGCGTGGACGCCGGGAGCGGTTGGGACTGGAGGGGGGGGTGTTGGTGCAGGGGGTTGTGGCCGTACGCCGGCGGGTGCCAGGTCCCGAAGGGAGACCGTGTCCTGCCGCCCGTCGGGATACTCCACGTACGCATATTGCGGGTTGCCGTGGAGTAACTGGACTCGTTCAACCAACGGGTCGGACCTGTGCACCCGCACATGCTTCCGGAGCAAGATGGGCCCGGGGGTGGCCAGCCAGGTCGGGAGCGGGGATCCCGAGGACGACTTCCTGGGGAAAACAAGAAGACGGTCATGGGATGTTTGGTTCGTGGCAGTACAGAGGAGAGACCGAATCGAGTGGAGGGCGTCTGGGAGAACCTCTTGCCAGTGGGAGATAGGGAGATTTCTGGACCGTAGGGCCAGTAAGACGGTCTTTCAGACTGTACCGTTCTCCCGTTCGACCTGACCGTTGCCCCGGGGGTTATAACTGGTCGTCCTGCTAGAGGCTATGCCCCTGTTGAGCAGGAATTGACGCAGCTCGTCACTCATGAAGGAGGACCCCCGGTCGCTGTGGATGTACGCGGGGTAACCGAACAGGGAGAAAATGGAGAGGAGGGCCTTGATGACGGTTGTTGTGGTCATGTTGGGGCAGGGGATGGCAAAAGGAAAGCGTGAGTACTCGTCAATCACACTTAGAAAGTATATGTTGCGGTTGTTGGAGGGGAGGGGAACCTTGAAGTCCATGCTGAGACGTTCAAAGGGGCCTTTACCAGATGCGCTTGCTCGGGGCGGTAGAAGTGCGGCTTGCACTCCGCGCAAATGTGGCAATCCCTGGTCACAGTCCTGACCTCCTCAATGGAGTAGGGCAGGTTGCAGGTCTTTGAAATGGTAGAAGCGGGCTACCCCTGGATGGCAGAGGTCCGCGTGGAGGCGGTCAATCTGCGCGCTGGTGCAGGTACTGCGGGACAGGGCAACAGTAGGCTCGTTGAGCTTCCCAGGACGATACAAGGTATCGTAATTGTACATGGACAACTCGATCCGCCACTGCAAGAGCTTGTTGTTCTTGATCTTGCCCCTCTGTACATTATCGAACATAAAGGCCACTGACCGTTGGTCTGTGAGGAGGGTGAACCTCCTGCCGGCCAGATAATGCCTCCAGTATCGCACAGCTTCGACTATGGCCTGTGCCTCCTTTTCTACCGAGGAATGGCGGAATTCGGAAGCGTGGAGGGTCCGGAGAAAAAGGCCACGGGTCTGCCCGCTTGGTTCAGGGTGGCCGCCAGAGCTACATCGGACGCGTCGCTCTCGACCTGGAATGGGAGGGACTCGTCAATAGCACGCATTGTGGCCGTTGCAATGTCTGCTTTGATGTGGCTAAAAGCCTGGCGGGCCTCCATCGACAGGGGAAATGTGGTGGATTGGATGAGGGGGCGGGCTTTGTCGCCGTAGTTCAGGACCCACTGGGCATAAGAAGAAAAGCCTAGGCAGCATTTGAGGGCTTTCAGGGAGTTGGGGAGTGGGAGTTCCATTAGGGGAATGCGTTCGGGATCGGGGCCTATCACGGCCTACGTAGCTGAGAATGGCTAGACTGTCGGTGCTAAACACGCACTTATCCTTATTGTGTGTGAGGTTAAGAAGTTTTACGGTACGGAGGAACTTTTGGAGGTTGGTGTCATGGTCCTGCTGGTCGTGGCCGCAGATGGTAACATTGTCGAGATACGGGAAGGTTGCCCGTAAACTGGATTGGTCAACCATTCGGTCCATCTCCCGTTGGAAGACCGAGATCCCATTTGTGACACCGAATGGAACCCTTAGAAAGTGGTAGAGGCGCCTATCCGCTTCGAACGCAGTGTAATTTCGGTCACTCGTGCGGATGTGCAGCTGGTGATAGGCGGACTTAAGATCCACCGTGGAGAAGACTTTGTACTTCACGATCCTGTTAACCAGGTCGGAGATACGGGGGAGAGGATACGCGTCCAGCTGCGTAAACCTGTTGTAATGAAAAATGAAATGAAAATCGCTTATTGTCACGAGTAGGCTTCAATGATGGTCTGACTGTAGTCAATGACCATCCGGTTTTTCTCCCCAGTCCTAATCACCAGCACTTGGGCTCGCCAGGGACTGTTGCTGGCCTCAATGACTCCTTCCTCCAGCAGCCTCTGGACCTCGGACCTGATGATGGTCCGGTCCTGGGCACTGTATCGTCTGCTCCTAGTGGCGACAGGTTTGCAATCCAGGGTGAGGTTCGCAAACAAGGAAGGGGGGTCCACTTTGAGGGACGCGAGGCTGCAGACAGTAAGGGGAGGAATAGGGCCGCCGAATTTGAAGGTCAGGCTCTGCAGGTTGCACTGGAAATCCAGTCCTAAAAGTGCCAGTGCGCAGAGACGGGGAATGACGAGTTTGTAATTTTGAAAAACCCTCTCCATGACCATGAGGTCCGCTACGCAACACCCGGTGATTTGGACGGAGTGCAAACCTGAAGCCAGAGCGATTTTGTGCTTAACCGGGTGAACAGGGAGCGCGCAGTGTCTTACCGTGTCAGGGTGGACAAAACTCTCTGTGCTCCTGGAGTCTAGTAGGCAGCTCTTCTCGTGTCAGTTTACGAGGATTTGCGTGGTCGCCCTGGAGAGCGTGCGGGGCCGCGATTGGTCCAGTGTCACAGCAGCGAGTCGTGGCAGGAGCTCTGAGTCATCTTCTCGCATGGAGTATTCACTGGTGGGGTCCTCCGTGCCGACCCAAGATGGCGGCACCCGTCGGCCGCATGTGGAGTCGGGGCCCCAAGATGGCGGCATCCGTGAGCCACTCGTGGTGGCTGGGAGTGGGGGCAGGGAGGTCTGCGGGCCGCCCGGGGCCCTGGGGGAGCGCAGGGGGGTGATCCGCGGTCACTGCACGGAACAGCAGCGACCGACCTTGACTGGCAGACCACGGAGTAGTTGCCCTTTTTACCGCAGCTCTTGCAGACTGCGGAGCGGGCCGGACAGCGCGAGTGGGGGTGCGTGGCCTGGCCACAGAAATAACAGCGGGGCCCCGCGGGCTTATCGGGGCGTCCCGCAGCGAAGGCCTGGGGGGGGGGGGGGGTCGAAATCAGCGGGGGTGAGGGGAGTTGTCTGCCATGATGCCCAAGGGGCCGCTGCGCGGCCGGGGGCATATGCGCGGGCGTTTTGGTCGGCAACCTCCAGGGATGCGAGGGTCCGTGCCTCAACGAGGCTCAAAGTGTCCTTTTCTAGGAGCCGCTGGTGTATCTGAGAGGATTGCATGCCCACGACAAAGGCATCCCTGATTAGCAGTTCAGTGTGATCCGCCGCGGTAACTTGCGGGCAGGCGCAATTTCTCCCCAGGACAATGAGGGCCCGATAAAACTCCTCAAGGGACTCACCGGGGAATTGTTGCCTTGTTGCCAGGAGGTGCCACGCGTAGACTTGGTTTACTGGTCTGAGAAAATGTCCTTTTAGGAGATCTATGGCTGCGTCATAGTCCTCTTCATCCTCTATCATCGAGTAAACGGCGGTGCCCACGCACGAGTGGATGATGTGGAGTTTCTGCTCCTTTGTTGGTTGATTGTCTGTAGTGGTGAGGTAGCTGTTGAAGCACGCCAGCCAATGTTTAAAAGTTGCTGACGCGTTTGCAGCATGCGGGCTGATGCGGAGGCAGTCTGGCTTGATCCCTAGCTCCATTTCAAAATTCTAGCTCATTAAATTGATGTACCATCAATTGGACTCGAGTCGTGAAGTTGTTCCAAATATCAGGCTTTAATGAACTAGTTGTGTGCCCGGCAGTCGACTTACAGAGAAAGGCCGACTGCCGGCTGCTACGGGTTCTTATACCCCGCCTTTTAGGAGGGGCTAATGGCCTCTCGGCCAATTGGCGAGCAGTCACATGACTAGCCTCAGCCAATTGGCAGAGAGACACATGACCTGCCTGAGCCAATGGGCAGCACTACTCTGAGGTACCATAAACCTCCTAGTCATACCACCTCTGTCTGAATAGGGTTTAGTAATATTCTGATTGAAGTGATTATCAAGGACCAGACTACCATTAATTAGTGCTATATGCAGCTATCAATCAGATTCTGCTCTGCCATAGAGTCTCCCTAAATTTTGGGTGAAGGTGTGGTGGTGGTGGGAGAGAGGAATTTTGACTTTGGGCGATTTAAAAAAAAATAATGAGCTAGAAGCATCACCACCGGCCGGGGCAACATCTGTTGCCCATCTCTAATTGCCCTTGGCTATGTGGTGGTGAGCCCCCTTCTTGAACATCTGCATAGGTACACCCAGAGTATTCGATAGGAAGACTGTTCCAGGCTTTTGACCCAGCGATCAAGAAGGAATCAAGATATTGCTCCGAATCAGGATGGCAGGTGGCTGGGAGGGAACTTGCAGGTGGTGGTATTTGATAACCAGCAACTTTGACTGAACGGCCCATTATGCATCTCGCCCAATTCCATTAATTTTGGTGCAATCTGCATTGGTAGTCACCAGAAAAACAAGATTGTACTTTCCCACTGATCGTGTAGTGTTCCATACTGAAAAAGCTTTGTGAGGACTTCAATATGAAAAGATGTAAACTAAACAGAAGTAACTAAGTTGGGGAATGCTACAGTTTGTAAAAGGTATTTCCATTGCAGTGAAACGTATTGGAATTAGCAACTCTGATGCTTCTATGCAATTCTCAGCAGTCAATGTCCTGTTAATTTGGAAGCAAGAGGTGTGATGGAGTAGGTTCCAACAGGAAGGGCGGTAATATGAAGCTAACTAGAAAATGTTCATAAGCATTCTTCAACACTTCATAATCACATGATGCCTTTATTTAATCACTTACTCTGCTGTACCCAAAGTCCTCTTGATTTTTTTAAACATTTAAATGACACAGAAAATACATCACAAATAACTAATTTATTACACCATTCATCCCAAACAGAGGTTTTTCTGTTCATTGCCCTGCTGGATTACCTTTAAACTACACATTTTTCCTTAAATCTCTCCTAGTGAGTTACCATTAATACCACTCCAGTTGTCATCAGTAATGAATCATCACTGTAGTTATTTAAACTAGGTACAGTTGACAATAAGTCACACTTAGCTTTATTCAAACTAGCTTGCTAACAGTTGTGTAATAAAACTTGTGTCCCATCTAGGACAAAGAAAAAAAACCTGCATTTGGTCCCAGTTTATATACTCCCCAAATATATCAATGTTCCATTATTGAATGGGTGAAATTAACTAATTTACATACTGTAAACATTGCTAAGCATTAATTTTAAAAAGTCAGTGACCTATGCTGACCACAACGTACAAAAGTAAACTACTTAAAAACATTTGAACTTAAAAGCTCTGCCAGGAATAGCTATTCCGAAAAAAATGATTGTTCAGCTGTCAATAGAACTACAAGCAAACAATAAATACAATGTGCTTTCTTCATATAGACATATTTACACTCATCTTTGGCTTATAAGAAAAGTTGCACTACAAATGATCTGATGCGATCCAGCAGATTACACATTAAACTTTAATAAGCCAGTCCAAATATTAGCACATTTATTGTGGCAGCATGCAGATGCTCTCTTACACCGCTGCACACATTTTCGCTTTCGAGTAAGCTTGGTTCAAAATAAGATGTAGCATCACTGTGTACAAATTTGTGCATGCAGATCAACAGGTTGGTTGTATATTAAAAATAAATCCAAAACTTTTGTTGACTAACACAGAAATGTTTTTTTTTTAACCTCTCACTGAGCAACAATAGACATACCCAGATCACATCATTACGATGGCATTGAATGCTCTCTGGTTAATCATTTGGATACATACATACACATTGTTTCATAACAGAGGCAGAATACTTAACATAATTAAAACTAGTTCCCTCATTTAAAAGTATACTCTTCATGCACAAGCTTAGTGACAACTTTCTTTCAAAAATTAGCATAACATTTCAAAGGTGTAAATGTAGTCACTATGAAGATTCAAGATATTCCAAAGCAACATCATAGCAGAATCGATATTGTTCCTGGAGGGAAAAAACAGGGGAAACAATCAGTTTGCGCAGTGTTTTTTTTATATGAACATACAGTAATAATCAAAATTTGTGGAATGTACAGTTGTTGTTGAGATTATATTTAAGTATTAAATAGCCTAACCAGAAAGGTCATAGCTGTTTTTTTGTCAGTTGCTTAATAATCTCCAAACACAGTTGCTGGTTCAAGCAGCACAATTATGTCACACATTACAAAAAGCATACATCAGATTTACCTACGTTTTTTGATAGATACGCACAGTGACAATTTAAATTAATCTGAAAAGATTTTTCTGTAATATAAAAATATCATTATAATGATATAATTATAAACATGTCCCTTTGAAACACTGTGGGTAGAAAAAACCTGCAATTGCATTTACAAATTCACTAAACGTAACCACTGAGGAATCATGGTGATTAAAGTATAATAATTAATTTTTAATCAAACTGTGTGTAAACAATATGCTTCAGCATAAAAATGTTAATGCATTGTTTAATCAAGCAATAATCTTTAATTATTGATTCTGTCACTGAGAAACTATTGCAAGGTGCTCATTTTCTTCGGTTGCGGCATTATTTTGGGCGCAGCACGGTGGCACAGTGGTTGACACTGAGGAATGAAAATGAAAATCGCTTTATTGTCACGAGTAGGCTTCAATGAAGTTACTGTGAAAAGCCTCTAGTCGCCACATTCCGGCGCCTGTCCGGGGAGGCTGGTACGGGAATCGAACCGTGCTGCTGGCCTGCTTGGTCTGCTTTAAAAGCCAGCGATTTAGCTGAGTGAGCTAAACCAGCCCCTAGCTAAACCAGCCCCTGGCTCACAGCTCCAGGGACCCGGATTCAATTCCGGTCCTGGGTGACTGTCTGACTGGAGTTTGCACTTTCTCTCCTTGTATGTGTGGGTTTTCTCGGGTGCTCGTTTCCTCCCACAGTCCAAAGTCGTACAGGTTAGGTGATTGGCTATGCTAAATTGTCCCTTAGTGTCCAAAAGGTTAGGTCGGGTTATGGGGATAGGGTGGAGGTGTGGGCTTGAGTAGGTTGCTCTTTCCAAGGGCCGGTGCAGATCTGATAGGCTGAGTGGCCTCCTTCTGCACTATAAATTCTGTGATTCTATATTTATTTATGCCTTCCCCCACCAAAAAACCCAATTCACAGCTTTGCCTGGTCACTCCAATAATGGGGTGGGCACAGCTCCAATAATGGGGTGGGCAGTCCAACGCTGGCATCTCTACATTATGACTCCGATAATGCACCAGATTAAACTTCAATATTCAGTCTCCTGGCTTGGTTAGTAAACTGCCTTTTGGAAGCAGTTTGTGAGCAATCAGGGACCTGATTTTACTTACATGGGTTCTTTCTCCAGAATGGGCAGCAAGGTGGTTGGTGACAGAAAAATGGGTAAGATTTCATTTCAAAATACCAAAACAAAGAAATAAGGTAAAATAAAAGTTAAAGCAGTTGATGCTCCTGATGGAATGAATAGCAAAGATGGGATAAAAAGGCAAGAGAGAGGGCAGGTAGAATTGGAGTTATAAGTGTTATTTTTTATTTTGCGAGTCCTTTTCAAAAATCAACAGCAGAAAGAAATATTTTAGTATTATGGTAACAAGAACCTTGTTAACTCCGATAAAATCAATGCAATACGAGGGGACTCTAAAGTCTCACCTATGTGATTTGATCTTTTTAACTATATCCAAATGTATGTCTTTTGCTAAGCTCCTAATATATATTGGGTTTCAATAAATAGTGAGAGTTATTTGAAATCTCATTAAGTAAAAACTATTGTTTAGCTCAATCATGGTAACAACACAGGAGGCCATTTGGCCTGACATGCCTTTTCCTGCTTTCTTTAAGACCAACTCAACTAATCCATTTCCCCACCTTTTTCCCCATAGACCAGCATTTTTTTCTCTTCAGATAATTCTCCGATTCCCTTTTGAAAGTACAGACTGATTGTGCCAACACCACCACACTCTCAGTCAGTGTTCCAGATCTAAAGCACTCACTGCATAAAAAACGATTCCCATGCTGCTTCTGTTCGGCATCTTCTGATTCTCCACACTTCCACCTGCGCAGTCCCCTCATGACGTGGAGCACTTTTATCAAATCTCCGCTCAAACTTCCCTGCTCAGAGTACAACAACCCAAGCGTTGCTAATCTATCCATGTAACTGAAGTCTCTCATATCTGGAATCATTCTCATAAATCTTTTCTGCACCCTTTCTGATGCATTCACATCCATGTGGTGCCTAGAATTAGGCAATATTCGAGTTCTGGCCATACCTGTGTTTTATAAAGGCTCACCATAACTTCTTCCCTGCTTTTGTGATATATGCCTCTATATAAAAAGTCAAGGATCCCATAAGGCACAGCAACTACTTTCTCAACCTGCTCCTCCCAACTTTCAATGATTTAAGCACATGTACCTCCAGGTCCCTCTTCTCCTGTACATCTTTTAGAATTGTGTCCTTTATTTTGGCATATCTTTCCTCATTCTTCCTACCAAAATTCATCATTTCATTCTCCTGGGCATTAAATTTCAGCTGCCATAAATCCACCCATTATACCAGCCTTTCACTATCCCCTTCACAACTCACAACACTTCCAAGTTTTGAAATTGTTCCCTGTACACCCATGTACTTGATCAAGAAAACCAGTGATCCTAATTCCAACTCCTGGGCCTGGTAAATACGTGGCTCCAATCTGAAAATCAACCACTGAGGAATACACTGTTTCCTGCCACTCAACCAACTTTGTATCCATACTGCTGCTGTTCCTTTTATTTCAGAACATATATACATATCAAGTATAATTTTGCTCTTGTAATACTGGTGAAGACAATGGATTGTGAATGTTTCCTATTCAAAACTTTACAAAAAGCTGCCCCAGTAATTCTTAACTTAAAATGAAAGTAAAAAGTGCGACCAGAATGAATGTCAGGCCACAGACAAAGCACAATAATAATTAGGTCACATATTTTAAATACATATGAACAAATCCTGACTTTTATTTCTTGGAACAGTATTACTAACTGGCTTATAAAAGTGTCAATTAACATTCAACCCCTTGTCTCTATCATCACAGACTAAAATTAATCAACATTGGAATAAGTTGAAAATGAGCTTTTACAATTTAGCAACTTATCTAGGCGATGAAAAATATTTCTGGTAAGGATGTGGTTGGGGAGAACCTCTGGGGCTGATTGTGCACGTTGGTGCTATCTGATTTTCTTCACATACAGAACAGCAGCAGAAATACCACAGTGGTTTGAATTCCTTAGCAACAAGGCAATGGGTTGTTGTCATTTTACAAAATTCAGACATGGGGAGGTTGTGACGCATGAGGTAAAAGCAAACTTACAGCAGGTTTATGAAGTTAACAGAATGTGCTAGCTGTCAGGTCCCAGACAAGAGTTACATGATCCATAATATAGCATTTTCACTCTTAATGCAATTACAAAAGAAAAATTGCAATATACCTCCCATCAATATTTTCAATAAACATAACAATGATAAACACATTTGCATTAGTTCCTCTTTTTTTTAAAACACATGTAAAGCGACCTATCTCCCACCTACCCTCAACCCTCAAATGCTGTTCTATTCAAACTGCAAACCACATACAAATGTTGTGGTTCAATCCATTAAATACTGAGAATAGTCAGCAGCTCCACCACAAAGTATCTGCAAAACCGTTGCAAATATTTAATGAGGTGGAATTAGGGAATCATGTGGAACTAGGGGCTCTGGGCCAGATTTTCTCAGAGCTGTGGAGATGCTGCCAACCTTTAAATATGGTGGAAGGGACCAAATTCAGGGATTCCTGCCTCCATTCCTGACACCTCAAATTTTCGCTGTTGTGTATGTGCCCCCCCCCCCCCCGCCCTGCACTCTTGACTTGGCTGACTTCATTGTGGGGGTACACAGTTCTTAACCCCAAAATTTTCATCAAGTCACGCCACCTTCTGAAGGACTTGTGATTCTGAAGGACGTTTTGGGTGAGGGGCTACATTTTAATTTTTTTTCTCACTCAAGGGATCGATGAACAAAATTTGGAAAGATTTCAAATAAAAAGTTGAGGTATGTAAAAGAAAATTAGTTGAGCAAAAGAAAAGTCAAAGCAACAAATAGACAATATAAAGAAATAGTATATACTAATAATGACTGTTAGAATGAGTGAGGGTGCGCCAAGCTGTCTGCCGGTTTCTGGCTGCTCATTCACTTATCCTCTCCTATTGTGAGAGTGGATGAGAGAGAGTGTGGTGATGTTTGAGGATGAGAGTGAATGAGAAGCTTGAGACTGGGTGTAAGCCAGCCAGGCAAACATTCATGCTCGCACTGCTCTCTCACACACATTCTGATGCACACAAAGCACTCTTACTCTCTCTCCTACACACATATACGCCCTCACTCTCCCTCCCTTTCGCCCTTCTTCTCTCACTTGCACACACGCCTTTCCTCCATCTCCTTCACGTGCCCGCCAATACGTTTTCCCTCCCTCCCTCTCCCACACAAGCTCGTGCTCCGCCTCTCCCTTGCGCACATATACTCTCACTTGAAGGGCCTTGCCTTCACTCTCCCTTTACTACTGAGCCCATGAACAGTAAATGGAATGAAGTAGCTTGTGATTGGAGGAGCAGCTCCTTGCAAATTCTTCAATTGCAAGTTTTGAACACTGTTTCTGCAGGCCAGATGGAGAGACACGGTCGGCGGATTGTCGTCCAAAGGCTGTATATGTTAGACAATCCTGCCTTAGAGGAATTATGAACCATAGTTTGTGTTTGGGAACCTTTTGAAAGGTCTTACCCCATGCGATACCATTCCCCGACTCACCACAACAATCCCTCATACCCCCCATGCCAATTCACTTCAATGTCCATTCACCCAAGAGGCTGAGAGGTCAGACTTCCTTAAAGGCTTCTCAGTGTTGAAACAGGTGCACAGAAGGGAAAATATTGCTAGATTTATAGCTTTAAAAGCTTTTGTTTTCTGTTATCTATTTTGTCGCTGACTTAATGTTTATTTACACCAGATAAAGTGGTGTTAAATGCTTATAGTTTATGTTATTGACTATTTAAGGATCTGGTTGATTGACATTTTGGTATGGTTTTTGGCTCCGCGGAAGGGTTTGAGAAAAGGTGGGGGACGTTTGTGACCGTGTTTGAGGGGGGGGATTTCCCAGGATGTTTATGGGTTGTAACCTGTTTTGATACATGTCTGTATAATATAAAAGATGTTTCAAATAAATTTTTGTATGGTTTTTGCATCAGCGGTGTTTTTTCATGATTGTCTTTTCTTTTAAGCATTTCCACACATGCCATTGTCACTATCTGATTCATTGGTTCTGTGTAGAATGTATAACTAGGGGAATGGACATTGAAGTACAATGAGTTGGCATGAAGAATATGAGCGCCTATTGGGAGTGGGTGGGGAGGGTGAGAAGGCCTAATATTTAATAAAACAACCGAGTCAAAGTCGCAGAGAACCGAGGAGGGCCTTTTAAACCCCAGCCCATCTTGCTCCTCCACATCACCTGTGGCCTCCTTCAATCTGCCAACTCTATGTTGCACCAGGGCGAGGTTGGTGTGTTGGGCGTGGAAGTTTCCTAATTCAAGCTACCCACTTCAATGGCAAAAATCCACACCAATATACAAGTTCCTAGTATTCACTGAATGAGTTGCAGTTTCTATGCTTTTAGGTTGGTCTGCAGGAATGCTGCTCCAGATATCAAGACAATAATGTTTAACCTAATTCAAATTTCCAGAACCAAAAAAGTCACAGTGACTATTTGTTCAAAGAAATGAAGTTCCCAGATACATTATGAACTCAGTAATGATAATAATCTGCTAACGTGATTTTTGGTGAGAACGTTCCATTTGCAACAAATTATACATAATAACTCCTGATTTGTGACAACATGTAACATGTAAAGACTCTTAAATTCATCAACAGGTGTGCTGTTTAACAAAAAAAAACACTGAACCCAACACTTTTTTATTCTTCATTGCCTTGCAACTAACTCTGGTGCATAGGTCAAATATCGGTTTCCAGGTTCCTTTAATGTGCTTTAAATCGTCGAGAGGAAACATGGCATCTCTTTCTTTCCACCCAGAACTAACACTGCAACTCTCTACCTTGGCTGAGAGAAGTCAAGATTGTACACACATATCCAATTATACTCTAGAATCAGTGCACCAGTATTCAACAGACAGCAATAAAACTGTTAATGTTAAGATAAAAGCTTAACATTTGCCAAATATGTACACTTCACTTATTTTGTTGGCTATGAGGAGAATTGAGAGGAAAGTTTATTTTATTCAAACAATTTCTCACCAAGGTTTCCACCATATTTGGCTTGTTGTTCCGAAGCGTCTTTACTCCATGGAAAATATCAACCACATTTTGTCTTTTGACCATTTCACATATGATGTTAATGGCACAGAACATGCCACTGCGTCCTCCTCCATTTCTGAAATATGTTAAAACAAATTTTAATACGTACTAACTGCCCATGAATTTTTGACCTAATTTTATAGATACGTCATTTTTGCTTTACCAAAAGTGTTTTATTTTAGATGTTTTAAATATTTTTGAAAGGTACAAGAATGATACTTGCTTTCTCAGTAAAACAAATGATACATCAAATCTGAAGAATATTTAACAAATGAATACGTTCCTGCACTTTAAAGATTTTAATGATTTTCTTCGTTACAAACAGTATTTTCACTCTGGAGAACTATTTTTCTTTATTGTCACACTAATGCTTTTAGCACCATTTGCAGAGTCTTCATCCAAATTTTCTGCAACGTTTTTAGCAATTGTTCCTTTGATAGAATCGATACTGACATGGAGTTGCTGCCTCTGTTGCTCTATTTTGTGTTTGCCCACTGCTGAATTAAATTATCCCTGTCTCCCACACTGAATCAAAGCAGAGCTGGACACAAAGGGCGCAATCTATCGGTCATGTTGCGCCCCCTTGGGAGCGCAATGTGGCCGGTAGATCCCGAGTGAAGCCTCCTGTGAGCTTTCCGACAGCCACGACAGCTCACGGGATCTACTCAAGTCCTGCGAGGCATCCGGATCAGGAACCCACCCACATTGGGCGGGACCAAGCCGTGCTCGCATAAGGTCTTAATGACCTACTTACCCAGTATCTCATGGTCTCCCAGGATCTACCAGCTTCCGCAGCGAGGCCGCAGCTGGGCGTCATTCAGTACTGGTCCACACAAACATGGGGGAACTGCACCTGGGGCGTCTCCAAGGCCACCAGAGACCCTGGGTGGTCAGGGATGGGGCACAGTGGCCGCCGGCCTGCCTCCTGGAATGCTGACACCTTGGCACTGCCACCATGGGAATGCCTAGGTGCCCAGGTGGCACAGTTAAGCTGGCAGGAGCACTACCAGGTGGCAGTGCAAGGGTGCCAGTGCCAAGGGTCAGGGCCCGAGGGGCCCATGCCATTGAAAGGAGGGTGGAGGGAGGGCATGGAGCAGCGGGTATGAAGGGTGAGGGGGGAATGCAGGGCAGGTAAAAAGGAGCCTCTGCGTGATGGTGACAAGTGGGGGTCCTGGAAGGGGGTGTGGGGGGCTTGAGGGGGGGGGGGGGTTCCTCCAGGGACCCCATAGTGGGGTATCCTCACTTTGGGTGTAGGGTAATGCCTAATTGTGTGGGGATTAACATTTCCCATGGGCGGGGGAGGGAAAGTAGGGGACCCACAAGCTCATTTAGCAACCGGGACACCCTTTCAAAATGGCAGCCCGATCTCGGAGTTTAGGTCCCCAGTAATGATAATAATTCTAAGATTGGGCTAAACCAGTGAGAACTCCCCAGGCCCAAAAAGTGACCAAATACCGATAGATAGCAGTGAGGAACTCGCTGGTTCTGGAAACCCTTAGCAACACATGCCACAAATGACACTTAGAAACCTTTCCATTAAATCGCGCCCCAAAAAAAGGAAATCATTACATCTACCTTGAGCTATATAGTGCAGTGTAAACAAATGCACTGTTATCAGTAGCTGTAAATACTGAAAACTTGTGCGATCCAATATACAAGGAGTATCTTGATGACATTACTTACAGGCAGTGAATAATAGTGCGTCCTTCTCCTTCATCACATTCTTCTTGCCACTTATCAACCTGAAGAATTAACTTCAGAAATGATCTCTTTGAGGCAGGTACTTCCCTGTGAGCAGCCCATCCCAAGTACTGAAACTGTTGCACCATGAGATATCCTTCTTGTGGCTAAAGGATTAAACAAAGGATAGGTATTGATATACCAGCTTCAGTATAAAAATAATAACTGGCTGTTATCATTACGGCTAGTTTAGCCTGCTACAACAACTGTAACTGCTTCCAGATCATACGGCATTTCTGTACATACATTTCTAATAAATCATTATTTTGCATCAGTTTTGGTTAGTGGAATAATGATGCACACAAGGTTTCTTATTAATTCAATTATGGGATTGCTGGCAAGGTCTGCATTTATTACCCATCCTTTATCTGCCTTCGAGAAAGTGCAGGCACGCCATGCTCTTGAATGTCTGCAATCTGGGCGGTATTGATTACATTTTGCCACTGTAGCTTGGTACATTGCACCTTACAGTGGGGTTGTGATTGATATCAAAGCAAAATACTGCAGTTGCTGGAAATTTAAAATAAGAACAGAAAGCGCTGGAAAAGCCCAGCAGGTTTGGTAGCATTGGGGGAGAGAGAAACAGAGTTAATGTTTTGAGTCCTTATGGCTCTTCGGAGCTGCAAAGTGTCATACGGACTTGAAATATCAACTCTGTTTCTCTCTCCACAGATGCTGTCGGACCGATTGAGTTTTACCAGCATTTAATTTAGGATTAACAAATTGGCCAGATGAGCAAAGATGGCAGGCTTCCTTCTCTGAAGGAAGTTAGTGAACCAGAATAATTTTGATGACAATCTGGTATTTTCATGGACACTATTACAGAAACTGGCTTTTCATTCCAGCTTTTATAACTGAATTTAAAGGGCAGCATGGTGGCGCAGTAGATAGCACTGCAGTTTCACGGCACCGAGGTCCCAGGTTTGATCCTGGCTCTGGGTCACTGTCCGTGTGGAGTTTGCACATTCTTCCCGTGTCTGCTTGGGTTTCACCCACACAACCCAAAGATGTGCAGATTAGGTGGATTGAACATGCTAAATTGCCCCTTAATTGGAAAAAAATTAATTGGGTACTCAAAAAAAAAACCAATAACTGAATTTAAATTTCCCAGCTGCCATGATGGGATTTGAACTCGTGTCTCTGAATCGTCAGAAGAGGCCTCTGGATTACAAGTCCAGCAGTACAAATATGCCATTTTACGCCTATATTGGGCCTTTTATTACAGTATACCCACAAAGGGGCTGGTTTAGCTCACTTGGCTAAATCGCTGGCTTTTAAAGCAGACCAAGCAGGCCAGCAGCACGGTTCGATTCCCGTACCAGCCTCCCCGGACAGGCAACGGAATGTGGTGACTAGGGGCTTTTCACAGTAACTTCATTGAAGCCTACTCGTGACAATAAGCGATTTTCATTTTCATTTCATGAGGCCTATAAACTTGATTTAGGAAATTCATACATCTTACAAAAGATACCAGTTATCCCGATTTTATTTGAACTAAACCCAGAGATTTTAAGTCACAGTGAGGTGACATACTTTCAGGAAATTGTTTTGAACATACGCCATTTTCTAAAAAAAAAATGCATTTTTTTGCCACATTGCATGGTCATCAGACCAAACTTTATTCTGATGTGCATTTGAAAGTAATTAGGTCACAGGTTTGCTGGTAGCTAAAGACAATTTAATCCATGATGCTACAAATATATGTTGTATAAAAGATGGGCAACATGAAAGAGATGAGAGTGACAGAAAGAAGGGGAAGGTCAAGATTAAGGGTCACAGTCCAGGAACTAGATAATCAGTTAATGGATCTGTGGGCTCATTCTGCACCAGGTTCATTCCAATAGGCATACTGGCTTGGGCACATTGCTGTCATGGGATGTGGGCATTGCTAACAAGGTCAGCATTAATTTTCCATTTCCTAATTCTTCTTGAGAAGATGGTGGTGGTGAGGTACCTTTTTGATCCATTGCAGTCCATGATGTGTAGGTACACCCACAGTTCTGCGAGGTGGGGAGCTTCAGGATTTTGACCCAGTGACCATGGAGGAACACCAATATATTTTCAGATCAGGATGGTTTTTGGCTTGGAGGGAAACCTGCAAGGACAGGTTCACAAGTACCTGCTCCAATTCTTTATCTATGAGGTAGAGATTGTGGGTTTGGAAGATGATGCTGCACACATTTTGTAGACAGTACACATTAGAGCCACAGAGGACTATTAGTGGAGGGAGTGAATGTTTAAGGTGACAGATGGAGTGCTGGTTACGCGGGCTACTTTGATGTCAAGCTTCTTGAGTATGTTGTGGCAAGTGGAGAGTATTTGATCACACTCCTGACTTGTGAGTTACAGTTCGTGGATAGGCTTTGGGGAGTAAATTCTCACCACAGGATTTACACCCTCTGGCCGTCTCTTGAAGCCACAGTATTTAAGTGGCCGATTACACATGTAAATCAGTAATATTACTACAATTTCAAATCCGATTTATGAATGTGGTTCCTGAATGAAAACAGCATTAAGTGTGCAGACTGTGGTCACGAGAAATAAGAGCAGGAGTAGATCATATGGTCCATCAAAACCGCTCCGCCTTATCCGTTAATTCTCAAGAGCCGAAAAAACTGTCTCCTTCAGCCTTACACATATTCAATGATGGAGCAAGGTCAGGTCTCTGGGGTAAATAATTCCAAAGATTCACAGCCCTGGCCATAGAGCCCTTGGCAATGACCCTTAGGTCATTGAATGCCTGGCGGGGGATAGTGAAGGGGGGGTGAAGCATAGGGTCTCGCTCTACGCTGATGATTTACTCCTTTATATCACAGACGCGTTGGGGGTGATGGCTGGAATTATGGAGGCACTGGAAGAATTTGGCGGTTTTCAGGCTACAAGCTAAATATGGGAAAGAGTGAGGTGTTTGTGATTCAGGCACAGGGACGGGAAAGGAGATTGAGGGAATTACCTTTTAAAGTGGTGGGGAGAAGTTTCAGGTATCTGGGGATTTAGGTGGCTAAGGATTGGGGGCAGGATCTCTTCATTGAGGAGGGTGGCCCGAGCCTGGAGGCATTGGAGGAGGAGTTGAGTTGCTGGGTGGGAACGGATTTTGGTACATGCAGGCACGGGACTTTGTCAGAGGCAGGTTCCAAGCTTTCCTCGCCTCCCCCTGAGGGGACTACAGGATAAGGTGATGGCCTTGGAGATATATAAGGAATTGATGGAGTGGGAAGGGGTCCTAACCGGGGAGGTGAAGAGGAAGTGGGAGGAAGAGTTGGGAGGGGAGTTGGAAGTCGGAATATGGGAAAAGGCCTTGAGGAGAGTTAATTCATCCTCGTTGTGTGCCAGGCCTAGCCTGATCCAGTTCAAGGTGGTTCATAGAAGCTCATATGACTGTGGCTTGGATGAGTAGGTTTTTTGACGAAGTGGAGGATAGGTGCGGACGCAGCGGGGGAAGCCCGGTGAATCATGTGCATATGTCCTGGGCATGTCCGAAGCTGAGAGGATTTTGGCAGGGATTTACGGACATCATGGAAGGGAGGGTGACTCCGAGTCAGGAAATGGCAATATTTGTGATATCGGAAGATCTAGGGGCCCATGGGGAGGGAGGCAGATGTCCTGGCCGTCTCCTCTCTGGTGTCCCGGAGACGGATTTTGCTGGGATGGAGGAACTCGGAGCCTCCAAAGTCAGGTGTATGGGTTAGCGACATGGCAGGGTTTCTCAGTCTGGAAAAAATTAAGTTCGCCTTGAGAGGTTCAACCCCGGTTTTCACCTGGAGGTGGCAGCTGTTCATTGACTTCTTGAAGGAAAACTGAACGTCAGCAGTAAAGGGGGGGGGGGGGGGGGGGGGGGGGGGGGGGAGAGAGAGAGAGAGGGGGAGGGGAGAGAGGGGGAGAGAGTGGGAGGGGAGGGGAGAGAGGGGGAGGGGAGAGGGGGAGGGGAGAGGGGGGGAGGGGAGGGGAGGGGAGAGGGGGGAGGGGAGGGGAGGGGAGAGGGGGGAGGGGAGGGGAGAGAGGGGGAGGGGACGGGAGAGTGGGGGGGAGGGGAGGGGAGGGGAGAGTGGGGGGAGGGGAGAGAGGGGGAGGGGGGGTGTGGAAGGAAAATGGGAGGCATGGCAGTGTAAGTTAAGGACAGGGAACTTAATATAGGAAATAGGGCAGGGGATTAGTTGGGTATGTTATTTTAATGTGTGTGTCGGCCTGCTCGGTTGTTTAAGAAATGTTAAATTGTTAAAACTGTGAAAATTACAAATGCTTCAATAAAATATTTTCTAAAAAACAAACTGTATTTAAAAGTGGTTTTTGCTTGATTGGAGATAAAGAAGATAGTAGTTAGGAGTTAAAGTTTTATTGTTAACTATTGTTTAACTGGTAATTGTAAGCTATATATTCTGAGCTGTTAATAATAATGTTCCTTTTAATCCACTCTATCCTTACATATGCGAGGAGTCACTCCTGGAGCGATGTATCCTTTCCTCAGTCTTAAAAATTAAATAATAAAATATTGGGTTTTTTTCCGATAGCCTAGCAAATTTTGGGGTCTGGTCCAGGATGGTAACAGCCGGGTCAGGGAAGAATATGCAGAGGGATCTAGTGCATCAGTAGTATAGTGACCCAAGAGTTAGACCTGGTCCCAAGTCCTTCTAACCTTTCCTCAGTAAATGTTCTGCTCAGTATGTTGAAACATCTCTCCATTTTAAATTAGAGCTTTGGAGGGTTCCAGATGCAGGGCAATTGCCCAACGGGAGCTCAAATGTCCCAGGCAATCTGCATGCTGTCCCTGCATTAGGATTTCTGTGAGGTCCCCCAATGCATTTTCCAGGGTACAACCAGAATACAACCCTTCAGTGAAAGGAAGATCAAGACAATAGTAAAAGTGGTGGAATCATTTAGCATGCATAAGTGGGCAGCACGGTAGCATTGTGGATATCACAATGGCTTCACAGCTCCAGGGGTCCCAGGTTCGATTCCGGCTTGGGTCACTGTCTGTGTGGAGTCTGCACATCCTCCCCATGTGTGCGTGTGTTTCTTCCGGGTGCTCCGGTTTCTCCCACAGTCCAAAGATGTGCAGGTTAGGTGGATTGGCCATGATAAATTGCCCTTAGTGTCCAAAATTGCCCTTAGTGTTGGGTGGGGTTACTGGGTTATGGGGATAGGGTGGAGGTGTTGACCTTGGGTAGGGTGCTCTTTCCATGAGCCGGTGCAGACCTGATGGGCCGAATGGCCTCCTTCTGCACTGTAAATTCTATGATCTATGATATACAACAAAGGAGTTCCTCAAGTTTTAAACAATATTCTTTTGAAATTCCAGAGACAATAATGAGAAACCATTTATATTTGAAATAGAAAAATCGGAGGCAACACATCAATGGGGTAAGCACAGTAAGAAGTCTTACAACACCAGGTTAAAGTCCAACACATTTGTTTCAAACACTAGCTTTCGGAGCACTGCTCTTTCCTCAGGTGAATGAAGAGGTATGTTCCAGAAATAGACAAATTCAAAGATGCCAGACAATGCTTAGAATGCGAGCATTTGTAGGTAATTGAATCTTTACAGATCCAGAGATAGGGGTAACCCCAGGTTAAAGAGGTGTGAATCGTCTCAAGCCAGGACAGTTGATAGGATTTTGCAAGCCCAGGCCAGATGGTGGGGGATGAATGTAATGCAACATGAATCCCAGGTCCCGGTTGAAGCCATACTCATGTGTGCGGAACTTGGCTACAAGTTTCTGCTCGGCGATTCTGCCTTGTTGCGCGTCCTGAAGGCCGCCTTGGAGAACGCTTACCTGGAGATCAGAGGCTGAATCGCTTGACTGCTGAAGTGTTCCCCGACTGGAAGGGAACATTCCTGCCTGGTGTGCAGCAAACTACCCAGCCTTCAGAACAGCGACCACGACACCACACAACCCTGCCATGGTAATCTCTGCAAGACGTGCCAGATCATCGACATGGATACCACCATTATACGTGAGAACACCACCCACCAGGTACGAGGTACATACTCGTGCGACTCGGCCAACGTTGTCGACCTCGTACACTGCAGGAAAGATTTCCCGAAGCGTGGTATACTAGGGAGACCACGCAGACACTGCGACAACGAATGAACGGACATCGCGCGGAAATCACCAGGCAGGAATGTTCCCTCCCAGGCGAGGAATTATATATGTTTCTGGAATATACCTCTTCATTCACCTGAGGAAGGAGTGTTAGTGTTTGAAACAAACCTGTTGGACTTTAACCTGGTGTTGTAAGACTTCTTACTGTGCTCACCCCAGTCCAACGCCGGCATCTCCACATCATCAATGGGGTAAACAGCTTTAGCCACTTTAAATAAAATAAATAAAACAGCAGCAGTTAACTATGCTACAACATTAACTATGTGCGGGTTTTAGCTTCTCACCAATACAGAATACCCTCTGTAAAACATGTTGAAGAAACCATATTTTTCAATGGCATCCATATATTAATAATTCATCATTGTCTTCTGTCACATATTGTCTCAGTAGAAAAACAGTTAGCTAAGCTTTTGAAGCTGGCTAACCTATCTTACTGCTTACAACTGTGTTACATATAACTCATAGATATAGGATTCTAAGGAGCGGAAGAGAAGATTATTATTTTTCTGAGCAGGAGAAAATCCAGGAGCTTTTTTTTTTACAAAAAAGCACTGCTTATTGCACTATTGTACCGTTGTATCTAGAATATTCGGGGACAGGAAAAATAGATCTTGCCATGACTAATTGAATTTCTAATTTGAGTTTATTCCCGTACCGGCCTCCCCGAACAGGTGCCAGAATGTGGCGACTAGGGGCTTTTCACAGTAACTTCGTTGAAGCCTACTTGTGACAATAAGTGATTATTATTATTTATTTGAGAGGAAGCAAAAAAAGTGTTCATCCAAACTAAATTGAGATTTGTAAAACACATCTTTGTCCAAAAGTTGTTATAATAAGCTATTCACGAATTACACCAATATTACTATATTGCCATGCCTCATGCAGGCATGTCATATGAACTGCAGTCAAAACTTTTAAAAATGAGACATGAACAAGCTGACTGCAGCACATCATGTAACTTTCGGCATTTTGACTACATACAATATCAATCACTGAAAAATATCTAATGCATTATGGACATGGGTGAGAGTACTTCCCATCGCTTTGTGGAATTCACACACCTCAATGTTTAAGGGTGGGCCAACAACTAATGACTATGGAGTTTCTTGACTGTCTATCTCCATGTTTCACACTGGACAGTGGTAAGATAATCATGCATCAGTTACCCAAATGATCTTAAATTGTCTATCTACACAGCTAAATCGCTCTACTGTTTTTCTTTTAAATCAACCACAAAAACCGACTGGAGAACGCTCCTTGGCCATTGTCAACCTTGGAGACGTTTTCCAAACGTGACTTCTCAGATAGCAAATTGATATTCCGTTTCACTTAATTACATTTGTAAGTGATTCTCACTTAGTGGAACCGGGCAAAACTGCCGAAATCACTTCTAATGTATTTGGGTACTATTTGAAAATCACTTACTCAATGTCAAAGATGAATTTCTGCTCAACTTAAAAAACATTAATTATAAAAGCACATTAAGGATTTTTTTTAGCATGGTGGCAAGGCTGCTTCTTTCCAACTATACTTCAAAATGAGCTTTTTAGGCATTTTGGGGGGCTTTTATAAAGATAATTCAACCAACATTAATTTCTCCCTAATTTAACAAGTGATAGCATTTTGGATTACTAATTGCAGTTTAGGGAAGAGTTGACTCACAGTCTATATCCTAATTACAAGGCTCAGTTCCCTTGCTATAAATAACCTAAGTGATTTATAAGTAATTGTTTAGGTCATTGAGAGTTTTTAATGTAGTAATGAGTAGCATTGTGATAGCATTGTGGACAGCACAATGGCTTCACAGCTCCAGGGTCCCAGGTTCGATTCCGGCTTGGGTCACTGTGCGGAGTCGGCACATCCTCCCGGTGTGTGCGTGGGTTTCCTCCGGGTGCTCCAGTTTCCTCCCACAGTCCAAAGATGTGCAGGTTAGGTGAATTGGCTATGATAAATTGCCCTTAAGTGTTCAAAATTGCCTATATTGTTGGGTGAGGTTACTGGGTTATGGGGATAGGGTGGAGGTGTTGACCTTGGGTCGGGTGCTCTTTCCAAGAGCCGGAGCAGACTCGATGGGCCGAATGGCCTCCTTCTGCACTGTACAATTCTATGATCTTCTATGATCTATGTGGTTATAACTGTTTATTGGATTCCAATGGTGCTTACAGGGTAACAGGGTTTACATTGAAATTTGCCACATGGAGCAAAAGACGACCAAATATGATCAGTTCACAGGAGTCAACTTACCAGATTTGTTCTAAAAAAATATATATTTGATTTCAAATGCAATCAGATACAAACAGGAAATAACACCTCAAAATAAACATGGTACACACAGTTTGTCAATTTCCTCCCTTTTCCACCCCTAACCCCAACCCTCCTTCTCCACTGGTAATAAACATGCCTTCAAACATGGACAGAAAAGGCCTCCTCTGTGGGTAAAACCCATCTTCCGACCCCCTAAGGGCAAACTTAATCTTTTCCAGCCTTAAGAATTTGTTTAGATTCCCCAACCACCATGGCTTCCAGCGGCGATGCTGACCACCAACTCAGTAAAATTCGTCGGCAGACAATCAGAGGCGAAGGCAGGAACATGGGCCCTCTTCCCTTCCAGCAGCCTCAGCAAGTCAGACATCCCAAAAATCACCACAACAGGGCACGGCGTCATCCTGACCCCCACTATCCCTGACCAAGTCATCTCCCAGAAATCCTGCAGCTTCCTATACCCCAGAACATACGAGCATGGTTTAACGGCCCCCTCACGCACCTCTCGCATACATCCTCCACTCCCGGGGACTCATCCAAGTCCTGTCATATGGATCCTGTGTACCACTTTGAACTGTAGAAGCCTCTTCCTCACACAAGAGGAGGTTGAGTTGATCCAATGTATTATTTCACTCTAGGTTCCCCACCTCCAACCCGACCCCAGCTCTTCCTCCCGCGTACGCTTAATCCCTCCCATTAGCACCTTCTCCTTCACTCCCTCCAACAACCCATAGATATCCCTGAGCCTCCCTTACCCCTGCTCAGCTGGAACCAACAGCTTTTCTAACAACGTATACTCTGGTAACTGAGTAAACAAGGGCAACTCCTTCTGTGCAAAGTCCGTCAAATATCTAAATTCATTCCCTCTCAGCAACTCAAACTTCTCCTGCAATTCCTCCAACCTCGCAAACTTAACCTCTACAAACCGGTCATTTACCCGCTCTATTTCTTCGCTAAGCCACCTCCGAGACATCACATCCCTCCCTCCAGATATAAACCTATGGTTCGCACATATGAGGGCCAATACTAGCTTAAAATGCCTCCTCAACTGGTTTCAAATTTTGATCGACGACACAACAATGGGACTACTCGTCTACGTCCCTGGAGAAAATGGGAGGGGGGCCATCGCCAGGGCCCTCAAACCCATCCACCTGCACTCGTTCTGACCCCCCTCTCCCCACCATCTTCTCACCTTCTCAGCGTTTGCCGCCCCAAAATAATGCATCAGGTTTGGGAGCGCCAGCTCCCAAACTCTCTTCCCTCTTTTTTTAAAAGCCCCACTAATTCTCAGCGTCTTGGATGCCTAAACAAACTCAGAAATCAATTTAGTCACCCGCCGGAAAAATGCCTTGGAAAGGAATACTGGGAGAGATTGGAAGAAAAATAAAAATCTTGGCAATATGTTCATTTTCACGGTCTGTACCCTCCCCACCAGAGATAGCTGCAGGGCATACCACCTTTTCAAATCTCCTTTGACCCCCTCTAACAGACCGGTCAGATTTCATTTATGCATAGTTTTCCAGTTATGAGCCACCTGAATCCCCAAATACCAAAACCGTATCCTGGCCACCTTGAATGGCAAGGCACCAAGGTTCACAGTTCCCCTCAGGGCATTCGCCAGGGAAACTTCACTTTGCCCCACATTCAATTTATACCCAGAAAATGCATGGAATTTCCCCTGCAGGCCCATAATTCTCCCCATTAGCAACATACAACAATAAATCATCTGTGAACAACAACATCCAATGCTTTCCATCCCCATAATCCACTGCCACTCATTTGAGGCTCGGAGCGCAATCGCCAAAGACTCAATAGCCAATGTGAACAACAATGGAGACAATGGGCATCCCTGCCTTGTCCCCCGATAACCTAAAAAACCCCAAATTCATCCTATTCATCCTCATACTTGCCGTGGTGATGTATATAACAATCGTACCCATGTAACGAACGTTGACCCAAATCCAAACCTCCTAAGAATCTCAAATAAGTACCAACACTCAACCACATCAAAGGCCTTCTCCGCATCCATTGATATGATCACCCCAGTACTTCACTCCACGACAGGGTCATCATCACATTAAACCATCTCCTGACATTACTTGACAACTGCCACCCCTGAACAAAATCTGTCTGATCCTCTGAGACCTCATCTGGAACCATCCCTCCAGCCGCCTCGCCAACAGTTTGGCCAATGCCTTCACAGCTGTATTTAACAATGAGATGGCCCTATCGGACCCATACTCTTTCAGATCCTTATCCTTCTTTAGGATCAAAGAAATATAAGCCTGTGCCAGCATCACTGGCAACTCCCCTCTTGCCAACGATTCATTAAGCATACTTAAAAGGTGAGGTGCCAACTCCACCAATACGTGCTTATAACATTCAACCAGAGAGCTATCTGACCCCGGCACCTTCCCCGATTGCATAAACCCCACACACTCCCATTATCTCCTGCAGTCCCAATGGCACCTCCTGTACCTGTTGCTTCTCCTTTTCCACCTCCAAAAATACCAACCAATCCAAAAAACGGCCCATATCTGCAACCTCGCCCCTAGGCTCAGATCTATTCAGCCTCACTGATTTTTTCCAGTTTCATCACCACACCCAGCTGGTCGGCTAGCAGGTGACTGGGCTTCTTCTGGTCGTCCACCCTCGCACGCAGCACTTTGCAGACCTCCCCCAGCATCACCATCTCCAATGAAACAATCCAGTCACTATGTTCCGACACCACCCTTTCCACCTCTTGGATCATGGCACCTTGCGATTCCAAGTGCTTCTCCACATGATCCAAAGTCTCGCTCCCTCAATCGCACTAGACCAGTCTCCCTGCATCTCCTTTCGCTGTTGCTGAAAGTTCCCCTTTATAAAGTCCATCAACTGCTCCACAGGCAGTGTGGCAGATGACAATGACCCTTCCCCCTCCACAATTTTCTCCAATGGTGGTGTGCCACAACCATCCTCCAACTCCTGAGCTAGGGCTCTCAATGACATTTGCATGGTGTGATACCCCGCCAACATTCCACTCTGGGGGAGAAATCACCACCCTCCTCTCTCTTCAAACTTTATCCACAAAGGTCACCCATTAAATGGATAGAAAGGGCCAAAACCAACACCTTCAAGCAGGAACCACCTTGTGTGCGATCGGTTGCCACTGGAAGTGATGAGCTATATTGGTGTATGAAGCTGTAATCATCAGTTCTATGTTACGTACATTTCATTTGAAATTTATGGCCCATGAAGACTTAGTAGACATCTTAAATAAAATACAATATATCACATAATGCAATGCATTGCAAAAACCTGCTCATTAAATATGAATGAATTATAGTGTAGCATTGTTTCTCATCCTCAACATGTCCATGCCTGTCCCTGTTGAAACTAACTTTTGACATAAACTATATACTCAAGATGCTACAACTTACCAAGCAGGCGGAAGAAAGGATGTTAATAATAATCTTTATTGTCATTAATAGGCTTACATTAACACTGCAATGAAGTTACTGTGAAAAGTCCTGAGTCACCACATTCCGGCGCCTGTTTGGGTACACGGAAGGAGAATTCAGAATGTCCAAATTCCCTAACAGCACGTCTTTCAAGGTTTGTGGGAGGAAACCGGAGCACCCGGAGGAAACCCACGCATACACAGGGAGAACGTGCAGACTCCGCACAGACAGTGACCTAAGCCGGGAATTGCACCTGGGACTCTGGCGCTGTGAAGGAACAATGCGAACCACTGTGCTAACATGCTGCCTCTGTTAGGACTGTGGTTAGAGCATGTGCTCTAAAATAGACACGCACAAACTTTGATCTCTGCCTGATTAATTTGCTGCTTCAGATCCTTCATAAGATCTCAGAATCATAGAATTGTTAAGGCGCAGAGGGAGGCCATTCAACCCATCCTGTTTGCACTAGTTCTCCAAACGAGCATTGCGACTACCTTTTCCCTTGCATGCTGCCTCTGTTCAAATAATCATCACATGCCTCCTTGAATGCCTCGATTGAACCTGTCCCTTCCACCTGCCTTAGTGCATTCCAGACCCAAACTACTTTGTGTGAATAGTATTTTCCTCACATCCCATTTACATCTTTTGCAAATCACTATGATTTTTTGAAGATTGCACAGTTAATTGTAATAGTAAACAGAAATAAAGATAACAATTGTTGGCAAGTGTTAAGGAAATGGTGATATACCTAATTGAAATATGTTTATATTATAAAGTGTGTTTACTTTGTGGGAGGCATGGAAGGTGGTGATCAGGGAGAGATTGTGTTTAAAACACATGCGGATGCAGCGGCAAGGGAGGAGTGACAGAGACTGGTCGTTGAGGGTTGTAGCCATCTAAAATGGACACCAGTATACAAAATGGAGAACCGCAAAGAATACAGGGAAAAACAGCCATAGTAAGGACACACAACTTGCCGAAGCATTTAGCATGTACAAAAACCGGTTTCAAGGCAGCTGCAGAAACTCAGCCAAAGGTGCAAATAGGAAAGCGATCTGCATACTAATGAGGTGATACCGGCCCAGTCCCAGATACAATAGAAACATTTTAAGTATCAATCGATACTTTTCAATAGCTACCCAGCCAGGATGGCGCCAGAGAAACCAGAATAATGAGCCCTAGGAACCGCCCCAGCCATCGAGAAACGACCCCAGGATAGGGGGGTTTGAATCATATCGATTGGAAAAAACCCAATCGATCCCCAGCAGGTGAGAGAGCCCGCCCCAAGGGGCACGGACCTCTGGGGACCTATAAAAAGGTCCCGTACATGGTTCTGCCTGTTGCATCCTGACTCTGGCCTCCAACTCCAGCCTCCAGATCCTGTCTTTCATCACCGGCCGTTGAACAACAGCCATCTATCAGTAAGTGCCAAAACGACGATCGCTACGTGACCCAGGCATTGCTTGTACTCTTGCCGACTATTAGCGAACAGAAGTTGCAGACCAGAAAGGAACAAAGGCCTTGTCTCCTGACCTTGCTTGTTCCTACTTAGATAAGTATTAGTCTTTTAGCGTGTGCATGAGTATTTATTATAATTGCAATAATAAACTCTAATTGTTTTGGACTTACTAATCGGTGTATGACTTTATTGACTTGAACTTGACCTTAGCACTTGTGGCGGTGTCTCTTACGGCACCTGGCGACTCCAGAGCATAGAAATAAGAAACAGAGCCAAACGAGTGTTAAGCACACTGCCTCTATTGGCGGAGTGTTAAACACACTAACTTAGAACGACCAACAGGGTCTGGTGGACAGTAGGTATATGGGGAATCCGGCTCTGGAGCTTTTGGCATGTAGCGAAAATGTAGTTTGACTTGTTGTCCACGGATAGAGCAGTGTGGCAATTGAGGCAGGTGAAAGGGGCAGGGCATAAGTATCGGAACCACCAGAGGATGAACGAGAGATGGCAGAGTTTTTGGGGAGGTCTGGACTTTCTCAAGGTAGGGGTGGAGCTGCAGGAAGAGCCATTGTCTCTGGAGGAGATTCAGGGAGCGTTAAAGCAGATACAGGGAGGGAAGGCACCGCGACCGGATGACAATGGTGGAATTTTATAAGAAATTTTCAGTTCAGTTGGGTCTGTTATTGTTGGGCATGTTCATGGACTCCTTTGTGCGGGGCGCCCTTCTGGGGACAATGGGGTAGTGGTCCAGATTGCTATTCCTGAAGAAGGGCAAGGACCCCACAGAGTGTGGGTTGTATCATCCGATCTCCCTGTTAAACATGGATGCCAAGTTGTTGGCATTGAGGTTGGAATCTTACCTCCCGGAGATAGTGGGGAGGATCAGACAGTGTTCGTGAAAGAGCAGAGGTCGTCACCGAATGTGCATTGGTTGCTGAATGTGGTGCTTACCCCCGTGCCCAGGTCAGTAATTGTTTTGTTGGATGTGGAGAAGGCGTTTGACCGGGTGGAGTGGGGGTACTTTTGCACGGTGTTGAAGTTTGGGTTTGGTCCTGGTTTGTATCATGGGTGTGTTGCTGTATGCAACTCCGTTCGCTATCATTTGCACCAGCACCATGAGCTCTGGACCCTTTCGGATGTATTGGGATACAAGGTAGAGGTGTCCGATGTCTCCCTTGTTGTTTATGTTGGCAATGGAGCTGTTAGCTATTGCATTGAGCATCTCTAATGGGTGGTGTGGGATCATTAGGTGGGAAGGAGCACCAAGTGTCTTTATATGCTGACGATTTACTGCAGTATGTTCGGAACCTGGGGCTGTCCATGGGAAACATAATGGGTATTTTGCAGCGCTTTAGTGCCTTCGCAGGTTCAAATTCAACATAGGAAAGAGTGAATATTTTGTGGTGGGCGCTTCAGGGTGGGGAGTCGGATTGGGTGATTGCCGTTTCGGTTGGCGGAGACTAGTTTTTAATATCTAGGGGTCCAGGTGGCGGAGGTTTGGGGCAGCTTCGAAGATTGGATTATACTAGTCTAGTGGGTAGAGTTAAGATGGAGTTGCAGAGGTGGGATAATCTCCCGCAATTGTTGGTGGGCTGAGTCCTATCGGTTAAGATAAACAATTTCCGCGATTTATATTTTTATTGACGTGTATCCCGGTGTTTCTGCCTAAGTTGTTTGTCTGAAAGGTCGAGCGACCTATTTCCGGTTTTATTTGTGTGGCTAAGGCCCCAAGGAGTTTGGAGGGGGTGGGGGTTGCTTCAGAGCGAGAGGTAGCTAATGCAGAGAAGGTGCTGGGGTGGTGTGGGGACCCGGGGCTTCTCTGGGTTCAGATGGAGTCGGAATCATGTAGGAGAACACGTTTGGGGACTCTGGCAACGGCGCCACTTCTGTTGGCACCGGCAAAGTACTCAATGAATCCAGTGGTGGTGGCTACGTTACAAATACGGAGGGAACTCCGCCAGCATTTTAAGTTGGGGGCAGCTTCAAGGCTGGCTACCATTTGTGCTAACCATCCAGCAAGGCTGGATGCCTCATTTTGCACGTGGAGGGAGAGGGTTGGACAGAGTGGGGTATTTATTTTTGGTGCGGCTTGGAGGAAACGTTTGGACTGGTGGACTTGGACATGTTGGACACCGGCTTTTCTGGTGGTGCAGTCTTATTGGAGCAAATTCTCTCCTGTGTGGTGTCGGAGGGCAGTAGGTCCGGCATGTATGCATGGATAGCGGGGAAAGAGCTGAGTGAATGGGTGAAACTGAAATGGATGAAGGAACTGACACCCCTCCTAGAGGAGGGGTGTGGAGTGAGTTGTTGCAGAGGGTGAATGCTATATCTTCGTGTGCGAGACTGAGCCTTGCTTAGTTAAAGGTGGTGCTTCGGGTGCACCTGATGAAGGCGAGGATGAAGCATTTTTTTGAGGGGGTGGAGGATAGGTGCGAGCACTGTTCAAGGGGACCTGCACATCACACATACATGTTCTGGTCCTGTCCTAAGCTAGTGGGTTTCTGGAAGTCCTTTTTTGATACCATGTCGGTGATCCTAAATATTGAGCTAGAACCCTGACTAGGGGCTAGGGGAGTTGATGGAGGTTTTGCACCTCGAGAAGGTCAACTACATAGTTCTATCAGAGACGGCAGTCGTTCATTTTGCACTATTTAGCTCACGGCTAAATCGCTGGCTTTGAAAGCAGACCAAGCAGGCCAGCAGCACGGTTCAATTCCAGGCGCCGGAATGTGGCGACTAGGTACTTTTCACAGTAACTTCATTTGAAGCCTACCCGTGACAATAAGCAATTTTCATATTGTATTTCAGAGAGTTGGTCACTATTAGCTGTTGGGGGGCGGGGGCGGAGGTGTACTGATTTAATTTCTGCTTTGTTTCTCTTGTTGTTCTCATTTTATAAGTTATTTGATTGTGTTTTTGTTAAATTTGTAGAACATGTTAAAAACCTTAAAAAACATTTATGAAAAAAATGTTTATATTTCAATTGCTACAATTCAAAATAGATCAGTTAATCAAGTAAAAACTGAAGAAAATCTGACTAGTTGCAGGAGGATGACTTTACACTCACCCACCCAGCTAGGACAGTGAATGGAAACTAAAACCCTGCATGGTGTAAAAGGCTCAGTTTTCTGCTGGGTGGATTGGGTTAACATTATCCCTCAATTTTCTAAATTATCTGGAATTGAATCCATTAACAGGTGGCAAGTGACACTTCAGACACAGAGCAGGATACCATTCTGGGAGCCTTCACTTGTCACTGATCATGTTTTCACATCTCTGCCCCGACAAATGTTTGTGCCCCAAACCCTTATCCCGGCTGAGATGAACCAACTTTGCGTGAGTCAACCAGTGGCTGTCACACATTTGAATGGATAAGCAATACACATGCATACACTTGAATCATATAATGTAGATTTAAACTGCAATCAAATAATAGGCAACAGAATTAAAGGCTTCCACTACCGAGTTGATGTTATTTATATATAAATTTTATATTCATCTTCACCTCTTTACTTCTTTGTGATGTTGTTATTTGGGCATTAGGAGGTGCCTTAAAATTACAATAATCTGAAATTCAGCCACTGTGTTCCAATATTACAGCATCTCCAACCACTTCCTTTTTTAAAAAAACTGGCTTGTGATCAATGTTAATCATCCTCAAGTGAAAGTCAAGTGTTGGAAATCTGGAAAAATGGTCTATGCCCTGTGATATCCATCTTGACAAAGCGTGAAAGATAAGCATGGTGAGCCTTTACGGTATTTTCTGTTTTTATTTCAGATTTTTAGCGTCCGCATTTTGCTTTTAAAAAAAAATCCATGGGAGTAGGCTTGGGATTTAGGACTTCCATAATCAATAAAGAATGATTGTGTCCATCAAGAATCTTGCATCCCAAAGGCTCACATGTATCAATCGCTTATTTTCTTTCTCGTCTCTTTCCATTCCATTGAGAGCGCTATGTTTTACACTGTCACTTTTCATACAAAAAGAACTTATTCATTCCCTGCTTCAATAGAGTAAAAGTAATATTTCAGATCCAACTCTTCTGCTTCTAAGCATTTTACCTTGACTTGCCATTATGGTCTAAAACAGTTTCAGCCTCCAATTTACGCCTGCTATACAGTACCAATTTTTCAAATCAATGATTTTTTTTTAAATTAAAAAACAATCTTGTTTCGAGTGTGTCTTTTTTCTCATTTTCTTTGTTACTTCAATGAACCTTCTCATTTTTGTTGTTACAATTCTTCTCCCTTATTATTCGCTTCAGGGGGGCATTTGTAAAATAAATGAAGGGCAGCACAGTGTATTTAGTGTCCAACATAGTGCCAGCTTTCATTTAATCTGATAAGCAATTAATTTTATTACATCCGTCCAAAAATATTGTCGTCCAATTTTTGCATGCCATCTCAACTTAAAACTTCAAGACAGGTACTGAAAATAATCACTTTCCACTTTTATAAAAACAAACTAAATTAAAAGTCAAACATATTATAAGTCAATCACAGGACTTCCAAACAGCCTTCAAGTCTTCAACCTTTCAGTAGAATTCTGCATTCTATATTGAGTATGGTAATTCTTTTTTGGAGTGCTTATGTTACATTGATGTGGTCTATTATGTTATTGTGATGTTCAATTTGAATACATTTATTTATTAGAGAGAATGCAATCTAAATACGTGACCAATCAAAACAGAAATTGTTGGAAATACACATTCTAGTTGTATAGATTCCACTAGTTCAACATGATTACATCAATTTACTGGCTCGTTCACCAAAAAAAGTGAAATTGTTGGACTTGAGTTAGCTACACTATGAAATTAATTCACTGGATTCAACTCCATGAATTACACATGATAAAATTAATTATCTGAATTTCTTTCACTGGGAAGTAAATTTTAAAATTAACTTGATGAGTTCAATTCACTGAGCCAAACATCATGAAATTAATTTGTTGATTCCATTGAGTGAAGTGAATTTGATTCATCTTGATAAAATTATAAAATAACTTCACCATAGTCACACAGAAATTATGAAATGATACTTACTGAGGAATAGACAACTTAATTAATTGTGTGGAATGATTTTCAAGGAAAGTGCGGCCACTTGAGGACATTGCACCTTCACTAAGCAGTTCATGGAAATGTGCCCATCATCAATGCACAACTAGGGAAGGGCAATAAATATAGTCTTGCTAGTATCGCCCACATAATGAAATTAAATTTAAAAAGGAGGACTAGTAATTAAAGTTTTAGATTGCAACTTGCCAACAAGAATTGTGGATACAACAAAGAAGGGCTGGCAACAGGAACAAACAAATGCCTGTGAATGGATGAACAAAAAACTAATATCCCAGAGGGCCCGAATGCAGCAGAGTGAGTCGGATCCCAGAGTAGGATCGATAGTAACATTTAATAATTCCATAGAATGGGGTTGTGGGCTGAAACCCTGACATGAAGTGGAGAGGAGGGGTGGAAAGAAGAACAATGAGAAGTAACCAAATTAAGTTCCAATTACTGCAAAAATGTTCAAATGCGTTAAATATTTTGTTGCCAAAATGTTCTATTCACTTCATTGCCTAATCCATGCAATCAGGCATTTTCATGACCTGTGGACTGGGTACAATCTTAAAACTAATTGGTTATAGAGAAGTGTTCTGTGATAGAATTTAATTCATATTAATTGACATATTCCCACCTTCTCAATCGATAACATTGCTTTAAAATAGTTTCTAATATGCAAGCTTCTGTTCTCCTGCCCAACAACCATAAAGAATGAAAAACGTTGTTAGGAAATGCATTTAATTCTGATTGTAAGGTTTTATGATTCTCTATCTTTTCAGAAGAGAATATGATGCAGAATTTTGTACGTTTGACAAACTATTGCTTTGCCGAACTAAAAGAATAGGCCACATAGCCACCTCTGCCAATGTAACTCGCCAGGTATATGGAAATGTACACGGCTGGCACTCTGAATTTCTCATGCGCATGAGGGAAGTTCATGTCCAGTGACAATTTTTTAAAAATTTGTTCTTGGGATGTGGGCATCGCTGGCTGGGCCAGCATTTGTTGCCCGTCCCTAATTGCCCTTGAACTGAGTGGCATGGGTGGCCATTTCAGTGGGGCGGGTGGGGTTAAGTATCAACCGCATTGCTATGTGGGTCTGGAGTCACATATAGGCAAGACTGGGTAAGGGCGCAGATTTCCTTCCCTGAAGGACATTAGTGAACCAGACGGGTTTTTATGACAATTGGCATGGTCATCATTGGGCTTTTAATTCCATATTTTCATTGAATTCAAATTTCACCATCTGCCATGATAGGATTCAAACCTTGGACCCCAGAGCATTACCCAGGGTCGCTGGATTACTAGTCCAGTGACAATACCACTACGTCACCGCCTCCCCACAATTGACACCCAGGATATAGCAGTACTAATGATACAGTGTAGGAGCTAAACCACACATTACCATCATTAACCCACATTACCAGTGCAATCCTTTGTCTTTCTGATTGCTCCACCAACACGTACAATTGTAACCATGTCCATCTAAAACTTTAATATAGTGGTTAGAATTTTTATTAAAATAGGCCAAATGTGTCAAATGAAATTTGTACACCTGATTGATAAGAAATTGATTGTTCTGTAAATAATTTAAAGGTTAAATTGATAAGCTGCATTGAAAATGTGTATTCCAATTTACTCTAAATGAACAAATTGTATTTTTTTTAAAAACTGGTACAACTGTCTTGTCAACATAATGCTATGCTGGGATCCAAGGAAAAATAGCATTACAACAAGAACATGTGAAGTTTGTTTTAAAAACTACACAGCAAATCCTACACAAATCTTTCTGTTATACATTATCACATTTGGAAGTTGTCAGATACTTTACAGCATCTGTAAACAATGGTGGGTGGCTTTGTTCAATCCAATGAGGCAAACTTGCATTATCATTTATATTGTCAATTTATCAATAGCAGACATTCCACAGAGAAGCATATGTAAGCTGGATGAAATGCAAATCTTGATTAAGGATGCACCTAATCGTAAAGACAGGGTGATGCATTGCACCTGCTTATCTTCAAATAAACCTTTCCGGCATTAGCTGGGTTTTTAAACATATATATATTTTTTAAAGTTCATAACTAAACTAGCATTTTCAAATCAAGGTAACAAGTTTATCTGTGCAGGTAAATATCATTCTTGCCTATGATATTCCCATTTTGATTGAAGTCTGTTGAAATGAAGGCAAGGGAAGGTGAGAATGCCAGAAACCCAAATAAATGAAACTCAAATAAAAGTTAGTACAAAACAATTTCATTTAGCCAAGGTTCATGGAATAAAACCTGGTGTAAGAACACTTACCCTCGTAAGATTGCATATCCTGAAGATTCGACTTACGAAATCACAATCCATTGAACAAGAAATGCATTCAACTTGGATTGGCCCATATCGAAGTGTCCCCTCTTCTGGCCAGTATTGTGGACATCCCTAATTTAAAAAAAATAAATTTGTACTTCATGGTCAAATGAGCCATAACGTAACATATCAGCACAGTGATAAAAGCAGTTATGTACTGTGGGTCTATAAAACTATTTGTCAACTTTACTATTTGTTATGAGGAGGGATTTTAAAAATATAATTTCAGGTATATTTTATGAGGCCCCATTTGCTGAATGCTATAATCATAAAAAGTACAAAATCAATTTTTGTACAATTGCTGCATAAAAATGTGTTCTTTGTATGATTACCCTGACAAATTCTGCTGTGCAGAATTATGACGAGGAGATATATACTATCCCATTCAGAGCACATCATGATGATGAACCAGCCAACAGCAAGAACTGGCCAGCATCAAAACTGGACAAAGTAGTAGGTAACATATGTGTCATTTAAATGACAGCCAATAAATAGCTTTCACATGAAACTGCCTAACTTAATTTCTTGATCTCCCATGACATTGTCATCACTGATCTTCACCAATGAGTCTCAAACGATCATAATTCCTTAAGCTTTTGAATACTCTTGGATAAGGACAAGAGTGGTCCTCAAGTGAGGGTGCTAAATTGGGAGAAAGCTAACTACAACAGAATTCAGCAAGAACTGGATAATGTGGATTGGGAATGACTGTTTGAGGTAAATCCACATTTGATATGTGGGAGCCTTTTAAAGACCAGTTGATTAGAGTGCAGGACAGGCATGTCCACGAGAAAATGAAGGACAGAAATGGCAGGATTAGGGAACCATGAAAAACAGGGGAAATTGTGAGACGAGTCAAAAAGAAAAAAGCATACATAAGGTCTCGGCAACTAAAAACAGACAAAGGTTTTTAAGAACATAGGGAAAGTAGGAACAAACTCAAACTGGGAGTTAGGAGGCCTAAGAGACCATGAAATGTCATTGGCAAGCAGGGTCACGGAAAATCCCAAGGTCTTTTATATATATATAAGGAGCAAGAGGGCAGCTCGGGAAAGAGCAGGCCCACTCAAGGACAAAGGAGGGAAGTTATGCGTGGAATCAGAGTAAGTGGGTGAGATCCTTAATGAGGATAACCATGGCAATGGTTGAACATGCTATGTCACCAACTGACTCCGCAAGACTTCCTCCATCTTCTATTAAATGCCAACGAAAGGGAAAATGCTGGAAAATCTCAGCAAGTCTGGCAGCATCTGTAGGGAGAGAAAAGAGCTAACGTTTCGAGTCCGATGACTCTTTGAAAAAGCCTTGTCAAAGCCAGCTTTGACAAAGAGTCATCGGACTTGAAACGTTAGCTCTTTTCTCTCCCTTCAGATGCTGCCAGACTTGCTGAGATTTTCCAGCATTTTCCCTTTGTTTCAGATTCCAGCATCCGTAGTAATTTGCTTTTATCTATTAAACTCCAGTCTTGAATACAATGGAATATTCACTACTGTCCTGGATGGGTCGAACTTGATGTCCGTGACAAAGTAGTCTTCTTGCTTGATGAGAGAAAGTGGACTTGTTTCAACTCCTCCACAGCACTGACTACATTTTGACTAACAGCAGGATACATTGCAACTCATCAGGAGAACATCCAGAACCTCTAGCTTCAAAAAGGAAAAGCGCAATAATACTACAGAAAAACCATTACCTCCCATTTATCAAATTTTTGAATTCCATAATTAGCACCATTTTGGAAGAAGATTGCCAAATCTCAGATGTGGTTCCAGAGGTCTGCCCATTACTAGCTTCTGAAGTCAACCAAAGGTCAGCAAAAACACGACTCCCTTCCCTTGCCTCAAAATTTCCTTTGTGCCAGGTTAGCTACACACATTTTGAAGGTGAAATTCTTGTGCGCAGTCAGTTTTTTTGAGATATTTGGAACATTCTAGGTTGCTGCGCACGTTGTGCATCTTTAAATTAAACTGTTCTGCCAGTGGTCCACCTTTTCCTGTCCCCAAGGCTCCCAATTCACCTCCACCTCTCCCAACCAGGGTCCCTACTGTTGCACTGTTCCCCATCCTCCCTCCACATGCACGCATGCACTGATCCCCATCACACACAATTTCCCATCACACACACATCACTATCCTCCCTCTCCACACAGTGTCCCCACCCTCCCTCACTCCAGACCCCATCGACCCTCCTTCCACACGCACCCCTATCCTCCCTTTCTCCATACATCCCCTTCCTCCACACACCCCATCTTCCCTTACTCCACACACCCCATCTTCCCTCCCTCCACACATGTCCCCATCCTCTCCCCTCCACACACGTCCCATCCTCCCTCCCTCCACACACATCCCCATCTTCCCTTCCTCCCTCCACACACATCCCCATCCTCCCTTCCTCCACACGCCTCATCCTCCCTCCCTCCACACACATCCCCATCCTCCCTTCCTCCACAGACCCCATTTTCCCTCCCTCCACAGACCCCATCCTCCCTTCCTCCACACACCTCCTCCTCCCTCCCTCCACACACATCCCCATCCTCCCTTCCTCCACAGACCCCATTTTCCCTCCCTCCACACCCCCATCCTCCCTCCCTCCACGCACCCCATCCTCCTTCCCTCCACGCACCCCATCCTCCCTCCCTCCACGCACCCCATCCTCCCTCCCTCCACGCACCCCATCCTCCCTCCACACATCCCATCCTCCCTCCCTCCACACACCCCATCCTTCCTCCCTCCACACGCCCCATCCTCCCTCCCTCCACACGCCCCATCCTCCCTTCCTCCACACGCCCCATCCTCCCTCCCTCCACACGCCCCATCCTCCCTTCCTCCACACACCCCATCCTCCCTCCCTCCACACGCCCCATCCTCCCTCCCTCCACACCCCATCCTCCCTTCCTCCACACACCCCATCCTCCCTCCCTCCACACACCCCATCCTCCCTCCCTCCACACACCCCACCCTCCCTCCCTCTACACACCCCACCCTCCCTCCCTCCACGCACCCCATCCTCCCTCCCTCCACACCTCATCCTCTCTCCCTCCACACACCCCATCCTCCCTCCCTCCACACCTCATCCTCTCTCCCTCCACACACCCCATCCTCCCTCCCTCCACACACCCCATCCTCCCTCCCTCCACACACCCCATCCTCCCTCCCTCCACACACCCCATCCTCCCTTCCTCCACACATCGCACCCTCCCTCCCTCCATACACCGAATCCTGTCTCCCTCCACACATGCCATCCTCCCTTCTTCCACACACCCCATCTTCCCTCCCTCCACACATGTCCCCATCCTCTCCCCTCCACACACGTCCCATCCTCCCTCCCTCCACACACATCCCCATCCTCCCTTCCTCCACAGACCCCATTTTCCCTCCCTCCACCCCCCATCCTCTCTCCCTCCACACCCCATCCTCCCTCCCTCCACACGCCCCATCCCTCCACACGCCCCATCCTCCCTCCCTCCACACGCCCCATCCTCCCTCCCTCCACACGCCCCATCCTCCCTCCCTCCACACGCCACATCCTCCCTCCCTCCACACGCCCCATCCTCCCTCCCTCCACACGCCCCATCCTCCCTCCCTCCACACGCCCCATCCTCCATCCCTCCACATACCCCATCCTCCCTCCCTCCACATACCCCATCCTCCCTACATACACACACACACCTCCACTTGCCCATTCCACATAAACACACGTCCCCATCCTTTCCTTACACAAGATGTGCCCCCATCTCCTTGTTCCACGTGCACACCTTAGTGGCCATGTTGTTACTGTGGTGTATATGGTTCTTGCCATGCTGGCTGATTAAACTCAATGTAGGTCAAGATAGGTAGATTTTAGAACAAATCAAAGCTCTACTATGAGCAGAGTTTATCGTCTGACAGCATGATTGTAACTATTACCTCAAAAGCAATTTCAAGCTCTGTAAAAGTCACCAGAATGAGTAGTTACTTGGGGGACAGATACATACTGAGCTAGAAATTTGCAGTCAGGCTTTGAAGATTAAAGTTTCATTATGAGCAGACACGGTACTACACCACCTCCTCTGGAAACATATGCAAAGAAGGTCCAATTGACAAAATAATGGTGTTTCAGCATAAACATTTCCCCGAAAATCAAAGTGAACCAAATGTTGGATATTAAAATGCAAATAAATATTACATTTTGCACATCCATTTGATGCTTGGATGGTTCAGTGAAGATTGATTTTTGATGGTGTGTTCAAAGAACATTTTTATCATAAATGAAGACTTTTTCTGCCTCTCAAACCGGTAGTTGATAATCAACATCAGAAACTGAATTGGACTAGCCATATTAATACTGCGGCTACCAGGGCAGGTCAAAGGCTCGGAATCCTACGGCGAGTAAGCCACCTGACCCCCCCCCCCCCCCCCCCCCCCCCCCAAAGCCTGACTACCACCTACAAGGCACGAGTCAGGAACGCAATGGAAAACTCTCCACTTGCCGCGGTGAATGCAGTTTCAACAACACTCAAGATGTTTGACACCATCCAGGACAAAGCTTGCTTGCTCCCCCTTCCACAAACATTCAAACCCTTCACCATCGATGGCAGCCATGTGTACCATCCACAAGATGCACTGCAGTAACTCACCAAGGTTCCATAGACAGCATCTTGCAAACCCATGATCGCGACGAACTAGAAGGACAAGGGAAGCAGATACCTGGGAACCCCATCACCTAGAAGTTCCCTCCAAGTCCTCACCATCCTGACTTGGAAATATATTGCCGTTCCTTCAGTGTCGCTGGGACAAAATCCTAGAACTCCCTCCAAAATCCTAGAACTCCCTCCAAAATCCTAGAACTCCCTCCAAAATTCTAGAACTCCCTCCCTAACAGCACTGCAGGTGTACTTGCACCTCAGGGATTGCAGTGGTTCAAGACGGCAGCTCAGAACACCTTCTTAAGAATAATTAGGGATGGGCAATAAATGCTGGCCTAACCAGCGATGCCCACATCCCATACATGAATAAAATGCAAGTAAATAAAATTTGAATAACCATGGGTGGGATTCTCCGAGCCCGCGCCGGGTTGTAAAAGCCGGGGGCGCAGGAAATTCCTGCCATGCCACTCTGATGCTGGGCCGCCGATTCTCCGGCGCCAGTCGGGGGCCACTGAAATAGGCCACCGCGGTGGGGCCAAACTCCCACCGAGTCCCGCCAGTGTGGTTTTAACCTGGTACCACCCGGTGGGAGATCAGATCCGTGGCCACTGTGGACGTCCTGGTTGGGAGGGGGGGGTGGAAATCTGACTCCGAGGGGGGGGGCCTCCACGGGGTCCAGGCCCGTGATCAGGGGCATCCAATCGGCGGGCAGCCGCGATCTGGAGGGGGCCTAACTGTAAAGTCCCCGACATGTTGATCCATGCCGGCGCAGAGACGGCAACCACACACATGCACCGGCGTGGAGACTAATTAGTTTGAGGGCTAATATCATGAAGTATTGTCTAATAGGGGCACTTTGTTTATTTTTAAAAGTTCACTTTTCGTTAAGTGTGCTTTAGTTTGTTCAGCAGCAAAGTGAAGTATTAATCAACAGCAAGATATAGTCTGCTCGTTTATGCGGCCAGGTTTTTAAATTACACAATTAATTGTTTCAGTGAACAAAAACTTGAAGGTTGTTCTGTAAACATCGGAACAATCCTATATTTTTCCACAATTACAAGATCATTGCAGCTACCTGCACAAGGTCCAGCTCATTGAGCATTACAATAGAGGTGCAGCCATAGTCATATACCAGTCTCCAGAAGTCTTTGACTGTATTTGGCAAAGGATGCTGGGTGACTATAAAGGCAGCTGGTTGTCTGTAACTCTGCAAAGAAATGAAAAACATGAAATAACAAAATGTTTTTTCCTTTCTTTTAAGATTATAGCTGGAAAGCAAACATTACTCAATTTTAATTTGCTGGTCTAAGGTCAATTTATTTCTGACAAGTTTTCCTGAACTGCACATTAAAAGAAAGTAGCTGAGCAAATTACGCAAACATTTCACTCTCTCTTCTGGTTGCTAAGAAGTGCACAGACATGGCTTTCATAGAATCATAAAATTTACAGTGGAGAAGGCCATTCGGCCCATTGAGTCTGCACCGGCCCTCAGAAAGGGCACCCCACTTAAGCCAATGCCTCCACCATAACCCAGTAACCCCACCCAACCTTTTTTGGACACTTAGGGCAATTTGTCATGGCCAATCCATCTATCCTGCACATCTTTGGACTGTGGGAGGAAACTGCAGCACCTGGAGGAAACCCATGCACACCCAGGGAGAACATACAGACTCCGCACAGTGACCCAAGCCGGGAATCAAACCTGGACACTGGAGCTGTGAAACAACAGTGCTAACTACTGTGCTTTCTATGACTTACCCTTCAGGTTTCAATTGTCTCACCTCTCCGGTCTCCAATCTGTGGCACCCCTGTAAAGAACAAATAAAAGTACAGGACAGGAACAGGCCCTTCGGCCCTCCAAACCTGCACCGACCATGCTGCCTGTCTAACCTAAAACCTTCTACACTTCCAGAGTCCATATCCTTCTATTCCGATCCTATTCATGTATTTTTCAAGATGCCCCTTAAGCGTTACTATCGTAACTGCCTGCACTAACCATCTCTAGCAACGAGTTCCAGGTACACTCCAACCTATGTGTAAAAAATCTTCCTTCGCACATCCCCTCGAAATTTTGCCCCTCGTACCTTAAACCTTTTTCCCCAGTAACTGACTCTTCCACCCTGGGAAAAAGTTCCTGACTATCCACTCTGTTCACAACCCTCATAACTTTGTAGACTTCTATCAAGTCGCCCCATAACCTCTGTCATTCCAGTGAGAACAAACCACGTTTATCCAACCTCTCCTCCTCGTTAATGCCCTCCAACCAGGCAACATCCTGGTAAATATCTTCTGTACCCTCTCCAAAGCCTCCACATGCTTCTGGTAGTGTGGCGACCAGAATTCAACACTATATTCCAAGTGTGGGCTAACTGATGTTCTATACAGCTGCAGCACGTCTTGCCAATTTTTATACTCAATGCCCCTACCGATGAAGGCAAGCATGCCACATGCCTTCTTCTCCCTAATGTTCCAGCTAAAATAGTAATCTCATCAGTAGCTGCGAATGAGAAAATCAAATTTGTTTCCCACTTTTTCTGTTGTACAACATAACATGTGTTGCAGTATCAAATCAAATTGTAAATAAAATGACAAAAACATGCATGTGCTTATTTTTTTTAAAATTACTGTTAAAATAAACACCTACATCCATAAGGGCAGCATTGATGTAGTTGCTGCTTTCACCATCAATGGTAATTAAAAATGGCAGACATCTGTCTGGTGGCAGTGCGTCCATGTAGCGATTCTTTTCATGATTCCTGGGAAGAAGAGCTATGCTGCAGTCTTCAGGTTGCAGTTGAGAAGATACAGAATTAAGTGTCTGTGTGGCAAAAGGAAGCAACACAGTTCATTAATAGCTATTGTATAAGTTGACATTTTTCAATTAAATGCCTGACTAATATATAGATGGAGGATTCTTCGTGAACACACCCTTGTGTTAAAAAATGTTAATTAGTTAACTACATGCTTTGGATGACAGCTGCCCCAACTGAGCCAGCAGCTTAATTAAATTTGAAATGATTAGATCAAAGTTGCAGTTTCACCAGTTCACGATCTGGGTAGGTACTGAAGACTCTAAATGTAAATGTCATCACAGTCCCAGGGGGCCATAGACTGCTCTCACCTATGAGAGAGCTGACTGGTGGTGATTTAACCTGAGGGTGACCACACCTCAGGCAAGGGACAAGGTTGAGACAGTGGGGCCTTCATGAATAACCTCAGCTGGTATAGAAATTGAACCCATGCTGATGGTGCCTCTCCGAATCACGAATTGGCTGTCCAGTCAACTGATCTAACCGACCTTTACTGATAATACCCCTGAATGACAGAATAAAAATTAATATGGAAAATCTGTGGTCACTTGACTGAGCAACACAGCACCTAATCTAATTTGGTGCCCATAAGAATAAATATGCAATTTCTTGTGTGGATTGCGCCATTTCAGTGTTCAGAGCTCCCTGCCCAGAGAAGGACGGCTACATTTATTTTCAGGAGGTGCATCTAAGCTTGATGGTTTGTACAGTACATGATTCCCATCCACAATGGTCTGCATTCTTGGCAGTCCTGTCAGCTGGAATAAATTATGTACCCTGCAAAACTCAGCCCTCTTTCACAAAGAAATGTGATGAACATGGTGGCCAATTTTGATTTTTGCAAATGGAAGAACAGTTGGAAAAAAGTCTATTGCAATGGACAGTTGACAATAGAAGTCTTGCAATGCAAAATAATCAGGTCTACCAACAAAAGTTCATACAGCTATCTAGATGCAAATTAAACAATATAAGATCTTATTGAAAATTGCAATCAACAGTAGAAAGTATTACACAATTTTACACCTTTGAGAAGCCAATTTCTACATGCCAGACCATTCACACATAGTTCCATCCACTTAAAATAACTTTCCTCAAACTCCAATTTAACTGATCCAAATGTGTTACCAAAAAATTATTGAAGATTACTATCCTGGCATAAGAAAGAGAATTCACAAATGATTTGAAATAATGGCAAGTTCCGAATTGCTGTGCGTAAAACAGTAGATCTTGTAGCTCAAGCTTACTTACTTGAAATTCATCTTTAAGTTGTGAGGAGTTGCTCTGCGAATCAACTCTGATCATTTCATAATATGTTGGCTTGACCTCACATGTTGGTATTGACGTGTCCCCACATAGACAAGCCTCTAGGATGGCATCATGAATGAAAATGTATTGTTCCTTAAAAATAACACATCCAGTCAGTAAAAAGTTGTCACTTTGCAGTTATCAAATGAGTTAATTACATGAGGCGGATCTGCTGTGGGATGTAGTTCACTGGAAAGAGAAACTCAAACAATTTATCTCCTCGGATACTAGGCTGCTTACAAAGTGTATATTATCACCATTTGATGATAGGAAACGCAAGTTTCATGAGTAAATTAGTCCTCTGTATTTCATAAAGATCCAAAACGTGTAGAGGAGAATCAGAAAAGACTGTGAATTAAGGCGAAAACATTTTGTCGTATTAAACCTCAGCCCACAGCCATTGTTCTTCACAATTCTGATTTTTAGTGGCAAAAAAGGTTTTGCAAGCAGAGCTAGTTTGTTATGTTTACCCCCAAATCAGATGCCAGAGGCTTAAGTAAAACTAATGTGATTGCAAAAGAATAGTTACTTCCTTCACACACACCTTGCTGGCTCCTCATAATGCCACACTATAGGATGTGATTGCACTCGAAAGAGTGCAGAGGAGATTTACCAGGATGTTGCCTGGGCAGGAGCGTCTCAGTTATGAAGCGCGGCTGGATTGGCTGTGTTGTTTTTCTTAGAACAGAGAAGGCTGGGCAGCGGGGGAAGGGGGGGAAAGAGAGGGGTGGCTGATTGTGCTGCACAAAATTATGGGGGATATAGATAGGATGAAACTTTTCCTCTTAGTTGAGGGGTGAATAACCAGCCGGCATAGATGTAAGGTGATGAGCAGGAGATTTGGAAGGGTTTTAAAGAAAACTATATTCACCCAAAGGGTTGTGGGAATCTGGAACTCATTGCCTGAAAGGATGGTCGAGGCAGGAACCGTCACAACATTTAAGAAGCATTTAGATGAGCACTTGAAACACCATTGCATACAAGGCTACCACCTTGTATGGGAAAATGGGATTAGAATAGATCGGTGTTTGATGGCCAGCACAGACACAATGTGCTGAGTGGTCTTTTTCTGTGCTGTAAAGCTCTATGACTTTACCTGGCTGATTATAACAACTGCACCCCAGTCCAAACAATAGCTTGGTACTTTTAAGGGTAAATCCAAAACCAAGAGAGTCAACTTTTAAACATTTCTTCCTTTTCTAATGTGTAGTCAAAGCACAGAACATAACTATTTTGGCCACAGCTAGAGTAATGCAAATAGTTTTGAGACACTGCATTACACAAAGAATGTGATCACACTGGGGAGAGGAGATTTACAATGCTGCTGCCACAAATGGTGAATACTAACAATGAGGAAAGGTTGGATAAACTGGGGTTGTTTTCTTCAGAACAGAGGAGGTCAAAGTGAGATTTAATTAAGATGTACAATACTTTAAAGGGCCTCAGTACGTGGTATGGAAGAACCAATTTATCTTAGCAGAAGGGGGCATGTAATTAAAATAATTGGCAAAAAAGATTAAAGGGAAGTTGGAGTTTTTTTTAAACCCAGAGGATGGTAGAGATAGAAACTGACTGTCATAAATTATGGTAGAGGTAGAAACTCGCATCGGATACTTTTGATATGTAATGCAAAATAAGTGCTGTAACCTTAAGGGCTACGGACCAAGAATTGGAACGTGGGATCAGGCTGGACAGCTTCTTTCTGCTGGAATGGATACGATGAACTGAACAGTCTCATGTTGTGCCATACATTTCCTATGTTACATTTCCAAGAATGGCTGGGATTTTTGGGAGCCACCCTTGGAGGATGAGGCAGGCCAGACTAGGTTCATTGACATAGCTTTGACAAAGAGTGATCCAGACTGAAAACATAAGCTCCCTTCTCTCTCTACTGATGCTGCCCAACATTTTCTGCTTTTATTTCAGATTCCAGCATCTGCAGTAATTTGCTTTCATCCATCGACTTTTGACAGGAGTGGGTGGGGCTGCATTGGGTGAGGCTGGAAAATCCCATTGGGATAAGACGACAAGTCCTGTGTCCTTTGATCATATGGATTTGAACTTACCTCTGTCTGAACCATATTGATGCGTCTTGATCGTAATGCTTTAACGCAGTTATAGATATCAACAACTCCTTCGCGCTCTGCCATGTCTAACATAATATCTATAACGATATAGCAGCCAGTCCTTCCAGCCCCAGCACTGAAAACACAAAAACACAAATTGGAAATTCGTATCTTGTCATGATTTTTAGTCACGCTAAAGTTCAGCTGACAAATAAATACTGTTATTGAGAACTTTAGTAGATGAAAAAAAAATCATCAATTTAGTTAAAATGAAGTTTTGTGCGCGGCACGGTGGCTTGCAATTTTGCCTCCGATGCTGAGGACCCAGCTTCGATCCCAGCCCGGGTCACTGTCTATGTGGAGTTTGCACATTCTCCCCATATCTGCATGGGTCTCACTCCACAACCCAAAGATGTGCAGGTTAGGTGGATTGGCCACGCTAAATTGCCCCTTTATTGGAAAAAAGAATTGGATAAAATGGGGTTGTTTTCTTCATAGGCCGAAGTGAGAATTAATTAAGATGTACAATACTTTAAAGGGCCTCAGTACGTGGTATGGAAGAACCAATTTATCTTAGCAGAAGGGGCATGTAATTAAAATAATTCATGAATTTACTTTAAAAAATGCAGTTTTGTTCAAAAATAAAGGCTCGTATCTTCCACAGACCAACCTGTGCTGCAATTCCTAAGCCCCTGTTTCACCCAAACTTCCTCACTCAGGATGGATGCGAAAGAGCAGCGAAATGCAGTCCTGGCAGCATTGCCATAGGGTAACTGGGGCACAGAAAGTTAAGTCCCTCCCCATATTCATGGTATTAGGTGCTGTAAAGGGGAGGTTTAAAGGGACAATTTACAGGGAGCAGGTTAAATTTTAAAAGTTTAAGGAATGCAGGTTTGGGGGGAGGGGGTCTGGGATGGGGTTCAGTCCGTGACAGGTGTCAGTCCAGGTTGGAGGGAGGGGGTCAGTTCAGGTGGGGGCGGGAACAGGGTGGGGGGATGGGTGGAGTTCGTCGGGTCGGTCGAGGGTTTGGTGTCGTGTCTCGTGCGAGGCTGGGTCTTGGTGTTTAAATAGTTACTCTAGAGTTAGAAGTTATGTTTTCCATCTGACATTTTCCAGAATAACTATCAGGGTAAAACTAGCAGAATCATCTGAAGTTAGTGATTTAAGTCACTTCTGACAGATGGGTCCCAGCCTAGTGCAATTGTCCAGAGGGAGTTAGCACTTCTGGGTAATTACTGGGTAAACCCTTTCATGTGAACCTCCCAGAGAGATACTGAGCGCATCACAGGGGTACCCACTAAAAGTGACACGGGAACCTGGAAATTAATGGCCAACACATTGCAGATCATAATTTCCAATATGCTGTTTTCAAAATGCTAAGTACACTCAAAGTTAAAGTGTATAAAAGGAATTGATAAAGTTGACCGAGGCAAATGCTGCAGGCAAATGTTGGACATTAGGGCATTAATAATTAGAAGGGGATCTAAATTAAACCTTTCATATTGTTATACTCAGGTGAGGAGGGGTTGAACAGCTCCTCACTCTTCCTACTCCTTACTTTACTGTAACAGGGTTCTTGTGAACAGGATATACTTTCCAATTCAATGAATGTTTAATTGCTTATGTGCTGTGATCATCAAAGACACGATCAGGTAGGTATTTTTGCGCTTCAACAAAGAAAGAAGTTAGCTTTACTGTACTTAACCCAGTCTAAGAAAAATGTAATAAAATACAACTGAATTGGCTGTTCTCCTCGAGACAGTAGTGCAGAGTTGATTTCCTTCAAGAAGTCTCTGTTTGCAGAAGGGTTGTCCCTGAATGGTCAACAAACAAGGTTCAAAATCTTGTAAGTTTGGTAGGAGACAGAAGAAGGAAGAAAACACCCCATTCGGATCTTCCTTCCTCAGCATCTCAGCTGTTTGATCTCTTATTGCGGAGAAAGCAGAAGCTTAAAAACAAAGGATAGGTCTGTCAAAACGAGAAGATAGACTATTATCTGAACGGCCATAAATTAGGAGGTGGGTATGTGCAACGAGGCCTGGGTGTCCTCGTACACCAGTCACTGAAGGTAAGCACACAGGTACAGCAGGCAGTAAAGAAAGCAAGTGGTATGTTGGCCACATAGCGAGAGGATTTGAGTACAGGAGCAGGGTTGTCTTGCTGCAATTACACAGGGCCTTGGTGAGGCTACACCTGGAATACTGTGTGCAGTTTTAGTCTCCTTATCTGAGGAAGGATGTTCTTGCTCTAGAGGGAGTGCAGTGAAGGTCTACCAGACTGATTCTTGGGATGGTAGGACTGACAAATGATGGGCTGAATGGTGGCATAGTGGTTAACACTGCTGCCTCACAGCGCCAGAGACCCGGGTTCAATTATTGCCTTAGGTCACTGTCTGTGTGGAGTTTGCACTTTCTCTCTGTGACTGCATGGATTTACTCCGAGTGCTTCGATTTCCTCCCACAGTCCAAAGATGTGCAGGTTAGGTTATGGGAATATGGGTGAGGTGGGGAGGTTGATGGGGGAGTGGACAGGTGTAGAGTCATTCAAAGGGTCACTGCAAACATTTTTAAAATTTGTTCATGGCACGTGGGCACTGCTGCCATTTATTGCCGATCCGAGGACATTTAAGAGTTAATCAGAGATTTTTTTTGGGGGGGGGGTTGGGGGAGAACATTCCTTCACCCAGAGAGTGGTCCATCTGTGGAATTCTTTATCACAGGAAGTAGTTGATCTAGGAACCCTCTGTTGAATCTCCCAAGTGCCTTGAGTCTTTCTAATAGGGACAGGATACGTGGCTCGCAAGGTCATTGACCTTGATGGGTCATCACAGACATGGGGCGGTATTCTCAGTTTACCAAATCTGAAATTGCAAAATCAATTGGGTGGAGAACAGGTTCCGACGTCAAAATCGCGGTTGGTGCCGATTTGATGTCAAATGGCAACTCTCCATCACCTCGACAGCGACACCAATGCGTTCTGGAATGCACGTATAGAAAACACTTATGTCATGAATGGGCCCGACTTGGTATTCCCCGGGGCCTCCGCGATTCTTCGTCTCCAATGGGCCGAGTTCCTGATGGCGTGGTTCACTTGTGCTTTTAAAAATCGTCTAACTGGCATCGTGGCTGCTGAGGGAGAGAGATGGGGTATGGAAAGTGTCCAACATCACCATTGTGTGCTGACAGTTGTGTTGCTGGCCATGGGGCTTCTGCCAGGGCCGGTGAGAGCAGCAGGGGTTGGCCAGGAGGTGGGCTGTGGGGTCAGGCTGCTGGTGAGGCAGCCATGCAGCTGCACACACCACTAACAGCCCACTGTGAACTTAGTGCCACGGGTTGTATCGGCGGGCACCCCCTCCAGGTGCCCTCTGGCCCCAGACAACCCATCAGCTGCATCAGCGTGCTCCAGTATGACCAGTGCCACCATGTTGGCTGGGATAAGTATGTGTGGGGATTGTAATGTGTATGTGTGGCTACAGCTCGTCAGCCTCCCGAGTGTCAAATCCCACACCATTTTTCATTGGAACCAATTGTGGTCCACGCGGTACCGGAGTTAGCCCCATAATAGTAGCGGAATTGATCCAGGTTCAGCACCAGTTTTTCTGTCGTGACTGTCACAAATTCTTCGTTGGCGTCACACATAGTCTCAGAAACAGAGAATCATGCCCATGGTCCATCTCAGTAGATTGGAATGTGAGGGTACAGTGATGTAAATTGGGAACCATGATGTGGAGATGCCGGCGTTGGACTTGAGTGAGCACAGTAAGAAGTCTTACAACACCAGGTTAAAGTCCAACAGGTTTGTTTCAAATCACTAGCTTTCGGAGCACTGCTCCTTCCTCAGGTGAAACCTGCAAATTAGGAAGGCATCTTTAGCCACGAGCTCAAGTCACACTTAGTTCCTGTATTAAAAAGTCTCCGGTTGCAAAAGTTCAGTTGAATCCAGCAGGTGGATTAAAACATCATGAGCGGACATGAGGATATTTTTCAGATAGAATACAAAGTGTTAATAGAATTGTAAAATATTTACAAGAGAAGTTCATCAAAGCAACAATAGAAAATAGGTTGGAAATTCAGTAACATTTCTAAAGAAAGAAGGAATTCAGCAACGTGGAGATATATCATGAAAAATATTGTCGGCTCGACCAAACTGCCCATTCCTACAAGCTCTACCGTGTGCTTTTCACCAAGGAAACAATATAGTTACTTGGAATGTAGATATACTGAAACCCACAGATATGAGCATACAAATCGGGAGCAAGAGTAAACCCATTTGGTCCCCTCAAGCCTCCTCTGCCATTCAATAATAATAATAATAATCTTTATTAGTGTCACAAGTAGGCTTACATTAACACTGCAATTAAGTTACTGTGAAAATCCCCTAGCCGCCACACTCCGGCACCAGTTTGGGTACATTGAGGGAGAATTCAGAATCTCCAATTCATCTAACAAGCATGTCTTTTGGGACATGTGGGAGGAATTCGGAGCACCTGAAGGAAACCCACGCAGACACAGGGAGAAAAGTTCAGCCTCCGCACAGACAGTGACCCAAGCCAGGAATCAAATCCGTGTCCCTGGTGCTTTGAAGCAACCACTGTGCTATTTTTTTTAAAATTTAGAGTACCCAATTATTTTGTTTTCAATTAAGGGGCAATTTAGCGTGGCCAATCCACCTACCCCGCATATCTTTGGGTTGTGGGGGTGTAACCCACGCAGACATGGGAGAATGTGTAAACGCCACATAAATGGTGTCCGAGGGCTGGGATTCGAACCCGGGTTCCCAGCGCCGCAGTCCCAGTGCTAACCACTGCGCCACATACCGCCCCCACCACTGTGCTACAATGATGCCCAATAAGATCATGGCTGATCTGATTCTGGCCTCAACTCTAAATTCCGCCTATCCATATAACCTTTGATTCCCTTGTTAGTCATGCATCTAACTAATTCTGCCTTAAAAATATTCAATGATCTGGGTCAGTGTGTTTTTCAAAGACTCATGACCCTCAGAGAAAACTATTTAATCTCTGTCCTAAATAAGAGGACCCTTACTTTTAAACTATGTCCCCTAGATTTAGTCTCTCTCACAAGGGGAAAACGTCCTTCCAGCATCCACCCTGACAAATTCCCTCAGGATCTTATATGTTTCAATAAGATTACTTCTGATCCTTTTAAACTTCAATGGATACAGGCCTAGGACCTACCCGACCTCTCCTCATAAGATCACACCAGTTTCTCTGAACAATTATGTTTCTAACACAATTATATTCTTTCTTAAATAAGTAGACCAAAATTATGCGTAGTAAGCCAGATGTGGACCCACTAACATCCTGTGCAACTGTAGCAACACATCTCTTCTTTTATATTCCATTCCCTGAACAATAAATGACAACATTGCATTTGCCTTCCTAATCACTTGCTGTACCTGCATTTTGTGATTCATGTACCAGGATACTCAGATCCCTTGTATTTCAGAGTTCTGCAATGTCTCGCAATTCAAATAATACATTGCTTTCCTATCCTTCCTCCCAAGTGGACAAGTTCACTGTTTTCCACGTTATACCCCATTAGTCAAAATTTTGCCCACTTACTAAAAGAGTTTGCAAAGGGCATAGGTAAGCCCATTTCACAACTTACTTTCCTATCTATCTTTGCGTAATACCTATCAAAATGTTTCAATGACCAAAAATTAGCCCAGTATTTTTTGAATTTGATCCCCAAGAAGCCATTCAATTCCACCAATGAGAATTATTCCATTTCCCATATTAGTAATTAATTTTGATGTTAATGCATAATATTGTTTTCCTCAAGAGTAAGGATACAAATGAGCGGCATGGAGACACCGCCCTTAGCACTGCTTCCTCTCAGCACCAGGTACCCAGGTTCAATTCCGACCATGGGTGATTGTCGGTATAGAGTTTGTATGTTCTACTGCGTCTGTGTGGATTTCCTCCAGTGCTCCGGTTTCCTCCCACAATCCAAAGAGTGCAGGTTAGGCGTATTGGCCATGCTAAATTGCCCTTTGTGTCTAAAGGTTAGGTGGGTTAGGGATGGAATGGGGAAGTGGGCCTGGATAGGTGCTTTTTCAGAGGGTCAGCGCAGACTAGATGAGCAACATGGTCTCCTTCCTTCTGCACTGTAGGGATTCTATATCTCAGAAAATAAAAAGAAACAATACTGGAAACAGTGAATCAGGCAATATCAGGAGATGTTAATGTCACAGATGTATACAAAGTCAGTTTTAAATCACTTAAAAAGTTTAACGATATTATAGAAGTAAATATAACAAGTACAGCTAACCTGCAATGTACAACAACTGGTCCTGCTCCTGCGGGATTTGAGATTTTCACACGACGGATAAATGCCAGTAAACCAGTTGCATGATAAGGTACACCATGGTCAGGCCAACCAGTGAAATGAAACTGTTTAACTTCACGAATTTCATCAAAACCTCTCTGAGAAGGAAAACAAATTCAAAATAGGGACAATGCAATGTTTCCTTGCCAAATTTACAAGTTATATATTTGCTTATTTGCATAAATTCTAAACATATTGCGGTCTCGTCAGAGCTACATTAATAATCATTTAGATTCCTCTCAAATTATTGTTGTAGTAGATAATTCAGAATTTAGTAACTAAAAGTTTCACATTGGTCTACATTCTTTTGCTTTGCTCGATTTCACATCCATTACCACTTCCATTCAGCATTTCATCCTTTCTTCAGTTTGTGCGCACTGAATACTTAGTTCATTCAATGCTCAATTTAATGATTGAATCGCTACATCACCTTCAGTTCCTTCAAAATGATACTGAAAATTTTATAGCTTCCAATTTTTCAAAGAAAGGATGTCCTGAAACGTGATGCATTGGCGAGACCATGCAGACGCTGCGACAACAGATGAACGGACATCGCACGACAATTGCCAGACAGAATGTTCCCTTCCAGTCGGGGAACACTTCAGCAGTCAAGGGCATTCAGCCTCTGATCTTTGGGTAAGTGCTCTCCAAGGCGGCCTTCAGGATGCGCGACAATGCAGAATCGCCGAGCAGAAACTTATAGCCAAATTCCGCACACAAGTACGGCATCAACAAGGACTTTAGATTCATGTCGCATTACATTCACCCCCCACCATCTGGCATTGGATTGAGAAATCCTACCAACTATCCTGGCTTGAGACAATTCACACCTCTTTTACCTGTGATTACCCTTTTCTCTGGATCTGTAAAGACTCGCATTCAAAATATCGTCTTGCATCTTTGACTTTGTCTGTACATATGTTTCTGGAACCTACCTCTTCATTCACCCGAGGAAGGAGCAGTGCTCCGAAAGCTAGTGATTTGAAGAAAACCTGTTGGACTTTAACCTGGTGTTGTAAGACTTCTTATAATGTATATTAGCAGCCTTCAATTAAGTTTTCGCTGAAATATAAAATCCAATTGGTGTTGAAAACGCACTGCTTATGCATTAACATTTGTTGCCGGCTTTAGCGGGACAGTGGTTAGCACTACTGCCTCACAGCACCAGAGACCCATGTTCAATTTCAGCCTTGGGTCACTGTGTGGAGTTTGCACTTTTTCCCTGTATCCGTGTGGGTTTTCTCTGGGTGCTTCGGTTTCCTCCTACATTCCAAAGATGTGCAGGTTAGGTGGACTGGCCATGCTAAATTGCCCCTTCGTGTCCGAAGATTAGGTTAGGTGGGGTTACATGGATAGAGTGAGGCAGTGGGTCTAGGCAGGATGCTCTTTTGGTGGGTCTGCGCAGACTCAATGGGCCGAATGGCCTCCTTCTGCACTGTTGGAATTCTATGATTCTATTGTGAGGTTACAGATCAGGCTTAATATATTGCACAGTTGCAAATATTAGTGTGAAATTACATTTGGCTTGGCTTATCAATTCATTTTTGGTTCAATGTAAAATACCAATTAATTTAGTTGTAGATATTTCCTGTTTGTTAATTTCAGATATTGAAAGTGAAACATAATTTGAATGCTCAGTCTTCCAGAGTTCCATTTTTCCTAAATATTATTAGGTAAATATTCGCTAAATGCGAAAGAGAAAAGACAATTAAGAAAATTAAGATAAATTGGCTTACCCGTTCTAATGTAAATGTTCGAACTACATATTCTGCGAGCGGTTCCTCTTCCATGAAAGTAACTTTAAAATCCGCATAAACTTCAGAATCGTCTGGCCAATATTTGTAGCATTTTACCTTCAGTATTCAAATAAAAATTTTCAAATGGTTGAGAACTATAGTGATAATTTATATTATAGTTCCTGGTTTTGGTACAGTATCTCATTGCTTTGTGCCAGCTTAGCTGGAATACCAACAGCTCTATTGCCAGGAAATTTCTTTGTATATTTGAAAACTCAGAATTCTTTGCCAACAGATGGAATTTTTACACGTTTAAACGAGGACAGGAAAATCCTTGCTTTCTAAACATTCAAACTGAGTCCAGGTGAGTTTATAACCAACCCAGGAAATTCAATTAATTGACGGATCATTGAAAATGCACCTGTACATTCCAAATGATTTCAAACTTAGACCTCAAGACTATTTTCCACACAAAATCTCATTCTTCTTCCCTTTGAACTTGTATGTCAACGCAAAGCCAAAATTAGTTCACAAAGATGTTAAACAAATGTGCTAGGAGTATATCATAAAATTATTTGTTTTTTAATTGGGTATCATTTTCGTTCAAAATATATTGCATTATAGAGTGAATTAATCACATATAATGCAGTCTTCCCCTGCAATTACCTCCTAAAGTGAAATTCTGTTTTCTAACAGGTCATCCAAATAAACACTGATGGAGACAAACATGAATCCAAGTAACAAATAAAGAAATTTGTTTGACTTTGTGATCAATATTACATACAGCCACACAAATTGTACGTAATCATTTTCAAAGAGGAAGAAATTCAAAGAAATCTACAAATTAAATGTCTGATTTTTAAAAAAGATTTTCCATATTTTCATATATTCTGTATTAATTAAAATTCCGTGCTTGATAGCAACAAGACCTGGACAACATTAAGGATTGGACAGTTAAGTGGCAATCATTACTCACAGCACAAAAATACCAGCAAATTAATTTTCCAACGGGAGAGAAAATAACCATGCCTCCAGACATCCAATGACATTATCAGTGTTGAATCTCCATCAACAAGCTGAGGTTACCATGGACCAGAAATTTAACTGAACACATGACATGAATACTGTGCCTTTAAGAGGATATTTCTTCAAACTTTAAAATTAATTCCAAAGCATTCATTCTTTTCTATTAAAAATCAGACTTACTCTTCCAACTTCCACCAGATTTGTCACCATGACAATACAAACTGACTGCTCTTGCCAAGCCATTCTCCAGAAATCATACACAGTTTCATGCACTGGTCCTAGAAGATGGAGGAACCATAATATATAAATAACAGTATTTATGTACAATCACAGAATATTTCATACACAGATCATAACATTAACATTCTGATTCATTTTTATCTAAGAATATCAGTGGCAATTTCCTGAAATCACACTTCTGATGTGGAGTTTGATTACCTGGAATGCATATCAAGAAATCATACAAGTGTGTCAGGATTGTGCATTCAGAATATTGGCACCATCACCAAAGGTCAAAGGTAATTTTTGCTGATTGATATCAAAAAGGCAATTAGTGGGATCAGTGGCCCCCAAACTGCTTTTGGGAAAGCAATGATGGATCATATACAAAAATCCTCAAAGTAATCAGCATTCCCAATTTATAATTCTGTTGACAAAATTCTCCCTAAACTCACATGATCTCGCAGTCCCCCCACCCCCCAAGCTTAAGGTACTTAGTCTCCTTCCATTTCTAATACCTGAAATGACCACCTGTCTTTTATTGTTCAGAAGCTGATTAACTTGCTATGACCAGTATTTTATGTGCATGTTTAAAGAAGCATTGTTGCTCCACCCATTGCCATGAGTGCAGAACATTTAGAAACAATATTTAGCACATTGGTATCAATATTCCAGAAAATTAACTGAAGTTCATATGCTTTAATCTTATTATAATACATGCCCTAACATGATATTCAACTTAACATGCCAAAATGCTCTACTCTACTGTCATCAGTACATCACCTCCTTCTCTGAAGACACAAGACACAACATTCAGCAAGGTCTCAATAGATCACCAACCATACCGAGGTGCTGGGCAGAGACAAAGACCTTCACCTCAACAGATCTTGCCTCTTGCAATCAGTGAGACAAAGGCAAGGCCATCTGCATTCACTCCAGTCCGACACCCTGAAAACGGTCACCAGTGGACAAGATTCCAGTTCAATTGGAATTGTAAGTTGACCTTTTCTAGAAAGTTACTGTATGGTTACACTGCAGGCCAATCCTGACAGGTTGCATAGAATTTAACAGCTCAGGTTGTCAATGTACACTTCAAAGATAGACTCTCTAAAGGCATTAAAAATGCAAAATGCTGAATTTTAATCAATGGGAACTGCTAACCAGTCATATACCTAACAGAAGTTCAAAACCTGCTATGGAGGACGGACCAAGTCAATCTTGGTGGTTTCGGCCATCTTGAAATATTTCAAAAGTTTCTGAGATGGAAAATTAAAAATGTGATTGCTTGTTTGACAACAAACACTGCAAGACATGTCAATCAACTTCCTTTTTGAAATATACAGACAGGAGTTGGAGAATTGCTTTGCCAAGCCAGAAATTGAGATAAGCCGTCGAGAAAAACTTCTGAAGAGAGCAATACAAAATCTTTCTCTCTGAAGTTAAAATTAACTCCAGCACGATGCACATACCTGAACTTCGATTTAACTCTACAAACTTTGAAAAATAAATTTAAAGTACCCAATTCATTTTTTTTTCAATTTAAGGAGCAATATAGTGTGGCCAATCCACCTACCCTGCACATCTTTGTGGGTTTTGGGGGTGAGACCCATGCAGAAACCTGGGAACTCCAATACCTGGGGGTTCCCCTCCAATTCACTCACCACCCTGACTCAGAGGTATATCACCATTCCTTCACTGTCACTGGGGCAACATCTTGGAACTCACTCCCTAAAACAGTGGGTGTACCTACAACTCAAGGACTATAGCGGCTCAAGAAGACAACTCACCACCACCTTCTGAAGGGTAAGGATAGGCAATAAATGCTGGCCTAGCCAGTGACCTCCCCATCCCATAAATGATTTTTAAAAAAACTCTATATTCTCCTCACAATTTGCTTTCCTACCTATCTTGGTGTCAGCTCCAAATTTAACAACCATACTTTTGGTCCCTTTATCTGACTATTTTATATAGATTGTAACTGGTTCACAACTGATCCTTGTGACACTACACTAGTTACAGCTTGCCAACCCAAATAATAAAACCTACTTATCCTTACTCTCTGCTATCTTGTTATGCTTTTTAGGTGTAGCATAAGCGGTTTCCTTGTGGTGCACTCGACACAGGAAGGATCAGACGTGAAGACAACTCCAACACGTTTATTAAACTATATACACTATTATACCTTGGGTTCGACACTACTGTAAATCCTCCTATAGCTCCTCAGACTGACTAACCAGATTGCTACACTCCACGTGGTGGGAATGATATCGAATCAACCTGGTCTCTGTACTCTCTGACTGTCTCCACTGGAAAAAGGCAGATCATGTGTTTGGTGTCCTTTATATATGAGTTGCTGTAATGCCCTCCTGTGGTCATCATGATGTGGAGATGCCGGCGTTGGACTGGGGTGAGCACAGTAAGAAGTCTTACAACACCAGGTTAAAGTCCAACAGGTTTGTTTCAAACACGAGCTTTCGGAGCACGGCTCCTTCACCTGAAGAAGGAGCCGTGCTCCGAAAGCTCGTGTTTGAAACAAACCTGTTGGACTTTAACCTGGTGTTGTAAGACTTCTTCCTGTGGTCATGTCACCTCTGTGAGTATCGTGAGTGCCCACTGGTCGTGTCCTATCTAACTGATGTATTGGCTGAGTGTGTGTATGATGTCTCTGGTGCTCTCTCTAGTGTCTAACTATTCTACATTTATGTAAATTAACCCCTTGTGTATTTACAGTGATGAACATCACCACATCTGCTTTCTGTTAGCAATCAATTCTCTCTCCATGCGAATGTATTACCCCCCACATCATGAGCTCTTATTTTGCATAGCCTTTTGGATATCCAAATGTACACCGTACTTAAAAGTTCCCCATTACACATCTTACTTCCTCCCAAGACCTCTCATAAATTAATCAATCCCAATTTCCCTTTCACAAAATCATATGGACTCTGCCAACTTGTATCAAGATTTTCTAAGAAATCTGCTATAACATCCTCAATAATAGATTGCAGAATTTTCCCTATGACAGATATCAGGCAAACTGGCCTGTAGTTTGCTGCTTTTTGTCTCCTTCCTTTCTTGAATAGAGGAATTGCATTTGCTATTTTACAACCTGATGGGAATCAAGGGAATTTGGGAAAATTAAAACCAATGCATCTAACGTCTCCATAGCCACTTTGTTTAGGACCTTATGAGGAAGTCCATCAGGTCTTAAAGGGTGCCGTTTTTGACACTGTATCAGAATTAGTTTTGAAACTCTAATTATCCACTAAGTGCTGAAGAGGTTAACATTCTTTTGTATCAGCATCACACAAGCTGCCTAGCTGAAGTTGTTAGCTGCCGGATGCCTCTTGCTGGTGATCGGGCCCCAGTAAAGGCCACAGATCATCATTCTCAAAGATGGTAATAACAATGTGTGATCATTCGTCATTTTGCCAAATGGTCTGGAGTAGAGAGGAAGGGAGACATAATCACAAAGAACTGCTTATTGCCGCAATATGCTTTACCTTGGGGAAAAAGGAATTAGAAGGTAGGGGAGTCAGACAGGGGTGGCGATTGATAGGCACAGGCCTGATAATGGGAAACTGGTGTTAAATATTCGAGCATGTACATGTCTTTGCACTGTTAGATAGTATAATTAAGTAGACATGCTTATGTTATGATTGGTCAATTGTTCTCATGTACTATGCATGATGTAAGCTAATCAATAGTTGTGACTAAGCATAGATAATTAGTACAACTGATTGGTATGTGTTAATTTCTTATCATCTAATCTGGGGTATAGCAGTCTGTGCAATCCTTCAATCAGGGCTCTCTGGCATGCCTATTTGCAATATAGCCCATGCTATAGCTCACAATAAAGACCTCAATTCCAAGGGCCTTCTTCTGGCCCCTCGAGAGCAGAAGTGTGAAGTACACGAGAGCCAAATAGTTGTACTTTTCTCCACAACAAGATGAGTTGTCATGAAATGAAATGAAAATCGCTTATTATCACAAGTAGGCTTTAATGAAGTTACTGTGAAAAGCCCCTAGTCGCCTGTCCGGGGAGGCTGGTACAGGAATCGAACCGTGCTGCTGGCCTGCTTGAAAAGCCAGCGATAAAGCTCAGTGAACTAAACCAGCCTTTAGTTCTAATTGTTTTATGTCCTTCTGTTCTCTTTCATTTCTTGGCTCACACATTTTCTTGGAATGTTATTTGTGTTTTGTACAGTGAAGACGAACACATAATATCTGCTTAATGGTTTTGCCCATTTCCTCATTTTCCATTATTAATCCCCAGACTCACTGCTCAGGCTAGTTATTCTATGGGATTCTATGATTTTCCTTTTTATATATATGGAGAAACTCTTACTAACTATTTTTATATTTCTAGATATCTTTCTCTTATACTCTAATTTTTCTCTCCTTATTAACTTTTTCGTCATTCTTTGCTGTTTTAAAAATTATTTTCAATCTTCTGATCGACCAATAATCTTTGCGGAACTATATGCTTTTTCTTTAAATTTGATATCATTAACTTACTTATTTAGGCAAAGATGGGGCTTTCTCCTAGATGTTTGTTTTTTCACTGAAATGTTATGAAATCTACCCTTAAAGATCTACCACTGCATTTCTACTGACCTACACCTCTTATTTTCCATGGGCAGTACGGTGGCGCATACTCATGGCGCCGAGGTCCCAGGTTCGATCCCGGCTCAGGGTCACTGTCTGTGTGGAGTTTGCATATTCTCCCCGTGTTTGCGTGGGTTTCGCCCCCACAACACAAAAGATGGGCAGGCTAGGTAGATTGGCTACGCTAAATTGCCCCTTAATTGGAAACAATGAATTGGGTACTCTAAATTGGGTCTTGAAGTAGGCCCGGTTGGGCCTACTTCAAGATCCGACCCCAGGCGCGTCCAGGAAGGGAACAGACCACGGGACCCAGCCCAACCTGCCTCAGGAAGCCCCTGCCCACGACCCCAGAAACGGCGGAGACCCCATGCGAAGACCCGAACACACTGCAAGGTATTCCCGCGCCCACAGAATTCCGGGACACATCCGGAATGCAAACATGCCCCCCAAGCAACCCCTCTATCTCAACCGGTGCCCGGGACCCTGCCAGACGCGACCCCGGATACGTAAACAACGCCCTGGTCCCCGCCAGCGCCCTGGACCTTCCACAAGGGCTGACGTCTCCCATCCGATCCCAGGATCATCCAGCAGCAGCCGCTGACCGAGGAAAATGCGGCGGTCTGCAGGTTAGACTGAACAACGTGGTTTCAAGACTCCTCTCCCCAGCATACAAGCTGGATGAACTTAACACCAGACTTACCTCTCAGAGGGAAGTAAGAGACTGCTGTGTGCTCTGATTCACAGGGTCGTGGCTCACCCCCACCTCACTGGACTGTACCATACAACCTGAAGGCTTCTCAATTCACCGGGCAGACCGCACGGCATCATCAGGCAAAACGAAGGGTGGAGGGGTGTGCCTCCTCATCAACTCCTCCTGGTGCTTAGATGTGGCGACCCTGGCAACCTACTGCTCCCCAGACCTGGAATACCTGACCGTGAAGTGCCGCCCATATTATCTTCCACCTGAGTTCACTTCAGCTATTATCACAGCGGTCTACATCCCGCCCCAGGCAGAAGTGAGGAAGGTGCTGGACAAACTGTACACAGTTATAAACAACTATGAAACACGACACCTGGAGGCCCTGTTCATCGTGGCTGGAGACTTCAACAAGGCTGACCTCAAATGTGTACTGCCAAAATTCCACCAGCACATCTCCTGTCCCACCAGGGGCGACAACACTCTTGACCACTGCTACTCAAAAATCAAGAGCGCCTACCGTTCCATCCCCCGACCGCATTTTGGGAAATCAGACCATAAGATGATGCTCCTTCTGCCGTCACACAAGCAGAAACTAAAGCGGGAGAATCCAGCCAAGAAGGTTGTGCAGTGCTGGTCCGACGAGACAGAAGAGCTCTTACGTGAGTGCCAAGAGACTGTGGACTGGTCCATATTTAAGAACTCAGCGACCAACTTAAATGAGTATGCCACCACCGTCACAGACTTCATCAGCAAATGTGTAGACGACTGTATGCCAAAGAAAGCAGTACGTACATTCCCCAACCGGAAATCATGGCTCAACCGCGAGATTGACACCCAACTGAAGGATAGATCTGAGACGTTCAAGGCAGACGATCCTGACCTATACAAGAAATCCTGGTACGACCTCCGCAAAGCCATCCGAGATGCCAAGAGAAAATATCAAGCCAAGCTAGAGTCACAGACAGACCCTTGGCGGTTGTGGCAAGGACTAAACAATATAACAGGCTACAAAGCGAAGCCGAGCAGTATCTCTGGCAGCAGCGCACCCCTCCCCGATGAACTCAATGCATTCTATGCTCGGTTCGAGCAGGTAGCCAACAATCCGCTGTCGAGTGCCTCAGCAGCCCATAATTCACCCATACCCACCATCACAGCTTCCGAAGTCAGATCGGCCTTCCTGAAAGTGAACCCGCGGAAGGCCACCATTATAGGGGCTGGTTTAGCTCACTCAGCTAAATCGCTGGCTTTTAAAGCAGACCAAGCAGGCCAGCAGCACGGTTCGATTCCCGTACCAGCCTCCCTGGACAGGCGCCGGAATGTGGCGACTAGTGGCTTTTCACAGTAACTTCATTGAAGCCTACTCGTGACAATAAGCAATTTTTTTTTTTCATTTTCATACCGGTACCAAAGAAGAACCAGGCCATGTGCCTCAATGACTACTGTCTGGTGGCCCTGACTTGAGTCGTAATGAAGTGCTTCGAGAGGTTGATCATGAGGCGCATCACCTCCGTAATCCCGGAACGCCTTGATCCACTGCAATGCGCATACCGTGGCAACCGGTCCACATCAGACGCCATTTCCCTGGCACTTTACTCATCCCTAGAGCATCTCGACAATAAGGACTCCTACATCAGACTCCTATTTATTGACTACAGCTCCGCCTTCAACACCATAATCCCAGCCAAGCTCATATCAAAGCTCCAAAACCGTGGACTTGGCTCTCAACTCTGCAACTGGATCCTTGATTTTCTGACCAACAGACCACAATCAGTAAGAATGAACGCCAACACCTCCTCCACAATGGTCCTCAACACCGGGACCCCGCAAGGCTGCGTACTTAGCCCCCTACTCTACTCCCTGTACACACACAACTGCATGGCAAAACTTGGTTCCAACTCCATCTACAAGTTTGCTGATGATACGACCACAGTGGCCTGGATCTCAAATAACAACGAGTCAGAATACAGGAGGAAGATAGAGAACCTAGTGGAGTGGTGTAGCGACAACAATCTCTCCCGTACCAGCCTCCCCGGATAGGCGCCGGAATGTGGCGACTAGGGGCTTTTCACAGTAACTTCATTGAAGCCTACTCGTGACAATAAGCAATTTTCATTTCATTTTCATTTCCCTCAATGCCAGCAAAACTAAAGAGCTGGTCATTGACTTCAGGAAGCAAAGTACTGTACACACCTCTGTCAGCATCAAAGGGGCCGAGGTGGAGATGGTTAGCAGTTTCAAATTCCTAGGGGTGCACATCTCCAAAAATCTGTCTTGGTCCACCCACGTCGACGCTACCACCAAGAAAGCACAACAGCCCCTGTACTTCCTCAGGAAACTAAGGAAATTCGGCTTGTCCACATTAACCCGTACCAACTTTTACAGATGCACCTTAGAAAGCATCCTATCGGGCTGCATCACAGCCTGGTATGGCAACTGCTCGGCCCAGGACCGCAAGAAACTTCAGAGAGTCGTGAACACTGCCCAGTCCATCACACGAACCTGCCCCCCATCCATTGACTCCATCTACACCTCCCGCTGCCTGGGGAAAGTGGGCAACATAATCAAAGATCCCTCCCACCCGGCTTACTCACTCTTCCAACTTCTTCCATCGGGCAGGAGATACAGAAGTCTGAGAACACGCATGAACAGACTCAGAAACAGCTTCTTCCCCACTGTCACCAGACTCCTAAATGACTGACCTCATTAACACTACACCCTGTATGCTTCACCCGATGCCAGTGCTTATGTAGTTACATTGTATATGTTGTGTTGCCCTATTATGTATTTTCTTTTATTCCCTTTTCTTCCCATGTACTTAATGATCTGTTGAGCTGCTCGCAGAAAAATACTTTTCACTGTATTTCGGTACACGTGACAATAAACAAATCCAATCCAATCCAATTTATAAACTAAAAAAAAAACTTATTTTTCAAGTTCACCACAAGCAGCTGTTTCTTCACATCCTTGCAATTACATTTATTTAAGTTTAAGACACTACTCTTCGACCAACTCTTCCTCTAACTGAATCCATGACCCACTCTTGCTCTAACTGAATCAAAGATTTAATCATTTTATGATCATTGTTGCCCAGAGGCTCCTTTGCAATGAGGTCATTAATTAATCCTGCCTCATTGCCCACTACCATGTTTGGTGGAGCAGTGCTCTGAAAGCTAGTAATTTGAAACAAACCTGTTGGACTTTAAACTTGTATTGTAAGACTTCTTACTGTGCTCACCCCAGTCAACGCCGGCATCTCCACATCACAAAACAGCCTGCTATTTGGATGGCTCTACATCATGTTGCACTTAGAAACTGACTCCAAAACACTCAATGATGAACTCATTTTCTAAACTACCATTTCCAATCCGATTCATCCATGTATATCAAATCACCCATGATAATTGCAGTGCCTTTTAAAAAAATTTAGAGTACCCAATTATTGTTTTTCAATTAAGGAGCAATTTAGCGTGGCCAATCCACCTAACCTGCACATCTTTGGGTTGTGGGGGTGAAATCCATACAGACATGGGGAGAACGTGCAAACTCCACACACACAGGAAGCAGGGTCCTCAACGCCAGAAGCAATGCCTTTCTGAGGAGCCACCATTATTTTTTCCTGCAACATTAGGTCACAGAAACTGCTTTAACTATATTGTGAGATCTCACATAATGTAACTAAAGGTAAGTGAATTTAATGCAAGGTTCTCACCTTGTGTAGCGATATAATGACTTGGTCTGTGATACCCCTATAAACAAGAAAAGGTTCAGAAATTTACATCATCCGGAGAGAGGATTGGTCTGGTCTCTACCAATCCTATTTAGAGAAATGTACAACATGAAAATTCTTCATTTACAATGTGAATGTGTGCTATTAATAAGTTTACATCCCTGCCTAAAGTACCAATATGTTAAAGGTCGGTCAGCTAAATTGAATTTCAACAATTTTAACTAAGTGGAATAAAGACTAAAGCCAATTAAGAACTAGGATTTGAAACATCTATTCAAATTGATTGGGAAGAAATTTGCAAAGTTATTATTATTAAATTACGAGGAAAAAAGAATTGATTGCAATGATAGTGCTGCAAGACTATGGATAATTCCACACGTTTATCGTTTCTTGCTCGACTTTCCAAAACACGACAGATTAACAACATTTCAGTGACCTTACGCAACATGGTACTTCTGAACATCTTTCTCATAACGCACACAAACATATGGCTTATAACAGAAACAGAAATCATAGATTAAACAATGGCATGTTCATACTGAAATAGCATATACAATGTGACTTACCAGAAAATGTTAGCCTTTTTACTTAATTGAAACAAAACTAATTGGTTAAAATATACAAATAAATCTGATGAAGGAAATGATGACTAACAAAACACAATAATTAATGTGAATAAATGAAAACACAAGAGGATGTTTGCAAATAATAAAACTACAGTGCAAATTAATGGTGCATTTAAACTACAATTTTAACAATGCCATGAAGCAGCAAAATTAAAGTTGTAACCTTAATTTAGAATCAGACAGAGAAGCACTTGTGAGATTCTTGGGAAGGTGAGTCGTAATCGGTATTTTAAAAGTTCTCTGACATTTTTGAAATTTGCCTGGCTTCTGTTTAAATGATTAGAGATCATGAACTTGCACCTAAACTTCTCAAATGTATGGAACATTAAATAGTTAGTCTCTGGTTGGAATCCAGACTACAGCCATGAGTCTCAGAGCAATAACTACAGCATGAACTGACTTTTACTTTAACTGAGACAGAGGGCGTGATCTACCCATAGTATACTGACGGAATTGGAGTGAGATGTGGTCGGTAGATGCAGGGAGGGAGATACCTCGCTCGTGTTTCCCGATAACCGCTATGCCTTGTGAGATCTGGTCCACAATGGGTGGAGACCAGCATCGCATGGCTAAGTGGGTTTAAGAACCCACTTAACCGCATTGAAGCTGGATCTAACCAGCTCCTGGCATCTAGCGGCCTCCCTACGGAGACCCAAGCCAAGTGCTGATTAGTACAGGTGCATGCAAATGTGGACCAGGCGGAATGGCACCTGGGGCTCTCGCAGGCTCCGGTGTGGTCAACAACAGGGTAGGATGGCACCTTAGCTCTTCCCCAGCAGCCGGGCACCTTGGCACTGGCAGGCTGGCACTGTGGCACAGCAAAGGTGCCCACCTGGCATTGCCAGGCTGATGGGAGCACTTCCAGGGTGCTCAGGTGGCACTGCCAAAGGCCAGGGCCTGAGAGGGACTGTGCCCATAAAAGGAGAGGTGGGGTTGAAGGGGGCAGGGGAAGGAGAGCGGGTATGTCGGAGGAGCTACTTTTGCCAGTGAGTTCAGCTGCCCAGTAATGGAAAAAATTCTAACTGTGGATTAGTCTAGGTAGAAACTACCCAGGGCACGGAAAAGTGACTAAGTGTGGTTAGATAGCGATAGGGAACTCGCCGGGGAGAAATCCCCAGCCAAACCTGCTTGAAATGGCACTTAGAAACCTTTCCGTTAAATTGTGCCCAGAGTGTGGAAGCGACAAAGGGAGGGAGAGAGAAGACGTTGAAAAAAACCTTTTGGAACTATCTGAACATGAAATTTAAATACAGCATGGACATGTGATTCAGGGCATTATCAGCCCTGTTTCAACTGAAACAAATTTTAAATGTTCTTTTTTTTTTAAAAAAAAAGGATAAGGTGTACTATCAAATCAACCTGATCTACCTACCTTGCTTGCTTCAGTACTTCAAGTGCACCTCGATTAATGGTACTGCAGTGAATGTCATGGTGACTCAGATTGCTAATAATGGTTCTGCTGAAAATAGCCTATGTGGGGAGCATTCAAATGACAGGAACGTGTATGAAGGAGTAAAACGTAGCCATATTTTAAAATCGGAGCTTAATTCACTCTTGGAGTTGATCGAAATCTATTGAAATCCTTTTCACTTATTGAAAGGATATTTTCATATTCAATTATTGTTACTTAAAGAAAAGAAGGTACATTGAAAGCTGAATATATAGTGTTCACAGTGGACACATTTTCACGCATTTTAATGCGAAGAAGCAGAATTAGAAACAAGCACTTTAAAGATTTTGTTCAGCTGAAATTCAATATTAACATTTTCTAAAAACCTGGCTTTAATCTTGGAATCCCATTGCTACCACAAATCTTGGGTGAAAAAGGCGTTTATTTACACGATAAAATTCAATGTAGCCATTTCCATTAGGTTATTCATGTATTTGATGTTCAGTGGCCATTGGAAATCCTGAGGCTTAACAGGAACCAAGTCTCCAATTCTGTTCAACTTTATGTCCAGATTGCAAATCTGATTTCATAATTTGTATGTGCATTAGAGTGCAAGTGCGATTTTGGCATGAATAAGAATAAATTGCAATGTTTTGCATTCTCATTACCTTTGTTTTCACAGACCCATGTATTATTAGACTTTAATATTACAGAGTACTGTGCTCACCAGAGGTGGCGAAATGCATTTCTCCATAGCCCATTGTATAAACTTGTACACGTGTATACACACACACACACACAACACACACGCACACACACACACACACACACACGTGTGCAACTGTACAATGCGCTGAAATGTATTCACATTATATGGTCTTGCAATGGACCAGATTCTCAACCATATGCAGATTTCAATTTAAATTCACGATTACAAGGTCCATGAAGCAGTACAATCATTTCCTTTACACTGTAATGGAAAATTTAACAAAATTGGTAACATTTGAAACATCACTGACCAAAAAGAGGTATTAAGCCTCTGTTTTAAAAACATACAGCTATTAATTTCACCTAAAACATACACACTAAACAAAGTTCTAAAGAGACCAGATAACCATAAAAGATACATAACAATGACTAATTTACATGCATGAGTTCACCTCTTCATTCTCTTCATAGCGTCTGCCTTTAGGCATTGTTCCTTAACTGTATAATTCAAGTTCAAATAATTTGCAACATCAGCTCTTCGAATTTTAATAAGCCGGTGCTTAAAATTACCGTGCAGCCGCCAGTAGGCAGTTAATTTGGCTATTTCCATGTAATGTATTCCAAGGCTGATTTCTCCCATTGTAGGCTAGTTCAGAATGTGGACTAAATTGGTTTAGTTCAGCAAGATTAATGTCTGGTTTATACTATGGTCTTTTTTTTCCATCGCATGCAATAATGCAAAGGATAAATGTTCTTGCTGTTTATGAGATTACACGAGTCCAACCGAAAATCAGAAGTCCATTTTTATGAAGAGAATCAAATGGGTTTGCTCAGTTGCATGTACTGCTTGTTTTAGTAGCATGTTGGTATATTAAATGAATTGGTATCAAAATAATAAAAATCTAGCTTTTCAGTGAGATACTTACATCCCTGTACAGCCATATCTACAGCCCAAATCAAAGCCAGATGTGAAAGAAAGCACAACAGTGTCAGTGAGTGCCAGCAAATTTAACATACAAGGAGCAAATTTTAAGAGTTGCAAACTTTAGACACAACAAAGGAAAGAAAGTCAAATGCTGAAACATTGTAGTGCAGGGAAATATAACTTACATCAATATAATTGGCATTAATGTAATCTGATGTTGTGTCATCCTCTAATGGCTGTAAAATTACTCTGGAATGGTCATCTATAGGAAACACAATGTACACATGTTAAATGTACTTTCCTTTCAGCTGGCGATATACAGCACTTGATCATGATTAAAGTTGCTCAAAAAACTGATAGCGGTGGCACAGTGGTTCGCACTGCTGCCACACAGCGCCAAGTGACCCAGACTCAAGTCCAGCCTTGGGTGACTGCCTGTGTGGAGTTTGCATGTTCTCCCCGTGTCCGCATGGGTTTCCTCTGGGTGCTCTGGTTTCCTCCCACAATCCAAAAATGTGCAGATTAAGTGGACTGGCCATGCTAAATTACCATGGCTTGGTGGGATTACAGGGTTGCGGCCCTTTATTTTTGAAAATATGATTTTTTTACTTTCAACTGAGATGATGATTTTGCATGTAGAACTAAGACAGAGCAAATGGGATAGGGTGGCGATGTGGGCCGAGGTAATGTGCTCTTTCGGAAGGTGATTGCTGACTCGATGGGCTAAATCTCTGTAGGGATTCTATGATTTCCAATAATCTACACACGCATCGAAACCTGTAACTGTCAAAGGGACACTAAAAATGTGATGCCCATTTTCAAGGATGGCAATAACAATATGGGATCGTTCACCATTTTGCTCTTGCACAAATTGTCTCAAGTATACAGAAATGGGAGGCATAATCACAAAGAATTATTTATTTCTGTAACATTTTTACCCTGGGAAAAATGCGTTATAAGCAAGAGACTTGATTGATACGGACAGGCCTGATAATGAGAAACCGGTGAGAAATATCAGAGGGCTGCATGCAAGTGTCTTTGAATTGACTGGATATTATAATTAAGTAGATGTGCCGATGTTGTGATTCGTCAATTGTTCTCACATACTATGCATGACATAAACCTGATCGATAGTCATGATTGGACATGTATAACTGGGAACAACTGATTGGTATACATTAATTTCTTGTCATCAACTTCCGCTTGTGACCATAAAGGGCTGTTCCTGTTCAAAGTCACAGAAAAGGGTTCTTTTTACCCAGATCTGGAACGGTATGTCCTCTGATCACCAGACTTGGCAGAAAATAGTGAGAGGTTTGGCTGGAAAGTTGAAACAGTTTTGTGCTTCACAGACAGTCTCTTCCAGCATGCAGGTGGGGGAGGGGCAAGCTATAAGGGGCTGGTTTAGCTCACAAGGCTAAATCGCTGGCTTTTAAAGCAGACCAAGCAGGCCAGCAGCACGGTTCGATTCCCGTACCAGCCTCCCTGGACAGGCGCCGGAATGTGGCGACTAGGGGCTTTTCACAGTAACTTCATTGAAGCCTACTCGTGACAATAAGCGATTTTCATTTCATTATAAGGCCCCAGTTACAGGAACTGATGATTTTTATCAAGGAGGAATTCCATAAACAGAGGAAAGAAATGCATGAGGATAATGCAAAGGCCATTGCAGAAGCTGTGGCACCCCTTAAGAGTACTTTGAAGTGGATAGAGAGGTGTTTGGAGGTGCAGGGGTCACAGGTTCGGGAGATTGAAGGAGTGATCTTGGACCACAGCGATCATGTGGTGGTTCTGGAGGTGGACTTGGGGCTCCGAGGATAAATGTGTAAAACGCTGAGGGCAAAGGTTGAGGAGCAGGAGAATACCTTGAGAAGACACAACCTGCGAATAGTGGGCCTGCCTGAAGGCGTGGAAGGTGTGAGTGCCACTAGGTACGTCTCGAGGATGCTAGCGGGACTGGTGGCAGAAGGGCTGCTGGATAAGGCACCTGAAGTGGGCCGAGCGCATATGTCTCTGAGGCAAAAGCTTGGAGCTGGGGAGCTGCCGCGGGCGGTGATTGTGAGACTCCATAAATTTGTGGAGAAAGAGAAAATTCTACGCTGGGCCAGGGAGAACCGTAGCTGCAACTGGGAGGGAAATAACGTCCAGATTTATCACGACGTTGGAGCCGAGTTGGCAAAACAGCGGGCAGGTTTCAACAAAGCCAAGGCAGTGCTGTACCGGCGGCAGATCAGGTTTGAGGTGCTCTACCTGGCAAAATTATGGGTGACGTTCGGAGGACGAGAGTATTATTTTGAGACCCCAGAAGTGGTGAATACTTCATTAAGGAGCATAAACTGGGGGAGAACTGAGTGGACAATGCTTGGGAACCAGGGTGCTGGCACTATGTAATGGTCAGGAGCATGTTGAAGTGGGTGTAGGGATTGGGGGATTTTCACCTTTTTTTGTGGGGGGGGGTTTCTGTTCAATGTTGAGATTGTAAGGAGTTGTAGGTGTGAAATGTTTATGTAGGGATGGATGTTCCCATCCCCCCTCCTGTTTTATGGGACTGTTTGTGTTTAACATCTATTTGTTTGCTTTTGGAGAAGGCAACCTGGAATTCAGGAGACGTCCTTGTTTGGGTGGAGGAGGGTAAGGCCAGCAGGAGGCTTTCTTCTTTGAGCTGAGAAGTGTGTGGGGGGGGGGGGTTATTAGTATGTGCCTTTGGGAAGGGGCAGCCGCGCTAGCAGATTATGCTGGTGAACGGAAGTGAGGTGGTGGGGAAGAAGGCCAAGAGGGGTGGCCGGGGGGGAAGAAGGGGAAAAGCGAGGGGGGGGGGGGGGTTTCTGCAACGCGGCAGGGGGTGAGAGTTGACATGGTCAAGGGCTAAGAAAGGGGCCATCTGGGATGGGCTAGGTACAGATTGGAAGTTAAGCAGGGAAGATGATGGACGGTAGAGGGGATTGGAGGTGCAGGCCTCCAGTAAGGTTGGTAACGTGGAAAGTCCGGGGACTGAATGGGCCGGTTTAAAGGTCACTGGTGTTTGCGCACCCCAGGAGCTTGAAAGCGGGGGTTGTCTTTTTGCAGGAGACACACTGCCGTGTGAAGAACCAGGGTAGGTTAAGAAAGGGGTGGGTCGGGCAGGTTTATCACTCGGGGTTTGATTTGAAATTGAGGGGTGTGGCGATTTTAATGACCAGAAAAATGGGATTTGTGAGTGCGCAGGACGAGAGGGATGCAGGTGGGAGATGTGTGATTGTGAGTGGGGTACTGGAAGGGGCACCGGTAGTGTTGGTAAATGGGTATGCCCCAAATTGGGATGATGTGGGTTTTATGAGGGGGCTGCTGACAGCAATCCCAGATTTGGCCATGCAACAGTTGATCATGGGAGGAGATTTTAACTGTGTCCTGGAGCCGAGGATGGATAGGATAGATCAAGCCCCAGGTCGATGGGCAGGGTACGAATGCCAAGGGAGCTTGGGGGGGGGGTTATGGAGAGGATTGGTATGGTGGATCCATGGCGCTTTCAGAACCCAGGAGGAAGGGAGTATTCCTTCTTTTCACACGTCTAAAAGGTGTATTCGATGATTGATTACTTTGTAGTGAGTCGGGAGATTTTGGTTGGGGTGGAGGGGGCAGAGTATGTGGGGATAGTTATCTCGGACCATGCACCCCACTGGCTGGAGATTCGGTTCAGTACGGGACAAGAGCAGAGGCCGGGGTGGAGGTTTGACTCGGGGTTGTTGGCGGATGGAGGTTTTTGTGATGAGGTGCGGTTGGCGATTAGGGATTATGTGGAGTTCAATCAGAATGGGGAGGTGTCGGCGGGCATTTTTTGGGAAGCACTAAAGGCAGTGGTCCGGGTAGAAATTTTCTCATTTCAGGCTCGTGCGAATAAGGAAAGGAGAGTGGAACATGACCGTCTAGTGAGCAAGATAGTGGAGGTGGACAGGGAATATTCGAGGGTGCCCACCGTGGGGGGATTGGTGAGGAGGAAAAAGTTGCTGGGGCAATATGACAGGCTGACAACGGGGAGGGCGGTAGGGCAACAGCGTAGGGCAAAAGGGGTGCAATAAGAGTATGGGGAGAAGGCGAGCCGCATGCTGGCGCACCAGCTGCAGAGGCAGGCTGCACCCAGGGAAATATTGAAGATCCGGACTGGGGCTGGGGATGTGGTGTCAGAGCCAGGGAAGATAAATGAGGCATTTAGAGCGTATTACCAGTGACTTTATGAGGCAGACCCAACAGGAGAGGAGGGCGGACATGGGGTGGTTTCTGGATGAGCTGGAATTTCCCCAGGTGGAGGAAGCAAAGAGGCAGGCATTGGAGGCGTCCATGGGGCTGAGAGAGGCGCTGGATAGTATCAGGGGTATGAAGTTGGGGAAGGCCTCTGGGCCAGATGGGTACCCGGCAGAATTTTATAAGGAATTTACGGCGGACCTGGCACCACATCTGTTGGGGGCGTTTAATGAAGCACTGGGGAAGGGGGAATTGCCGGAGACGATGAAGCAGGCAGTAATCACACTAATCCCCAAAAAAGGAAAGGATCCAGTGGAATGTAGGTCGTATACACCCAGATCATGATCGAACACGCTTGTTGTTGGCGGGGAGGATGGAGGATCGTGTCCCGGGGGTGGCTGCAGAAGATCAAACAGGCTTCGTGAAGGGCAGCCAGCTCACGAGTAATATAAGACCGCTGTTGAATGTGTTAATGAATCCGTCGAGAGCTCTGGTACTGGAGGTGGTGGTGTCCATGGACGCGGAGAAAGCATTTGATCGGGTGAAGTGGCGGTACTTGTTCGAAGTTTTGGGAAGGTTTGGGTTTGAGCCGAGATTTGTGGCATGGGTGCGGTTGCTGTATGTGGAGCCAAGAGCGAGGGTGAGGACAAATTATATGAGCTCACAAGGCTTTGATTTACACAGGGGTACGAGGCAGGGGTGCCCGCTGTCGCTGCTGCTGTTTGCGCTGGCCATAGAGCCATTGGTGATGGCTCTCAGGGGGTCGGCAGAGTGGCAGGGGATAATGAGGGGACAGAGGGAGCATCGGGTGTCGATCTATGCCGATGACCTCTTGCTGCATGTTTCGGATCCGTTGGAGAGTGTGGGAAGGATTATGGGCCTGTTGGGGAGATTTGGGGGGTTCTCAGGATACAAGCTGAACGTAAGGAAAAGCGAGGTATTCCCGGTGAATGAGCTGGCACAGTGGGCTAATTAAGGGGGATGCCATTTACGGTAGCGAGGGATAGGTTTAGGCACTTGGGGATTCAGGTCGCGAGGGAATGGACGGGGTTCCATAAGTGGAACTTAATGAAGTTGGTGGAGGAGGCCAGGGAGGATCTTAGGAGGTGGGATACACTGTACTTAACGCTGGCAGGGTGGGTCCAAGTGATGAAAATGAATATTCGGCCGAGTTTCTTGTTTATATTTCAGGCTCTCTGATCTTTATACCAAAGGCCTTTTTTCGGAAAGTGGACACAATCATCTCTGACTTTGTATGGGCGGGGAAGGTGCCGAGGGTGGGGAGGACCCTGCTACAGAGGCAGAGGCAGCGGGGGGGGGGTTTGGCATTGCCAAACTTGCTTCATTATTATTGGGCGGCGAATGTGGACAAGGTGCGGCGGTGGTGGGAAGGAGAAGGGGTAGAGTGGGTTAGGATGGAGGAGGAATCTTGTAAGGGGTCTAGTTTGAGGGCTATGGTGACGGCAGCATTGCCAATGGCTCAGAGTAGGTATTCAAGGAGCCCAGTGCAGTCCACGGTGAAGATATGGAATCAGCTGAAGAGGCATTTTAGGGTGGAAGGGATGTTGGTGCTAACGCCGCTGTGCTGTGTGAGAATCATGGGTTTGAGCCGGGGGATGGATAGTGTATAAAAGAGGTGGAGGGAAGTGGGACTGGTCAAGGTGAGGGATTTGTATTTGGAGGAAGGGTTCGCCAGTCTGGAGGAGCTAAGGGAGAGGGTAGAGCTGCCGAGGGGTAGTGAGTTCAGACATCTACAGGTTAGGGACTTTGCACGAAAGGTCTGGAAGGGGTTCCCTAGATTGCCGGGATACACCCTGCTGGAGCGACTGCTGCTTCTGGATGTGGAAGGGGAGGGAAGAATTGGGGATATATATAAGTGGCTGGGGGAGCAGGGAGGCGGGCGGGTGGTGAAGATCAAGGAGAAATGGGAAGCGGAATTGGGAATGGAGATCAATTGGGGAGTATGGAGTGAGGCACTGCAAAGGGTAACGGGGCCTCCTCTTGCGCAAGGGTGAGCCTGATACAGTTTAAGATGGTGCACAGGGTGCATCTGACTCGGGCAAGAATAAGCGGGTTCTTTCAGGGGGTCGCAGATGAGTGTGAGAGGTGTGGGCGGGAGCCAGCGAATCATGCGCACATGTTTTGGGGTTGTGAAAAATTGGGAAGATTCTGGGCTGGGGTGTTCATGATCTTAGCCAGGATAGTGGAGGAGGGAATGGACCCGGACCCTTTGGTGGTGATATTTGGGGTTTCAGAGAAGGTGGAGCTCATGGAGAGGAGGAAGGCCGATGTCATAGCCTTCGCCCCACTGATTGCACGGCAACAAATTTTGCTGGAGTGGTGGTCGGCATCGCCACCGGGGGTAGCAGCATGGTTGGGTGACCTGTACGACATCCTGCGATTCAAGAAGATAAAGTATGAGTTAAGGGGCTCAGCAGGGGAGTTTGAGAAAAGGTGGGGGATGTTTATGACCATGTTTGAGGAGCTGTCCGTCGCAGAGGGGGTGGGTGATGAGGAGGGAGGGAGGGGGTGAAAAAGGAGCAAAATCTGCCCAAATTGTACAGTTGATTGTTTGGAGGAATGTATTATGTACATTAACAAAGTAATCTAAGAAATATATATGGGTAAGTTGTTTATTTCCCAGGAACTTAACAAAAATACAAAAATTGAAGCGAAGAATTAAAAAATGCACTCAATCCCAAATATCTATTCACAATTCATTGCAAGAATTGTTTTGACTGATACTTTTCCTTCCCTGCATGGCGATGATACAGGATTTATTGAAAACTGTAGATTTTCAGTAGCGTACATGCTTCAAGAAAAGAGCACTGCATATCTTTCAGCTTAAGGAACTGGAAAAGATTTGACTAAATATTATGTCCATGCTGAAAGTTTATTATATGCTTGAGTTGTGGTTGATGATTAGTGAAAATTACACACAACATTGCAAAGTGTAATTACAGTTTTGTATTACTACCTATTAAGAACATAATAAAATTGTATGGTACAAAACTTTGTTTGTTTGGCTCATCAGTAGTGCACTCACCTCTGTGAGGAGGTCATACAGTCAAGCCTCATTCAGTTGACTTTATAAAAATAATTACAAAGGGGAAATAGTTTAAATGTTTGACAGGCACAACATTTATACCCGGGTTCAGAAAAAGGGGGGGCAGCACGTGGCGCAGTGGTTAGCACTTCTGCCTATGGCGCTGAGGATCAGGGTTTGAATCCCGGCCCTGTGTCACTGATCGGGTGGAGTTTGCACATTCTCCCGTGTCTGCGTTGGTTTCACCCCCACAACGCAAAGATGTACAGGTTAGTTGGGTTGGCCACGCCAAATTGCCCCTCAATTGGAAAATAAATAATGGGTTACTCTTAAGTTTATAAAGAAAGAGAAAAGAAAAAGGAGAAGGGATAAATAGGAATAATTTGTCCAATGGAGAACTGCAAAGGAAACACAGATTAGTGACATGGCTGCAAACCAGAACCCCCAACTCTGCAACCTTTCCAAATCTTTCATGAATAACCTCTTATTGCTCCAAGCTGGAACAGTCAAATAGAAGCTTTACATTGGGAATACAGGATTGGAAATGTTCCTCTTCTTTGGCAATTAGTCTTATCTCAGCTGTAGGGTCAACCAATAGCATCCACAACACAGGGATGAATGATGAACAATTACAGAAACACATCATCAGAAGCAATTGGCATGGATTTGTAATGGGCAGATCATTCTTGACTAATTTATGCTTTGTGAGACAATCAATCACAATGTGCATATTTGATGTGGATTTTTCAGAATGCCTGATCTTGCTGCAAGAATTGAGGTGCGTGATGCAAAAGCAAGGCAGAAAAATGAAGAGAAGATACTTTAGGAAAGAGCAAGAGTGAATTTGAAATATTTAAAGGACTGTTGGATGATTAACATTTTTCCCTTCCATAGATTAACCTGAAGAAATTCAGTTAAAAAAATGACATTCTCATTATCAAAACATCAAATTGCAATAAAAATACATTGTGGATCATAGTTGTTTATAGACCAACTCACAAGCTATAATATTTCCATAGCGATTCTTTGTTCTGTTCTGATCCTTCTTGGCGATGTCCCAGGAAGCAGACTGCCCTTCAAAGAAACTCTGCAAAAGAACAGTCTTGTTAATACAGTGAGTCCTGTTTTTCATTAAGGACAAATCCAAATTTCATCAGCCATTCTAATTAACAATCTCTTTCTGAAAGGTCTAATAGCCAAGGGCAAAAATATTAAATTCTTTACTGTACCACGATGAAAAGAGGTAACTAGTGACCTGCATTTTAAAATAACTTTGCATAAAAATTGTATGTGGTGCACCTTTATGCATTAAAAAAACTTGGATGTGTAGTTGATATGCTGTAACCTATATGGCTATAGATCAAGAGATGGGGGAGGCGGATTAGGCTGGATTGCTCTTTTCTGGCTGCACAGGCACAGTGGGCTTCAGAGTCTCCTTCCGTGCCATAGGTTTTCTATGCCTCTGTGTTCACATTAGGTGCCCAATGCTGCAAGGGTTAAAGACTATATTTTGTGTGAAATGTGATCAGATCATTTGGGATGGTAAATTATTTACAAGTCATTATGCATCTAATTTTTGCAGGTGTGAAACCTCATAGACTGCAATAAATTCGAGGCAACACATGGTTTTTCTCTCTGCTATTTCTTCAGCTTACCAGAAAGTGCAAACAGGAGTTGCTCAGAATCAACACATTTCTACAGGAAATGCTGCCAGTAAAACCACAACGACTGGGCCGGTGCTTCAAACAATCTCACATTGCTTTTAGTATAACCGTGAGGTTTTGACATTACAAAAGCAACTAAGATAACAATTAAAACAGTAATTGGACAAAATTAACAGCAAAAAGCAGCACAGCACCATTTATACTGGTATCGAGTACTACAGCAACAGTCTATTGTTTTTTGCAGAAAGAATAACCTTCAATAGCCGTGCTGGAATCTATTCTCAATACATTTGATTGCACCTATGATGAATCCCAATCGTCCTGGTGCAAAGAAACCCCACCACACAATAGTGTATGGTAATTTTTTGCTAAATGAGTCATAATCGTAATCTTAATACACTGCCTATGAGGGGATATTCTGTCCTTTCAGGCGAAACAAAAATCAGTTTTACTTTATTCATTCGCAGATAAATTTTGTTAGCTAGATAATGATGTCAGTGCAACAACTAAGAATCTAAATAATAAGAACAAATATAAGAAACAAGTGATTTTGACAAAAGAAACCAATAATGCTTGTAAATTTCATCAGTCAGATGTTCTGTCAGCTGATGGTCATATATTTCTAACTGACTGCCATATGTAACTGTTTAATTGTGTGATAATTGTGAGGTTAGTAAGATTGTTATGTTTTGGGTCTGTGTCTTTAATTCAAAGGAAATGAAGGGGGCATGTGACCTGTGCTGAAGTGCGCCAGACAGCAACCCTGGGTGGTTTGATTGTTGGAGTTGCTAATCAGCATTTCTACCGGATACAAGGCCCAATTGATTCATGGTGCCCTGGATATGACCTTTGAGGGGAAGGATTTCTAAAATATCGTTCAAAATTCACAGACACAGTTAGTCTGCCAGGATCTGTGATAACGGACAGGTGGAAGTCCTTATGCTTTACTGTATCGGAATGTGGGTGGAAGCTCCCACCCAGACTGAAAGGACCACTTTTGTGAGGAGTTAAAACAAAGGTGGAAGATTCTCTTTACTTGTGTTATAGGGAGAATCTCCAGTAATACTTCAACATGAAGTTCTGGAAATGCCAAACTGAGAAAGGGAAAGAACAGAAGTAAACTCTTGGGAGCTAAGAATTACTTGCGACAATTTTGTAAAGGAGAGTGTAATGCATGCCTGTGTAGTATGTTTTTTTAATTTGTCATAAAGTAAGAGGGTATTCCATTCTGTGATTCAAATTAGAAGTTCCTGACAAAGACAGTCTTGAGGCAATAGTCCATTAACCATTTTTTATAGTATAAATCTTAAAAGATGAAATTTTTTTTAAAAATAATTTTTATTGGAATTTTTTACAGAAAATATAAAACATAACGACAAACAATGAAATGCAACAAAATAACCCATAACTGTAACACCCCTCAGACCGTATCGACGCATGTATCACATCCCCCCACCCCCCCCCCCCAACCCCAATGAACAACAAAAGAACTTAAAAATAAATTAAAATTAAATAAACAAACATAGTCATCGTCTCCCCCCCCCGGGTTGCTGCTGCTACTGTCCCCGTACCCTATCGTTGAGCCAGAAAGTCGAGGAAAGGTTGCCACCGCCTAAAGAACCCTTGTACCGACCCTCTCAGGGCGAATTTGACCTTCTCTAGCTTAAAGAAACCCGCCATGTCATTGATCCAGGTCTCCACGCTTGGGGGCCTCGCATCCTTCCATTGTAGCAAGATCCTTCGCCGGGCTACTAGGGACGCAAAGGCCAGCACACCGGCCTCTTTCGCCTCCTGCACTCCCGGCTCCACCCCAACCCCAAAAATCACGAGTCCCCATCCTGGCTTGACCCTGGATCCCACCACCCTTGACACCGTCCTCGCCACCCCCTTCCAGAGCTCCTCCAGTGCCGGGCATGCCCAGAACATATGGGCATGGTTCGCTGGACTCCCCGAGCAACTGACACACCTGTCTTCACCCCCAAAGAACCTACTCATCCTCGTCCCAGTCATGTGGGCCCGGTGCAGCACCTTAAATTGGATGAGGCTAAGCCGCGCACACGAGGAGGAAGAATTAACCCTCTCCAGGGCATCAGCCCATGTCCCGTCTTCGATCTGTTCCCCCAGTTCCCTCTCCAACTAAGCTTTCAGCTCCTCTACTGACGCCTCATCCGCCTCCTGCATAACCTTGTAGATATCAGATATCTTCCCCTCTCCGGCCCAGACCCCCGAAAGCACCCTGTCACTCACCCCCCCCCCTCGCGGGAAGGGAAGGGAATCCCTCCATCTGCCGTCTAGCAAATGCCTTTACCTGCAGATACCTGAACATGTTTACCGGGGGGAGCCCAAATTTCTCCACCAACTCCCCCAGGCTCGCAAACCTCCCATCAATAAACAGGTCCTCAGCTGTCTGATGCCCGCTCTGTGCCAACCCTGAAATCCCCCATCAATGTTCCCTGGGACGAACTGATGGTTCCCCCTTAACGGAGCCTCCATCGAGCCCCCCACTTCTCCCCTATGTCGCCTCCACTGCCCCCAAATCTTGAGGGTAGCCGCCACCACCGGACTCGTGGTATACCTCGTAGGAGGGAGCGGCCACGGCGCCGTTACCAGGGCCCCCAGGCTTGTATCTCCACAGGACGCCCTCTCCATCCGTTTCCATGCTGCCCCCTCCCCCTCCATCACCCACTTGCGCACCATCGACACATTGGCCACCCAATAATACCCCGAGAGATTAGGTAATGCCAGCCCCCCCCCCCCCCCCCCCCCCCCGCCCCATCTCTACCCCGCTCCAAGAAGACCCTCTTCACCCTCGGGGTCCCATGCGCCCAAACAAAGCTCATGATGCTGCTAGCCACCCTTCTAAAAAAGGCCCTAGGGATCAAGATGGGCAAACACTGAAAAAGGAACAAGAACCTCGGGAGAACCGTCATTTTGACGGACTGCACTCTACCCGCCAACGATAGCGGCACCATGTCCCACCTTTTAAATTCCTCCTCCATCTGCTCCACCAGCTTGGTAAAATTAAGCTTATGGAGAGTCCCCCAACTCCTGGCCACCTGCACCCCCAGATATCTGAAACTCTTCACTGCCCTCTTAAACGGGAGTCTCCCAATTCCCTCCTCCTGATCACCCGGGTGTACTACAAATACCTCGCTCTTGCCTAAATTTAACTTATAGCCGAGAAGCCCCCAAATTCAGCTAACAGCTCCATCACCCCCGGCATTCCCCCTTCTGGATCCGCCACATACAACAGCAGGTCGTCCGCATACAGCGATTAACGATGTTCCTCCCCACCCCGCACCAGACCCCACCATCTCCCTGACTCCCTCAATGCCATAGCCAAAGGCTCAATCGCCAGTGCAAAGAGCAAGGGGGACAGGGGGCACCCCTGCCTGGTCCCACGGTAGAGCCTAAAGTACTCCGATCTCCTTCCATTGGTAACTACACTTGCCATCGGAGCCGCGTAGAGCAGCCTCACCCATTTGATGAATCCCTCCCCGAATCCGAACCGCTTCAGCACCTCCCACAGGTACCCACACTCTACTCTATCAAACGCTTTCTCCGCATCCAGCGCCACCACCATCTCCGCCTCCCCCTCCACTGCCGGCATCATAATAACATTTAGCAGTCTCCGCACATTCGTGTTGAGCTGCCGTCCCTTGACAAATCCTGTCTGATCCTCGTGTATCACCCCTGGCACACAGTCCTCTATCCTGGTGGCCAGGACCTTTGCCAGCAACTTAGTGTCAACATTGAGGAGCGAGATAGGCCTGTATGATCCACACTGCAAGGTGTCCTTATTCCGCTTCAGGATCAGAGAGATCAGTGCCCGCGACATCGTCGGGGGCACAGCCCCCCCTCCCATGCCTCATTGAAGGCTCGCACCAACAGGGGGCCCACCAGATCCGCATACTTTTTATAAAATTCCACCGGTAACCCGTCCGGCCCCGGCGCCTTACCTGACTGCATTTGTCCAATCCCCCTGACTAGCTCCTCCAACTCTATCGGCGCCCCCAGCCCCTCTACCAGCTCTTCTTGAACCCTTGGGAAACATAGCCTGTTCATGAAGCTCTCCATCCCCCCTCTCCCCTTTGGAGGTTCTGACCGGTACAGTTCCTCGTAGAAGTCCCTAAAGACCCCATTTACTTCTGTCCCCTTCTGCACTACATTCCCTATCCGTCACTCCACCAATTTCCCTAGCTGCATCTCGCCTGCGGAGCTGATGCGCCAACATCCTGCTCGCCTTCTCTCCATACTCATATACCGCGCCCTGCGCCCTCCTCCACTGTGTCTCCGCCTTTCTGGTGGTCAACAAGTCAAATTTGGCCTGCAAACTACGCCGTTCCCCCAGCAACCCCTCCTCCGGTGCCTCCGCGTATCTCCTGTCCACATCCAGGAGCTCCCCCACCAGTCTCTCCCTCTCCTTCCTCTCCCTCCTTTCCCTATGGGCCCGGATGGAGATCAGCTCCCCCCGGATCACTGCTTTCAGAGCCTCCCAGACCATCCCCACCCGGACCTCCCCCGTGTCGTTGGTATCAAGATACCCCTCAATACTTCCCCGGACCCTCCTACACAACTCCTCATCAGCCAGCATCCCCACATCCAGGCGCCAGAGCGGGCGCTGGTCCCGCGCCTCCCCCATCTCCAGATCAACCCAGTGCAGAGCATGGTCTGAAGTCGCTATGGCCGAATACTCAGCATCCTGCACCTTCGGGATCAATCCCCTGCTCAGGACGAAAAAATCTATTCGGGAATAGACCCTATGGACATGGGAGAAAAAGGAATACTCCCGCGCTCTCGGCCTCCCAAACCTCCAGGCATCCACTCCTCCCATCTGGTCCATAAACCCCCTCAGCACTTTGGCCGCCGCCGGTCTCCTACCCGTCCTTGAACTGGACCGGTCCAGTGGGGGATCCAGCACTGTGTTAAAGTCTCCCCCCATGATCAGGCCCCCTGCCTCCAGGTCCGGAATGCGGCCCAACAAGCGCCTCATGAAGCCGGCATCATCCCAATTCGGGGCATATACATTAACCAGCACCACCTTCTCTCCCTGCAGCCTACCCTTCACCATAATATATCTGCCCTCCTTGTCCGACACCACCTCAGCCGCCTCGAACGCCACCCTCTTCCCCACCAGAATCGCCACCCCCCGGTTCTTCGCGTCCAATCCGGAGTGAAAAACCTGCCCCACCCACCCCTTCCTCAGACGAACCTGGTCCGCCACCTTCAAGTGGGTCTCCTGGAGCATAGCCAAGTCCGCCTTCAGATGAGAAAATACCCTAGTTCTCTTAACCGGCCCATTCAGCCCCCTCACGTTCCAGGTAATCAGGCGGATCAGAGGGAAAACTGCCCCTCTCCCCCGCCGGCTAGCCATAGCTTACCGACTGCTCGCCCCAGGCCAGCTCGCCCCGCCTGACCCATTCCCCATTGCAATAACGCCTCTCCTCTACCTCCCCAGCCCACACCAGCTCCTCCCTGGCCATTCCAGCAGCAACCCGGTATCCCCCCCAACCCCCCAGGCTAGGACCCCTCCTAGCCGCGACGCACCCTCCATGGTACTTCCGTGAGTCAGCTGACTTCTGCTGACCCGGCAGCTCCCGCCAAAACCTATCCCCTCCCGGCTTGGGGTCATCCCCCTCTTGCCACACCTCCTTGGCACCGCTTCAGCGCGGGAAAGAAAACCAGTAGAGGCCACGCCCCCACCTCCAGCTCCGCCCCCCTGCCCCGCAGCGCGGACAACCAGAGGAAAGCCCGCGCTTTCACACTGCCACACCCCACCCTTCCGACACAGCTCCTCAAATCCAGTTTCACCCCAACCCCCAGCCACGTACAGAAGAGAACATATAAAGCACATATCCCCAACGTTCCCCACATACCCCACACCCATACCCAACAGACAAACCCACCCGGAAACAGAGCAAAAAGAAAACCAGCATAAAAAAAAACACGTGTCAAAATTGAAGAACAGCAACAGCGAAAACAGCAATGGCCATAGTGTGTCCCCAGACCCTAGTTCGAGTCCAGCTTCTCCGCCTGTACAAAGGCCCACGCCTCCTCCGGAGACTCGAAGTAGTGGTGCCGGTCCTTATATGTCACCCACAGGCGCGCAGGCTGCAGCATTCCAAATCTGACCTGCTTGGCATGCAGCACCGCCTTCGTCCGGTTGAACCCGGCCCGCCGCTTTGCCACCTCCGCACTCCAGTCCTGGTAGATTCGCACTACCGAATCCTCTCTTTCTTGGCCCAGCGCAGCACACACTCCCGGTCGCTAAATCGATGGAACCGCACCAGCACCGCCCGCGGGGGTTCATTTGCCTTAGGCCTCCTGGCCAGCACTCTGTGAGCTCCCTCAAGCTCCAGGGGCAAATGGAAGGTCCCCGCTCCCATCAACGAGCTCAACATTGTGGTCACGTACGACGGGAGATCCGACCCCTCCAGCCCCTCCACCAGGCCCAGGATCCTCAAATTCTTTACCCTCGTGCGAACGTCCAGCTCCTCCAAGCGGTCTTGCCACTTTTTGTGAAGTGCCTCGTGCAACTCCACTTTCCCCACGAGGACCACGGCCTCCTCCTCCCGCTCAGCGGCCTGCTGCTGCAACTCCCGAATGGACACCTCCTGGGCCGCCTGGGTCCCAAGCAGCTTGTTGGTAGTCGCATTCAGGGAGTCCAGCAACTCAGCCTTCAGCTCCGCAAAACAGCGTAGAAGAGTAGCTTGCTGCTCCTGCGCCCACTTCCACCAGTCCTCGGGTGTACCGCTGGCCGCCATTTTGTCCTTCTTCCCCCACTTTTCTTGGGGAGCTGCTGCAGCTTTTTCCTTTGCTCCACTCCGGGTGAGCACCATAAATTATGGGGAATGCTCCTTTAGACACCTTCCCCCACCGGGATTCGTCGAGACAGCGCCATTTGGGGCCCTCAAATCGGCCCAAAAGTCCTTAAGCAGCGGGAGCTGCGGTGCGGCTTAGCTCCGCATAGCCGCAACCGGAAGTTTCCAAAGCCGATTTTCTGACCGCTCCACTCCTAGTCCAGGCCATCCACCGGTGGAGAATCTGAGAAGGAGTGTTCCCACACGGGGAAAAGTCCAAACAGCACCACTATGAGCCCTTAAAAGAGCCCCAAAGTCCGAAAATAGCGGGAGCCACTGAACGTGCGGCTTAGCTCCGCATCACCGCTACCGGAAGTCCGTCCCCGCTTCTTCAATGGCCTTGGTGAGATCTTTTCACAGTTCTTCCCTCTGCTGCTAGAATTCAACTTTCATAAAGGCCCTCAAGTCAGCTTGAGGCCTCTAAGCTGGCCCTTCCCCCGCCTGCATGCTTGCAGAGGCTTTTGTCTGCTACTGCTTCAGCCCAATCTTGCACTGTTTCTGAGGGTCTGATAACCAAGAAACATACTATTCCTGGGGGAAAGTACTCCTCGAACATTCACCTACGCCTTTTCATTGAAATTCCAACCCGTGCTGCCCAAAAAAGAGCTATTTTCTGTAACCGTGGGCAGGAGCTGCCTCTGTGCGATCACTCACTCCATGGTGCACACCGGAAGTCCTTTAAAAGCTGAAATCTTGTTGTATCATCCTTTCAGCTGGACATTTGAATTTATTTTTAAAGTTATCCGTCTCCACGGAAAGTGTAACAAATTTTGTTGGAGCGTCGTTCATCTCGGCAAGTGGAGAGTATTGTGCCTTGTGGTGGACAGGCATGGGGAGTCAGGTGGTGAGCTATTTGCTGAAGAATTTCCAGTTCTGATCCGCTCTTGGAGCCGCAAATTTATATGTCAAGGGGAGATATTTAGGTTTTCTTTTGCTGGAGATGGTCATGTGTGGCAGGAATGTTACTTTCCATCTATCGGTCCAGGCTTGAACATTGCCAAGGTCTTGCTGAATATGGGCGCAGCCTACTTCAGTATCCGGGTCGTCGTGAATGGTACTGAATATTTGCAATTATCAGCAAACATCCCCACATCTGACCTTATGATGGAGTGGAAGGTCATTGATGAAATAGCTGAAGATGGCTGGGCCTTGAATACTATCTCGAGGAACTCCGGCAGCCCTCTCCTAGGGCTGAGATGACTGACCTCCAACAACCGCAATCATCGCTTGTGCTAGGTTTGACTCCAACCACTGAAGAGGTTCCCCTTCATTCCCACTGACTTCAGTTTTGCTAGAACTCCTTAATGCCACATTCAGTCAACTGTTGTGTTGATGTCAAATGCAGTCATTCACACCTCTTGAGTTCAGTTCTTTTGTCTGTGTTTTAACCAAGGTGACAATGTGGTCAACAGCAGAATGGCTGGCAGAACCCAAACTGAATGCCAATGAGCAGGTTATTGGTGATTAAGCGCCATTTGATAGGGCTGTTGACGGCCCCCTCCACCACCTTCTTAATGGTCGCAAGTAGACTGATGGGGTCGTAACTGGTCAGATTGGATTTGACCTGCTTTTTATGGACAAGACATACCAGAGCAAATTTCCACATTGCTGGGTAGATGCCAGTGTTGTAGCTAAGCTGGAACAGCTTGGCTAGGAGCACGGCAAGTTATGGAGCTCAAGTCTTCAATAAAGTCACCATTGTCCCAGATGACCATAGGCTGTATTCCCCTTGGAGGAGGAGAGATGACTGGTGATGATTTAACCTGAAGATCACCACACCTCAGGAGAGGTCAATGTTGAGATACTGGGTTTCATGATTAATCTCAGCCAGTACAGGGATCGAACTCGTGCATTGGCCTCACTCTGCATCATGACCAGCTGACCAGTGAACTAAGCTAAACCGGCCCCTCAAGTCTTCAGTACTATTATCAGGGCCCATAGCCTTGGCAATATTTAATGCTTTCTGGCATTTCTTGATATCATGCAGAGCTCTGAGGCGAATCAAATAAAATCCAAAGAGAAACAAAGGGCGAACAAATCAGTAGACCTCTAAATAGTGAAAGTATGGTAAACGGATGTGGGGATGATTATAGACCTAATAGGGCATGGTTAAGGTACAAAGTGAGTACTTTGCATCCTTCTTTACCCAAATCATTGTGAAATAGTACATTAGATGGTATGGCTTTACTTAATAGTCAGTAAGTGACCAAGACAAGATGAGATACTTCCCTCAGTATCTTTTGGAACAAGGATAAAAATTGCAGAGGCACTTGCCATACTTTTCTAATCTTCCTTTGATTATAGGTATGGTGCCAGCGAACTGGAGAATTGCAAATGTTATTCAAACAAGGGAGTAAATTTAAGCCCAGTAACTATCGGCCAATCAGTTTCACCTGGGTAATGGGGTAGCTTTTAGAAACAATAATTCAGTACAAATTTAATAATCGCTTCAGCAAATAAGGAAGGCCAGAACAAATATAGTTTTTTTGTGAGCAAGTCATATACATCCATCTTGCTTGAGAAGTATCAATTCTATGAGGTATGACACTGCTATCAGCAGAATTCTCAGCATTAAGGAACCTTTTGGGGCCTCAATGCAAAATTGGGTACCGACTATACAGCTTGGTGAATGTGCACAGGCTCCCAGGAAATTGGCAAGGTAAATGAAAATGTACAGAGGTTGCTGGATCTATGCTATTACCATGGACTCTGTGTGACGAACAGCTGCTTCCAAACTCAAGTTATTCCACTGGTGTCCTGGAGACATCTGAGATCATAACACTGGCACCAGCTACATCTCATCAGATGTACCATTCTCAACAATGACCTTATCACCCGTAGCTATCAAAGCACTGACTGTGACACTGACCTCCCTGGTATGCAGCACAGTCAGGCTTCAGCTAAGGAAACCATACCACTCCTTGAGGAAAGGTTGTCCTCAATTCTGCACTTGTAGTAACACAGACCCAGAAAGGACCCTCTAAATCCTCCATCAGGCTCTTTTGGACAACAACGACCAAGGCCAGAGTGAGGTTTCAATATGGGATAAGCTGCTCAAAACCATCTATAATTCTGCATTTACTGTGTAACAAAATCAGAGGAATGCTGACTGGTTTGAGGCTGATGGAGACAATTATTATTATGACCATGAGAAGAGCCCTCATGAATTACAAGCAAGTCCCCAGTAAACAAAATCTAGATGCTCTCCGAGGTGCCAGAATCAAGGCTCAGTACACTGCTTAGTGTAAGGGTCCTTCTATTTATTCCTTTATTTCCCCTTTCCTTTATTTTTGCCATTACGTTTTTGGTCTATGGATAATGGATCTTTAAGGCAGCCTATATCTTTAATTGAAGCAGAAGAAAGCAGTGGCCTTTGCCTTTAATTCAAGCAGAGGATTTCAGCAGCAGGAGAGGTCACTGTGTTAGCTTGTGCTGGCTCAAACTGGAGCTGGCCAGCACCAATGACAGAGATTGGCTGGGACCTGGTTTGATTGATCTGGCTGATGGCCAATAAATTGGCCCAAAAGGCTGTGCTGTGTCTGGTAACAGGTGGTGATTAGATGTTATTCCACTGGAAGACCTATTCAGAGACCCCCTCCCCTACGCATGCGCCGGTATGACGTCAGCAGCCGCTGACACACCGGCGCATGCATAGACTTCCGCCGGCCGGCTAAGGCCTTTCAGCCCCGGCTAGCGTGGCGCCAAAGGCCGTTCACGCCGGCCAGCGGAGTGGGAGCCACTCCGGCGCGGGCCTAGACTCTCACTGTGAGGGCTTGGCCCCTAAAGGTGCGGAGAATTCCGCATCTTTGGGGAGGCCCGACGCCGGAGTGGTTCACGCCACTCCGCCCCGCCGGGAGCCCCCGCTCCGCCGGGTAGGGGAGAATCTCGGCCCTGGTGACTGTAATTATTGGGCAGCAAAAGGGCCAAAGACGTCAGGTATTTTTAAGAAGAATTATTGGTTAATTCACCTGTGTTGTGACTCCAGGATGGGCGGGGCTGGAATTAACTGCGCAATATCTCAGGGTGTCGTAACAACAGCACTGTAGCAATCAATATTGATTGAAACTCTGCAACAGCAAACATCTGCTATTGAATAAGGGGATTCTAGAGGGGGCATGAAGGAATCAAGAAAGCAGCAGGTCCGGCAGCAACCAAATCAGACTCTTGAATTCAAAGACAAGGATGATCATCATTCAATCCAGCAAGCAGGTGGAAAGGTGGGTGGAGCACTATCTCATACCCGCGCAACAGATTGTCAATGAAGCTCTCAGCACCATTCCAGACTTTCCTGTCATGGAGGTGTATAGCAAGTCCACTGTAGTATTACTTAAAAAAAAAAATTAGAGTACCCAATTCATTTTTTCCAATTATGGGGCAATTTAGCGTGGCCAATGCTCCTAACCAGCAGATCTTTGGGTTGTGGGGGTGAAACCCACGCAAACACGGAGAGAATGTGCAAACTCCACACGGACAGTGACTCAGAGCTGGGATCAAACCTGGGACCTCGGCGCCGTGAGGCAGCAGGGCTAACCCACTGCACCACCGTGCTGCCATTGAGTCCACTATAGTAGAATGCAACAAGGGCACTGACCACTCTGCCAGAGATAAAGTCCCAGGAAATGATGGCTTTCCACCTGAAATCATCAAAAATGGAAACTCAGCATTGCTGCATCATCTCCATAAATTTATATGTTCATGTTGGAAAGAAAAAGATTTGTGCCTCAAGGAAATTGTGTTGCAAAAATAGTTACCTTGTACAAAAGCAAAGGGAATCACAGGGATTGCAACAACTACTGAGGCGTTTCCTTGTTAAATAATGTGTGGAAGATCTTTTCTCGTGTTACTCTGAGCAGATTGCAGACCCTGGCATTGTGCATTATCCAGAGTCTCAATACAGTTTCAGAGCTGGCAGAGTGATAGTTGACATGATTTTCTCACTTCAGCAGTTACGGAAGAGCCGTGAATAGTGCAGATTACTTTACACTTTCATAAACCTTCCAAGGCCTTCGAGCTTGTCAGCGGAAACGGCCTCTTTAAATTACCACGGAAGATAGACTGCCTGACTAGTGTGTCATTTCTTCCCTCCACGAGAACATGCACAGTTTCATCAGTTCAAGAGAGCAACATTGAATGTTTCCAGGAATAGCAGCAGGGGTAATGGATGGATGTGTCCTGGTGCCAACTCTCTTATAGTAGAGAAGGCCATTTGTTCCATCAAGCCCATGCTTGACAAAGATGTTGAGGGAATTTGGAGGTTGTAATTGGTTGTGTATATAAAGTGGATATGGTGAAATGGGACTGGTGGATGAAGTGCATTTGGAATTTCAAAATGCAATCGACAAGATGAGGGGGATTATCAGCGATAGCATATTAGCATAGATTGAGGCTTAGTTATCAGACAGAAAACAGAGGCTAGGAATAAATGTTTTTTTCTCACTTTGGCAGATTGATGAGGGAACTCCACATAAAGGGTGGAATTCTCCGCTTCCCACGCAGCCTGGGAGAATCGCGGGAGGGCCCCCCGACATTTTATACGCCCCCGCGATTCTCTCCCCCCCCCCCCCCCACCCCCGGCTCGGAATAATTGGCGCTCGCCGTTTTTCACGGCGATTCTCCGAACCCGATGGGCCGAGCGGCCGGCCCTTCACGCCCGTTTCAACACGGCAGCAACCACACCTGGTCGCTGCATTCGTGAAACGGGCGCCAGATGCCCGTTTGGGGCATCTAGGGGCCCGATTGGGACGGGAGCACCACGACTGTGCTCGGGAGGGGACAGGCCCGCGATCGGTGCCCACCGATCGTCGGGCCAGCGTCCAAAACGGACGCACTCTTTCCCCTCCACCGCCCGGCAAGATCAAGCCGCCACGTCTTGCCGGGCGGCTGAGGAGAAAGACGGCCACCGCGGGTTCGTGCCGTCTGCGCGATGAAATCATCCGCGCATGCGCGGGTTGGAACCGGCAACCCGCGCATGCGCGGATGACTTCACAAATGCGCCGGATGCGCGTCATTCTCGGCGCGACGAGGTCGCTGCCTTGAAAGACGGAGGCCCGCTCCTAGCCCCCCGGGTGGGGGTGAATTAGGTGCGGGGAGCGGGCTCCAAGGCCGTCGTGAACACCGGCCGAGTTCACGATGGCCTTCACAAATTCGGCCCCCTGCGGAGACTTCCGCCCAAAGTATTTTTATTCCATTTTACAAAAGAAACCACACCCAACATATTAAACCCCATCCCATAAGAACCCCCTCCCCCTCTGTCGACGGTAACCAACTTGCCAAAATGCAAAATGAACAAACCCCAACTCTTGTGGAACCCAACACCCACCCCCTTAGGTCAAATTTCACCTTTTCCAGGGTTAAGAACTCTAATCGGTCCCCTCGCCATGCCAAGGCACAGGGCGGAGAAGCTGACCTCCACCCTAATAGTACCCGCCTTCAAGCGAGGCAAAGTCTAAAACTCTGGCCAGTTCCGGCACCCTAAATATGGCCACCAAGGGACTGTGCTGAAAACTGATGTCCAGTACCTTTCCAACTTCGGGCAAGACCAGATCATATGCACATGATTTCCCATATGCCCTTCCCATATCACTCACAGATGTCACCTACCCCCTCAAATAGCCGGCTCATCCTTGCCTTTGTCAGGTGCGACCTGCTCACCACCTTCACTGTATAAAGCCCAGCCTCGCACATGAGGTTGAGGCATTTACCCTCTGCAGCACCTCGCACCACAATCCCTCCTTCAATGCCGTGCCCAACACCTCTTCCTCCTGAGCCTTAATCCTCTCCATAGACACCCATCCTCCTCAGAGAGAGGAAATTGCGGAGGCCTTAACGGAAATCTTTGGATCTTCACTGTCTTCAGGTGATGTCCCGGAGGACTGGAGAACAGCCAATGTTGTTCCTTTGTTTAAGGAGGGTAGCAAGGATAATCCAGGGAACTACAGGCCGGCGAGCCTTACGTCAGTGGTAGGGAAATTACTGGAGAGAATTCTTCGAGACAGGATCTACTCCCATTTGGAAGCAAATGGACGTATTAGCGAGAGACAGCATGGTTTTGTGGAGGGGAGGTCGTGTCTCACTAACTTGATATGATTGATGCAGGTAGGGTAGTGGATGTTGTCTATATGGACTTCAGTGAGGCCTTTGACAAGGCCCCTCATGATAGACTGGTAAAAAAGGTGAAGTCACACGGGATCAGGGGTGAGCTGACAAGGTGGATACAGAACTGGCTAGGTCATAGAAGGCAGAGAGTAGCAATGGAAGGGTGCTTTTCTAATTGGAGGGCTGTGACTAGTGGTATTCTGCAGGGATCAGTGCTGGGACCTTTGCTGTTCATAGTATATAAAATGATCTAGAGGAAAATGTAACTGGTCTGATTAGAAAGTTTGCAGACGACGCAAAGGTTGGTGAAATTGCGGATAGCGATGAGGACTGTCAGAGGATACAGCAGGATTTAGATCGTTTGGAGACTTGGGCAGTGGGATGGCAGATGGAGTTTAATCCGGACAAATGTGAGGTAATGCATTTTGGAAGGTCGAATGCAGGTAGGGAATATACAGTGAATGGTAGAATCCTAAAGAGTATTGAAAGTCAGGGAGATCTAGGTCCACAGGTCACTGAAAGGGCAACACAGGTGGAGAAGGTAGTCAAGACGACCTACGGCGTTCTTTCCTTCATTGGATGGGCATTGAGTATAAGAATTGGCAAGTCATGTTGCAGCTGTATAGAATCTTAGTTAGGCCACACTTGGAGTATAGTGTTCAATTCTGAGCGCCACACTACCAGAAGGATGTGGTGGCTTTAGAGAGGGTGGAGAAGAGATTTACCAGGATGTTGCCTGATATGGAGGGCATTAGCCATGAGGAGCGGTTGAATGAACTTGGTTTGTTCTCACTGGAACAACAGAGGTTGAGGGGCGACCTGATAGAGATCTACAAAATTATGGGGGGCATAGTCAGAGTGGAGAGCCAGAGCTTTTTCCCAGGGTAGAGGAGGTAGAGGGATCAATTACTCGGGGGCATAGGTTTAAGGTGCGAGGGGCAAGGTTTAGAGGAGATGTACGAGGCAAGTTTTTTCACACAGAGGGTAGTGGGTGCCTGGAACTCGCTGCCGGAGGAGGTGGTGGAAGCAGGGACGATAGTGACATTTAAGGGGCATCTTGACAACACATGAATAGGATGGGAATAGAGGGATACGGACCCAGGAAGTGTAGAAGATTTTAGTTTAGACGGGCAGCATGGGCGGCACAGGTTTGGAGGGCCGAAGGGCCTGTTCCTGTGTTGTACTTTTCTTTGCTCTTTGTTCTAAATTCCTCCCACAAATTGCCAAGACGAACCCCCTTCCAAACAACTCCCGCACAACCCCCGGCTGCCAGCACCTCCTCGAACAATGAGGAGGGGGTTGCTATCGGGAAGGTCGGAAAGGCTTTACTCGCAAAGTCGATGCTATAGCCTGCCCGAATACCATTGGCTGGGGACTATTCGGTATCCCATAACGCTTGGGGAGTATGAGCTCCTCGAAAGAGGGACGGGGAAATCATTGACATTTTCACCTGTTTAAATAGAGCTAGCCATTGTGGTACCAGCTAGAGTAGGAAGCAGTGGTGTACTACTGCTGCTGTGTATATATTATTGTAAATAAAGTTATTTTCTTTTGCCTCTGCAAACTCGTGCTAGATTTTTCTCGGCCCTCACAAACGTCCCGCACCTTGCATGTACCAGATAACTCTCCTCCCAGGCCTACGTTCCTGACCGTGCGGTACCCGCATGGACAGGGTGGACCCCACCATGGCCGATTCCAAAGCACCCGTAAATTCCCCACAAGCTTGTGCAGTGCGGCAGCCAGGAAACCCCGGGGGGGGGGGGCGGGGGGATGATCCCATTTTTGCGGGCAAAACAAACACCTCCGGCAACGCTGCCTGGCCCAATCTGCAATCTGCGGGAAGAAGGGGCACCTCGTGGCAGTATGCAAGGCCCGGTCGGCCGCCGCCATCTCCACAGGTGAACCGGGCCTGTTGCCATTCCTCTCCTCACAGGCCATGTGCGATTCATGGGGGCAGCCACCTTGGATGACATCTCAGGACCCCAACTCGGCTGGCCATGTATCGCCTGATGAGATCTCCCAGCTGGCCATGTGCGATACACGGGGGCAGCCATCTTGGATGACATCTCAGGACCCCGACTCGGTTGGCCGTGTATCGCCCGACGAGATCTCTCAGCTTCTGCCACAACTTGCCTCAGTGGCACTGGACCAGTCTCAGCCCCGAACGCTTTCAACCGCTACAACGTCGGTACTCATCAATGGGCACAAGACATCCTGCTTGATCCACTCTGAGAGCACGGAGAGCTTCATCCATCCCAATATGGTAAGACACTGCTCCCTCGCTGTACATCTGATGAAACAAAAGGTTTTCCTGGCCTTTGGATCCCACTCTGTGGAGATCCGAGGGTACTGCATAGCCAACCTCACGGTCCAGGGCGTGGAGTTCAATAACTTCCGACTCCCCCATCTCTGCACAGCCACACTCTTGGGACTGGACTTCCAGTGTAACCTGCAAAGTTTAACGTTCAAATTTGGCAGCCCCATACCCCCCCCCCCCCCCCCCCAGAGTCTGTGGCCTCGTGACCCTCAAGGTCGACCCGCCTTCCCAGTTTGCAAACCTTGCCCCCGATTGCAAACCCGTCGCCACCAGGAGCAGACAGTACAGTGCCCAGGACCGGACCTTCATTAGGTCAGAAGTCCAACGATTACTAAAGGGAGGCATTATCGAGGCCAGCAACAGCCCCTGGAGAGCTCAAGTGGTGGTTGTAAAGACCGGGGAGAAACATAGGATGGTCATTGGCTACATACAAAATGGAGGAACGCAAAGCTTGCAGGTTAAAACGGACAATGTTTGCAGCACCAGCAGGCTGCACCAAGCAAATGTGGATTCTGTCTGCTAAGAGAGCAGACAGCACCGAAACGAACATTCCGCATACTAATGAGGCAATCTCCGGGATAGTTAACATAGTAATGGAACGATCCCAGGGACAATGGACACAAATGGGGAAGTGATTGCAACAGTGTATGGGAAACCAGACACCCCGGCACCAGCGGTGTCCGAAAAAAAAGTACCTGAAAGCCCGCCCAGTAGCCAAGGAACAGCCTCAGTATTGGGGGGATTCAAACATATCCTGCAGGACATTGAAGGCACCCATCAGACTGATCGAGTCGATTTGGTGTTCCATTGGACTTTTGTCGGACTCTTCGTGTTGTTCAGCGTTCCCTTGTACACTCATGCATCTTCCTTTTCGTTTTTTTTGCTTGTTTTTTCCTCGATTGTTCATAAGTGCATTGTGCACGATATTGTTATTCTTTTGTACATTCGTCGCGGGCCAGTGGGCAGCCACCAGACATCTCGGTACACCTCGTTCTCTCTAGTCATACTACCAGTTCGACGCCCCCCCCTCCCCCTTTCTCCTCTCCTCTTCTTCCCCCCCCCCAGCTTCTTTCTCCACAAGGGGTGAATGTGGTGGTATGACTAGGAGTTTTACGGTACCTCAGAGTAGTGCTGCCATTGGTGCAGAGGACCTGCTGCCCATTGGCTCAGGCAGGTCATGTGTGTGTCTGCCAATTGGCTGAGGTCAGTCATGTGACTGCTTGCCGATTGGCCGAGAGGTCAGTAGCCCCTCCTACAAGGTGGGGTATAAGGATATAAGAACCCGTAGCAGCCGGCAGTCGGCCTTTCTCTGCAAGTCGACTGCCGGGCACACTAGTTCATTAAAGCCTGATATTTGGAACTTCTTCACGACTCGAGTCCAATTGATGGTGCATCGCGCAGCTCAACGTGTACCCTCTCCCCCGCATATCTGAAATGGTCAATCAGATAGTGCAATACAAGGTTTTCTCCACAGTAGACCTTAAATCAGCCTACCACCAGCTACCCATTCGCCCAGACAACCGCAAGTACACTGCATTCGAAGCAGATGGGCGGCTCTACCACTTTCTAAGGGCTCCCTTTGGTGTCACAAATGGGGTCTCGGTCTTCCAATGGGAGATGGACCGAATGGTTGACTGGTACGGTCTGCGGGCCACGTTCCCATACCTTGACAATGTCACCATCTGCGGCCATCACCAGCAGGAACAAGACACCAACCTCTGCAAATTCCTCCATACCACAAAAATCCTCAACTTAACCGATAACAAGGACAAATGCGTGTTTAGCACTGATCGCCTAGCCATCCTCGGCTACGCGGTGCATGATGGAGTCATTGGCTCAGATCCCGAACTTATGCGCACCCTCATGGAGTTTCCCCTCCCCCACTGCCCCAAGGCCCTGAAACATTGCCTGGGCTTCTTTTCTTATTACGCCCAGTGAATCCCCAATTATGCCGACAAGGCCCGCCCACTAATCCAGTCCACTGTTTTTCCCCTATCGGCAGAGGCCCGCCAGGCTTTCAGTCGCATCAAAGCAGACATCGCCAGGGCGACGATGCACGCAATCGATGAGTCCCTTACCTTCCAGGTCGAGAGCGATGCATCAGACGTAGCTCTGGCTCCCACCCTCAATCAGGCGGGCAGACCCATGGCCTTCTTTTCAAGCACTTTCCACACCTCAGAAATCCGCCATTCCTCCGTCGAGAAGGAGGCCCGAGCCATCGTCGAAGCTGTGTGGCATTGGAGGCATTACTGGCCGGCAGGAGATTTACTATCCTCACTGACCAAGGTAGCCTTCATGTTTGACAATGCACAGCGGGGCAAAATTAAGAATGATAAGATCTTATGGTGGAGGATCGAGCTCTCCACCTATAATTACGAGATCTTGTATCATCCTGGGAAGCTCAGTGAGCCTCCTGATGCCCTGCCCCGGGGAACTTGCGCCAGTGTACAAGTAGACTGACTCCGGACCCTCCACGACGACCTCTGCCACCCGGTCCTTCCACTTTGTTAAAACCTGCAATCTGCCCTACTCCAGCGAGGAGGTCAGGGCCGCAATCAGAAACTGCCAAATCTGCGCGGAGTGCAAGCCGCACATCTACAGGCCAGAGAAAGCACACCTGGTGAAGGCTTCCCACCCCTTTGTACGCCTCAGCGTGGATTTCATAGGGCCCCTTCCCTCCACTGACCGCAACACGTATTTCTTAAACGTGATTGATGAATACTCCCGGTTCCTTTTCGCCATCTCCTGTCCCGACATGACAGCTGCCACCGTCATTAAAGCCCTCCACAGCATCTTTACCTTGTTCGGTTTCCCCACCCACATCCATAGCGATAGGGGGTCCTCCTTCATGAGTGACAAGCTGCGTCAATTCCTGCTCAGCAAAGGCACTGCCTCCAGCAGGACGACCAGTTACAACCCCCAGGGAAACGGGCAGGTAGAGAGGGAGAACGGGATGGTCTGGAAGGCCCTCCTACTGGCCCTATGGTCCAAGAATCTCCCAGTGTCCCGATGGCCGGAGGTCCTCCCCAATGCACTTCACTCCATCCAATCACTACTGTGCAAGTGGATTACATTTATTGCCTTGCTTTAACCTTGCTGCTATGTTTAATATTAAGGTTCTGAAATGTATCTGTGAAAAAGATGTTAAAGGGTTGAGGGAATGAAATGAGAGCAGATCTCTGTGTCTGTTAGTGCAGAGACAGCAAAGATGAATGTGTAAAACCTTGTCAACTGAGACAATGGGCATTGGAATGTGAAAGAGCTGACTCAGGAGCACGAGAGGGAAGGAGATAAGGAAGTCGGACCTGATGGATGGATAGGATAAGAAAACCGTTAGCAGCAGCAGTATTAGTGAACGTGCTAATGATTATGTTATAGTCACCACCCTACCTCAGGATAATAATTCCATATAAGTGCATGTTCTGGATCCTTGCCAAATCATTGGTGTATCTAGGAATTTAAGGGGACCACCTCTAAGCTGTGATTGTATAAAGGGACAGTCCGTACTCTGGGACTTTGGCACTTCTCGAAGGTGGTTCCCCGACTACTTAGAGATTTGTCCCGGCCGTGAATAAACGAATATTCGTTACCAACGTGTTCGAGTGTTTTACTTCTGGACTGACAGACGGCTATGTGAAAGCGCAATTCACACTACTACCAACGAAACACCTCAGGAACATCTCCTTGCCTTCCCTAGGAAGTCCTCCTCAGGGACCTCGCTCCCAACATGGCTGGCAGCCCCCGGACCCGTCCTACTCCGCAAAGATATACGGGTCCACAAGCCGTCCCACTGGTCGAGAGGGTACATCTCCTCCATGCTAACCCCCAGTATGCCTATGTGGCTCACCCCGACGGCCGACAAGACATGGTCTCCTCCGGGATCTGGCCCCCGCTGGATCCCCACCCCCCCACCAACCCCAACGATCTTTTCACCAGCGCACACCACCGGAGCCCCCTTCCCAGGAGGATCCGTCCTCCCACTGGCCCCATCCGGATGTGATGAAGCTGAAGACGACACGCTCCCAGAGCCACAGATGCCCGAGCCGACGCCAGCATCACCGCCAGGACTGCGACGATCGCAGAGGACGACCAGGGCCCCCGACCAGCTGATAGTCTCATTGTAAAATGAACTTGTAAATAATTGTCTGTAAATATGTGTATTGCATGTAAAGGCACCGAAGGGTACCGCTATAATCTCTACCACTGTAAAAGCAAGGCCACCACCCCCAACGGACTCTTTTTTAAAAAGGCGGTAAATGTGGTAGGCTATATTAGGGGTACCGCGGTACCTAGGTGCGATGTACCTTATACTGTAGTATGAGTGGTAGAATCTGCCTGCTGGTTCCACCCAGCAGGAGGAGCATAAGAGTCTGTGCTTCACCCACAGCAGTCATTCTGTACCGGAGCTGCTGGGGTAACTACTTGTTCATTAAAGCCTTCAATTGGACTACGATCTCGCTTCAGTAGGGGTTGATCGTGCATCAAGCTAAACCCTTTGTTGTGTAATTAAATGCTTTTCTTACAAGTCAGGCCGCAACGGAAGGTCCTTGGTCTCGCCCGTAGATTGACACTGGCCCACTGGCAACATCACAAGAAAGTGTGCATTTGTGGTCATTGACCAGTTTACTAAGTTGACAGAGGCACTTCCTTGTTGGTTGAATAGTGCACATACTGCTGCAAAGATATTGTTCAGTGATGGATTGTGTAGGTGGGGGCTTCCCTTATAGGCTGACAGTGGCCAGGGAATTCTCTTTAAAGGGAAGTCTTTTCTAAAATAGAACAGTTGATGGGAAATTTGGCATGAACTGTATATATCTCTGGGAGTATTGAGCATTGTAATAAAACATTAAATATTTTAAACATGAAAATGTTGAAATAGCTATGTGTGGCTAACCGCACTCAATGGGTAAACATGCTGTCTCTTTGCTTGATGGTAACCTTATGCCTCATAGAACGAGAGGGATGTTACCTATCAGGTTATGACTCGAAGGTGAATGAGGGTTCCAGGTCATTTGATATTGATTGGTACAACTCCTCTTACACATCACTTCAGTAACTCTAAATGGTTGGAACAGACTATGAGTATATGCTGTAAATTAATGATTTTGTCGCAAGGAATATTGGGAAATCTATAAAGACCTGGCTAAAAGGCATTTTGATCAATATTTTGAGTATTAAACGGGGGAAAAAGTAATGGCCATGAACTATGGTAAGAAAGAAAATGGAGTCACGTAAGTCAGGTTAAAACTGCAAAAAGAGTAAATACTGTGTGTTATAGGGCGGCACGGTAGCACAGTGGATACCACTGTTGCTTCACGGCGTCAGAGTCCCAGGTTCGATTCTCGCTTGGGTCACTGCCTGTGTGGAGTCTGCACATTCTCTCAGCACGTGGGTTTTGTCCGGATGCACCGGTTTCCCCCCAACAAGTCCTGAAAGACATTCTGAATTCTCCCTCGGTGTACCCGAACAGGCGTCAGAGTGTGGCGACTTGGGGATTTTCACAGCAACTTCATTGCAGTATTAATGCAAGACTACTTGTGACAATAATAAAGATTATTATTATTGATCTTCTTTAGATAATGTGAAGTCTTCAAGATCAGAGGCTGAGAAGAAACAGACCTAGTTGTATGCATTTTTAATAAGTATTTATAGTGGAGGGGGAATTGTTTCTCTCAGACACGAGGTGGGAATCTGTATTTGGCATCATCGGTGCCAAACACTGATGTAGCTTTAAGAAAGAACACGTGGAGTTTGGGAGTGAGTTGAAGTTATAGCTCGGACAGACTTATGCTCCAGTGAGTCTAGCTTCGCAGTAAAAAGAAGCCAAAACTACAATGCTAATTGCAAAGAAGGTGGCCTGAAGACGAGATGTTCCAGAGCCTCCAGTCCAAGATACAAGTTTTGGTTTAGTCGTTAGAAGGGAAACCAAAGTTCCCATCCTGATTTTCAGGACGGAGGGCTAGAAGGAGCATCTTCAGTTAGAGATACAAAAGTTAGGTTACTGTGGAAGTGAGGAGAGCTCTTTCCATTGGTCAAGAGTTGTAAATAGAGGGTAAGTTGTTCTTTGTGTTGATTCAAGTTGGGCTAAATGTTGTAATGCTACCTGCAAAAAGGGTTAAAAATAAGGGAGCCTCACCCATTGTAATTTCCAAGCATTAGCATCTGTCATCATACACTTGCTGGGGGAAGTTCATCAGGAGAGTTAAGGTTAAGACACTTGCCAGAAATAGGACACTGGCTTGGAAGTTTGCATTCACATAGGACTTTGCCAGTCAGCTGGTCGTTGTCAAGGGTTGAGAGGTCTTTGTAAAAACACAGTATTAGGCTGTGAACACAGTGGGTTCAAGTAGTTGCTGGGTATGAGAGGCCGAGAGAGAGAGGGAGAGGCCGAGAGAGAGAGAGGGAGAGGCCGAGAGAGAGAGTGAGAGGCCGAGAGACAGAGAGAGAGAGGCCGAGAGAGAGAGAGAGAGAGAGAGGCAGAGAGAGAGAGAGAGAGAGAGAGGCAGAAAAAGAGAGAGAGAGGCCGACATCAGGAGAGAGAGGCCAACAGAGAGAGCGAGAGAGAGAGAGAGTGAGGCCGACAGCAGGAGAGAGAGAGGCCGACAGAGAGTGAGACCGACAGAGAGTGAGACCGACAGAGAGACAGAGAGAGAGGCCGATAGAGACAGAGAGAGAGGCCGATAGAGACAGAGAGAGAGGCCGATAGAGACAGAGAGAGAGGCCGATAGAGACAGAGAGAGAGGCCGATAGAGACAGAGAGAGAGGCCGATAGAGACAGAGAGAGAGGCCGACAGCCAGAGAGAGAGAGAGAGGCCGACAGCCAGAGAGAGAGAGAGAGGCCGACAGCCAGAGAGAGAGAGAGAGGCCGACAGCCAGAGAGAGAGAGAGGCCGACAGCCAGAGAGAGAGAGGCCGACAGCCAGAGAGAGAGAGGCCGACAGCCAGAGAGAGGGAGAGAGGCCGAGAGAGAGAGAGGCCGCGAGAGAGAGAGGCCGAGAGAGAGAGAGAGGCCGAGAGAGAGAGAGAGGCCGACAGCCAGAGAGCGAGAGGCCGACAGCCAGAGAGAGAGAGGCCGACAGCCAGAGAGAGCGAGGCCAACAGCAGGAGAGAGAGAGGCCGAGAGAGAGAGAGAGGCCGACAGCCAGAGAGAGAGAGAGAGAGACCGACAGAGAGCGAGAGAGAGACCGACAGAGAGAGAGACCGACAGAGAGAGAGAGAGGCCAATAGAGAGAGAGAGGCCAATAGAGAGAGAGAGGCCAATAGAGAGAGAGAGAGAGAGGCCAATAGAGAGAGAGAGAGAGAGAGAGAGAGAGAGAGAGAGAGAGAGAGAGAGAGAGAGAGAGAGGCCGACTGCCAGAGAGAGAAAGGCCGACTGCCAGAGAGAGAGAGAGGCCGACTGCCAGAGAGAGAGAGGCCGACTGCCAGAGAGAGAGAGAGGCCGACTGCCAGAGAGAGAGAGGCCGACTGCCAGAGAGAGAGAGGCCGACTGCCAGAGAGAGAGAGGCCGACAGCCAGAGAGAGAGAGAGGCCGACAGCCAGAGGGAGAGAGAGAGAGAGGCCGACAGCCAGAGAGAGAGAGGCCGACAGCCAGAGAGAGAGAGGCCGACAGCCAGAGAGAGAGAGAGAGAGAGGCCGACAGCCAGAGAGAGAGAGAGAGAGGCCAACAGCCAGAGAGAGAGAGGCCGACAGCCAGAGAGAGAGAGAGGCCGACAGCCAGAGAGAGAGAGGCCGACAGCCAGAGAGAGAGGCCGACAGCCAGAGAGAGAGAGGCCGACAGCCAGAGAGAGAGAGGTCGACAGCCAGAGAGAGAGAGAGAGAGAGGCCGACAGCCAGAGAGAGAGAGGTCGACAGCCAGAGAGAGAGAGAGAGAGAGGCCGACAGCCAGAGAGAGAGAGGCCGACAGCCAGAGAGAGAGAGGCCGACAGCCAGAGAGAGAGAGGCCGACAGACAGAGAGAGAGAGGCCGACAGACACAGAGAGGGAGGCCGACAGACACAGAGAGGGAGGCCGACAGACACAGAGAGGGAGGCCGACAGACACAGAGAGGGAGGCCGACAGACACAGAGAGGGAGGCCGACAGACACAGAGAGGGAGGCCGACAGACACAGAGAGGGAGGCCGACAGACACAGAGAGGGAGGCCGACAGACACAGAGAGGGAGGCCGACAGACACAGAGAGGGAGGCCGACAGACACAGAGAGGGAGGCCGACAGACACAGAGAGGGAGGCCGACAGACACAGAGAGGGAGGCCGACAGACACAGAGAGAGAGGCCGACAGACACAGAGAGAGAGGCCGACAGAGAGAGAGATGGAGGCCGACAGACGGAGAGAGAGAGGCCGACAGACAGAGAGAGAGAGGCCGACAGACAGAGAGAGAGAGGCCGACAGACAGAGAGAGAGAGGCCGACAGACAGAGAGAGAGAGGCCGACAGACAGAGAGAGAGGCCGACAGACAGAGAGAGAGAGAGGCCGACAGCCAGAGAGAGAGAGGCCGACAGACAGAGAGAGAGAGGCCGACAGACAGAGAGAGAGAGGCCGACAGACAGAGAGAGAGAGGCCGACAGACACAGAGAGGGAGGCCGACAGACAGAGAGAGGGAGGCCGACAGACACAGAGAGGGAGGCCGACAGACAGAGAGAGGGAGGCCGACAGACACAGAGAGGGAGGCCGACAGACACAGAGAGGGAGGCCGACAGACACAGAGAGGGAGGCCGACAGACACAGAGAGGGAGGCCGACAGACACAGAGAGGGAGGCCGACAGACACAGAGAGGGAGGCCGACAGACACAGAGAGGGAGGCCGACAGACACAGAGAGGGAGGCCGACAGACACAGAGAGGGAGGCCGACAGACACAGAGAGGGAGGCCGACAGACACAGAGAGGGAGGCCGACAGACACAGAGAGGGAGGCCGACAGACACAGAGAGGGAGGCCGACAGACACAGAGAGGGAGGCCGACAGACACAGAGAGGGAGGCCGACAGACACAGAGAGGGAGGCCGACAGACACAGAGAGAGAGGCCGACAGACGGAGAGATGGAGGCCGACAGACGGAGAGAGAGGCCGACAGACAGAGAGAGAGAGGCCGACAGACAGAGAGAGAGAGGCCGACAGACACAGAGAGAGAGGCCGACAGACAGAGAGAGAGAGGCCGACAGACACAGAGAGAGAGGCCGACAGACACAGAGAGAGAGGCCGACAGACACAGAGATGGAGGCCGACAGACACAGAGATGGAGGCCGACAGACAGAGAGAGAGAGGCCGACAGACAGAGAGAGAGAGGCCGACAGACAGAGAGAGAGAGGCCGACAGACAGAGAGAGAGAGGCCGACAGACAGAGAGAGAGAGGCCGACAGACAGAGAGAGAGGCCGACAGACACAGAGAGAGAGGCCGACAGACAGAGAGAGAGAGGCCGACAGACAGAGAGAGAGAGGCCGACAGACAGAGAGAGAGAGGCCGACAGACAGAGAGAGAGAGGCCGACAGACAGAGAGAGAGAGGCCGACAGACAGAGAGAGAGAGGCCGACAGACAGAGAGAGAGAGTCCGACAGACAGAGAGAGAGAGGCCGACAGACAGAGAGAGAGAGGCCGACAGACAAAGAGAGAGAGGCCGACAGAGAGAGAGAGGCCGACAGAGAGAGAAAGGCCGAACAGAGAGAGAAAGGCCGACGGACAGCGAGGGGCCGACAGCTATGGAGAGACAGGTCGACGGACAGCGAGGGGCCGACAGCTATGGAGAGACAGGTCGACAGCCAGGGAGAGAGAGGCCGACAGAGAGAGAGAGAGAGAGAGAGAGAGAGAGAGACACAGACCAAGAGAGGGAGACCGCAAGAGAGACAGACCGCAAGAGAGTTGATCTGTGAGACAGACCGAGAGAGAATGTGAACTCTCAGCAGTGAGCTGTGAGCACATAAATTCAGCAGTGAAGATGAGCAAATAATCTTGACTGGGAAGAGTGGATTGGAAAATTATCCACTCAAGTTGAAGTCTTAATACTGCAAAAGGATTTTTATGTACGTTAGAATTTCCATGGTTAGTTAAAATGTCAAAGAGCATCATCAGGCAAAGGGAACACCCCAGAGTATGGAATGCACTGGAAAGACAGACTGATAGGCATTGAACTTGTGTATTGAACCATACCCGAATGATGAAATGTTAAGTATTAATCTTTGGGCAGCAAGGTGGCACAGTGGTTAGCACTACTTCCTCACGGCACCCGAGGTCCCAGGTTCGATTCCGTCTCGGGGTCACTGTCCGTGTGGAGTTTGCACATTCTCCCCGTGGGTTTCGCCCCCACAACCCAAAGATGTGCAGGTTAAGTGGATTGATCACACTAAATTGCCCCTTAATTGGATAAAAATGAATTGGCTACTCTCAATTTAGAAAAAAAAAGCATGAATCTTTATTGCACAACAAACCTTGTTTGTTTGCATTCTGCACAAGTGATCATCCTTTTTACTAATATGGCTATTCCTCAACAAGAATTTTCTTACTTTGGGGTTTAACATAGGTTCCAAATCCCTACAAGTGCCTTGTCATATGAGGAGAGATCGCGTAGACTAGGTCTATTTTGCCTAGAGTTTAGAAGAATGAAAGATGATAATTAAAATATATAAAATTCTTAAGGTAGCTGTTGAGAGGTTGTTTCCTTTGGCTGGGTGACTGGAAATGGTGGTCATAGTTTGAGACTAAAAAGTTGGGTATTTAGGACTGAGGTTGAGGAGAAATATCTTTATTCAATTTCTCGTAAACCTTTGGAATTTTCTATCCAAAAAGGCTGAAGATACTCAGTTGTTGAGTATATGCAGAGGTTGATAGATTTTTATACAAAGGGAATGAACAATATAAAGGATATAGGGATAGTTTTGGAAGTTGGAATTGATGTTAAAAAAATAGCCATGATCTTACAGAATTGCAGAACAAGCTTGAAGGGAATACATTTCTTAAGTGAAATCTTATTACAATGAGGCAGGTTTTATCAAATTAAACGAGATTGAATCTGTAAGTCTGTATATTAATCCGATATTGGAATAAACTGCTTCATAATTCAAACCCAGACTGCATCGTCTACCTGTAACTTAAATTACTTTCGGAAAGATTGAAGATCTACAAATTGAATAGACAGAAATCCTATGCAAATCACAACAAGCGTTTCATTGTTGCACATCAGCTTTTTGCTATTGTAGAATAAGGTTATGGGCAGTGTGATTCAACTTCTAAAAAACTAAGATTCCAGACCACTTGCAAGGTTGATTGCGGCCATTGAGCCCATGAAGACAGATCCAATTTTATTATTGATGCCCAACAGTATTATGCAAAGCTAGATTGGAGGAGTTAGTTTTCAAGTAAAATAAAAAATTTAAGATCACCATGTTTGAGATTTAAATATTACTCTAGATTAGCAAGCTCCAAAGGATCCAGACACATTAGTGCTTAATTTCATTTGAGAAAGCTAAGTTTTAAGTTACTCACTACATAACTATTTACAAGTCTTTTACAATATTTTTACCTCGTATTCCTCTTTGAAACCATAGCTCTCTGATGTTTTCATCAAGTTGATATGCTGCAATAAGTCTGCAACACGAATAGCAGGATGGAGCTGGCCAGTTTGGTATGGGGATTCCGTGGGGTCACAGTGATAACGGGGAACATCTAATAATCTGCTTGACTCTGCTGATACTGTGTGGTTTTCATCTAGGTAAATAAAGAATTATTTATTAAATGCACAACTCCTCTATAAATTGTCTGAACACAATCCAGTACTGGAGGTAAATAAAGTGCAATTTTAGAGATGTCCATTTGTTGTACGATTCAAGGAAACAATTACATAAACAGAAAGAAGTTTGAGATGGATGTAATTGAAGTCTTGATTCACTTAACTCTTCCATTATATATTTCGACAGGATAAACATGATCAAAAGTTATAATTTAAATTTATTCAGAATCCAACTTCCTAATCATAATCAAATAAATGACTATAGGCCCCTTGAGGCAAATGCCATGCATACAAAATATCTAAATAACTTATCTTCCATATTATTTTCTCCAAAACATATGCATGCATGAAAATTGTGGTGCAAGATATTACAATTTTGGAATCTTCTGTTCTTGGCTTCAAGTTTAAACAAAGAATGAATATGGAAATATGCAAGATTCTTTAATGGGCATGTTTCACTATTTATTTCCAATTCTGTTAAATCATACACCTGGCATGCCTATAAGTACATGCAGATAATTTTAAAATATACATAAAAGGTGGTTTACATCCATTTAACATGAAATGTGTCCAATATCATAATATCACAAACAACCTAATGTTCTGAATGCAACATTTCCCTTCTTGAAATCTGAGCACCAATCCAGATGATTATTCAAACCAGTTCAGAGCCTGTGCTTGCACAGTTATTGGCTGAGCAGTCAAAAAAGGGCATTGCAGTAGTTGAACAATCCATTCCAGGAAAAGGGGGGTCAACTGAGAATGAAAGGCATAGGTCTGTTGGCATAGGTCTGTTCAAACAGTGGGTACACACCATTTATACTTCAATATTGATCTCTGTCCAAATAGCCATAGGTTCACAAATCCCACCTCAGTTTGAGAATTCTTTGACAAATTTGCATTTGACCATTTCATGTAGTTTCTACACATCCTACATCACGTATTGTTAATTTGCAAATTGCACAACTCACCAGCAATGGGCACTTTGTAGAACAAAGCAGCAAAATAGAAAAATAATATAAATTAAGGTTCACATGTACATTTCAAAATAATAAATGCATCATGTAAATCTGTGCAATTTTTAATTGTACAGGTATAAACTTTAATATAATTCATATGTTTATTGTTCGACTCACTTAAACCTTTTTAGGGCTGAATCCAAACCAATTTAACAGGCTATATTATTTCTCCAGCAGTTAGGTTTGTCATGAAATAACAGCCATGTAATAAACAATGTACCCCCAGGACTATGACAGCACTCCAACATAATGAAGAAGTTGAGGACATTAGGGTGTGACAGATTACACACGTTTTAAACTGTCCTGCAACAGGATTGGGATCTGGTCCTGAAGTTGGGGCATCCTATGTCCTTTAAAATATAGTCCTGGTTTTTGCATTGTGTGCAACCAGCAGAAAATGCACATTATGCAACTGCAATATAATAACATTTAGAGAAGAGCAATGTACAGTTATGTTAATAAAAACAACAAACAACTCTGCCACACAATAACAGGCACTGCAAGAGCAATACATGCCACATTACATGACCATGCCATTATGTGAAATTGCAAAAATAAATTTCCAAAATATTTTGATCAAATCTGAGATAGTTTGACAGAAGAATAACAATTTAACAAGTCATTACTCAAGTAAGGATCATCATTGAAAAACTTCAAATAAAAATGTGGCTTGAAGTAAGGATCATCTGCGTAGGAGATTTTGCTGGTCCATTCAAAGGGTTGAAAACATAAGAAAGGCATAACTGGGTCGGAGGCGGCTTTTGGGCCAATATATCCAATGCACAGTATATTATAGTCAATCATGTTTTTTGTTTTCAAAACTTGGCCTTATTGCTCAGATTAATATTATGCACTGTACAGTATAAAGTCACAATGTTCAGCAACTGTAAAGTGCAGCAGAATTCTTCTGGAATTTCAGATTTATGGAGTGCAAAATTAAGAAAGACCAAAAGACATAGGAGCAAAATTAGGCCGTTCGGCTCATCGAGCCAGCTCCGCCATACAATCATGGCATCAGAAATGAAGAATGCCAAAAAGCAGAGAATGACTGCACCATTCTCTTCCCCGCAACCTGGTAAAAGGAAATAGAGCAGCAAAAATAACTTATGGGCATGTCGCATTTCATGTATTTAACTGTCTTTTTAACATTAATGGAATTGAATTTGTAAAATTAACATGTTTACAGCGCGACAGGACACAGAGCATAGAACATACAGTGCAGAAGGAGGCCATTCAGCCCATCGGGTCTGCACTGACCCACTTAAGCTCTCACTTCCATCCTATCCCCATAACCCAATTACCTCTCCGCACCTTTTTGGACACTAAGGGCAATTTAGCATGGCCAATCCACCTAACCTGCACGTCTTTGGACTGTGGGACGAAACCGAAGCACCCAGAGCAGACACGGAGAGAACGTGCAGATTCCACACAGACAGTGACCCAGCAGGGAACCATATCTGGGGCCCTGGCACTGTGAAGCCACAGTGCTAGCCATGTGTGCTACCGTGCTGCCCAGGAGTTCGTCATTAATACACAGATTTCCTACATGATGAGCCCAAATAATCAGTTGAAATAGCTTTTGCATACTTTTCTCCAGTTATTTATTTTAAGTGAACTTCACAGGTCAAGATTGCACGTGTTCATGATTTGATACAGTAGAACTTTGCCCACGTTCAGACCACGAGTTGAATTTCACTGGGCAGCACGGTGGCACAGTGGTTAGCATTGTTGCCTACGGCGCTGAGGACCCGGGTTCGAATCCCGGCCCTGGGTCACTGTCCGTGTGGAGTTAGCACATTCTCCCCATGTCTGCGTGGGTTCTGCCCCCACAACCCAAAAGATGTGCAAATTAGGTGGATTGGCCATGCTAAATTGCCCCTTAATTGGAAAAGATAATTGGGTACTCTAAATTTTTTTAAAAATGAGTTGAATTTCACTGGCCCCTGGATAACTGGCCACATGGGGTTGCTGGTAAAATGGTGGTAGGCCAAATCAGGATGGCTCCCTGGCACAGTCTTGCTGTTAGACCATTTTACCAGTGGCATGACTGGAAGTGAAGAGGCTGACTGCCTCTGGCTGCTGGACTTATTTCAATAATTAAGGGTCTCTCAAGTGGCCGTAAGTAGTTTCCCACCATGTGGGTAGACCACCAGCTGCAAGGGGGTAGCTCCCCTTAGGATATGGGGCCCTCAGAGCTGAAGGGTCCCTGGGGGAACCCGATAGCAAAAGCCACCCCCATGACCCAATGCCACCGTTGGAATCTGCTTGCTTGGTCTGCGGAATTAAAAATATTTCTTCCTCCCCTGCAAGGACTGCTCAAAATGTAAATGTCTTTCCATCCTCCTTGCAACTTTACTATCGCAAAACTACGTCATATTTTTTGCTATGGGTCATAGATTATAGCTTCAAAAAATCAATATAAAGTATGGTAACTGTATTGTTATACAGGGATAACAATCTCTATAATTTAATCAAAATTCTACTGCTGTGCCACTATGGGAATCATTTTTTAAAATTTGGCCTAAGTGCCTTTAAGCTAAAGGTTTCACTGTAATGTTTATATGTGGCAATTCCTCTTGCAATCTGTTAATTATAAGTGCTGAAGTTGCATTAAAGGCATTGGTGGATAGTCTACAAATTTGGAGTTTTGATGTAAGGGCCGAATGGCCCCCCGCTCCTATTTTCTAAAATGTAATTCAGCAAACGCTCAAGAGGTGATGATCATTTAAAAAACTCAGTAGCAGAAGTTTTACAGGTGACAAGGACGTGTATTACCTCGCCTAAATGGTCATTTTATACATCTCCAACAAGCTACTCAAAAAGGGGTGGACATTTCAGCTGAGCCCAATCCTGTCTTTACTGTGCATCCACACATATACGCTGTAGAATTGCTGTTTATCAATGGTAGAAACCATCCCTGCTAGCACACATAGAAGCTCTAGGACCAAATGCATAACCTCAGTTGCCTTCATAGCTGAGAATGTTAACTCAGTATAAACTTTGAATTGAGGCCTTGTCTCAGGTCTTCCTGATTGAACCATCGGATTCATTCATCATAAACTATGTAATTCAAGTAAACTCACATACATGATATAGAAAGGAGGAAAGGGACTTAAAAATAAAATCAGCTGAAACAATTGTCCTCATGAAATTTCACAATTGCATAGCCATTTTAATTTTGCGCATTACTCCTAATCAATTCCACACACTGGGTGATTCTGAATTACAGCCCTCATTCTTTGACCAGGAAAACAACATGGAGTTGACAGATGTAACATGGGAAATGCAAAACACACAACTGAAGCGGCAATAAGTAGGAAATTGAAGTAAATTCCATTGGAGTTTGTATCTGAACATTAAACTTCCCTGTAGTATGAAATTTTAGATTCTACCCCATCCATTCAATTTCCATAAAAATAAGGATTATTATCCTTTTCTATGACCTACGAAATGCTCAGAGGAAGAAAGGAAAAAAATAAAGCACTGCTGTTAGGGGCTTTCCATTTTACATTTGGAAATACCTCATTAGTCCACGAGGACAAATTAGGCAATTTGTCTAGGACAAGGATCTAGGAGGCATTACATCTTGCCTTAAGAACTCTGCCTCAGTAGTTACCATAAGCAGAAAATTGGAACTTTTCTTATATGTCCAGATTGTTATTCTGACTAGAGGAACTTAACCATAGCTTTCAACTGGAAAAGCCATAAATATACTGTTGCTTGGTGTACCCTTTGTAAATTCATCCTCAGAAATCTTTGACTTTCATTTCTTCTTCTTTAGTGAACGGAAAGAAAATTTCAAGGCCTGCAACACTTTTGACGGTCTCCTTGGAGAAACAGAGTAATATTGACTTTTGTAAGCTACATAGAACATAGAGGGTGTAGAAGGATGGGTTAGTAAATTTGCATATGACACGAAGGTCGGTGGAGTTGTGGATAGTGCTGAAGGATGTTATAGGATACAGAGGGACATAGATAAGCTGCAGAGCTGGGCTGAGAGGTGGCAGATGGAGTTTAATGCGGAAAAGTGTGAGGTGGTTCACTTTGGAAGGAGTAACAGGAATGCAGAGTACTGGGCTAATGGCAAGATTCTTGGTAGTGTAGATGAACAGAGAGATCGCGGCATCCAGGTACATAAATCCCTGAAAGTTGCCGCCCAGGTTAATAGGGCTGTTAAGAAGGCATATGGTGTGCTAGCCTTTATCAGTAGGGGGATTGAGTTTCGGAGCCACAAGGTCATGCTGCAGCTGTACATAACTCTGGTGCGGCCGCTCCTGGAGTACTGCGTGCAGTTCTGGTCACCACATTATAGGAAGGATGTGGAAGCTTTGGAAAGGGTTCAGAGGAGATTTACTAGGATGTTGCCTGGTATGGAGGGAAGGTCTTACGAGGAAAGGCTCAGGGACTTGAGGTTGTTTTTGTTAGAGAGGAGAAGGCTAAGAGGTGACTTAATAGAGACATATAAGATAGTCAGAGGGTTAGATAAGGTGGACGGTGAGAGTCTCTTTCCTCGGATGGTGATGACCAACACGAGGGGACATAGCTTTAAATTGAGGGGTGGTAGATATAGGACAGATGTCAGAGGCAGTTTCTTTACTCAGAGAGCAGTAGGGGTGTGGAACGCCCTGCCTGCAACAGTAGTAGACTCGCCAACTTTAAGGGCATTTAAGTGGTCACTGGATAGACATATGGATGAAAATGGAATAGTGTAGGTCAGATAGGCTTCAGATGGTTTCACAGGTTGGCGCAACATTGAGGGCCGAAGGGCCCGTACTGCGCTGTAATGTTCTATGTTCTAATAAAGTCTGTTTGGTGTATTCTTTAAAGGCACGGCACAAATAAAAATATATTTTGTTGTGGTATGTTGACAGGTGTGACAAAGTGAGACATTATTCTAATGCTTTTGGTCAATGCCACAAATATCATCCCCAAGCCTCCAGCGGCTCCCTGGTAAATATTTGCACCTGAACCAGAATGTTTGCAACCGTTGTATTTCATTTGACTTCTAATCACATATCCATGCCATCACTAAGATCACCTACTTCCACCTCCAAAACATTGCTCGACTCTGCCCCTGTCTCAGCTCCTCTGGTGCTGAAACTCCCATCCTTGCCGTTGTTATTTCCAGACATGACTATTTCACTGTCTGGGCTTCCATCTTTCAACTTCACTGTATCGAAGTTCAATTTCCAACAGATATTGAGTGTCAATTCTATCAAGATGTCTACTTCGAATTCTCGGCTCGTCAGAGAATATCCAAAAGGATACTGGATATCCTTGCTGCAAGCAAACTGATCAAGCCAAAGCTTTCTCTTTTGCAAATGTTAGGGTGGCATTCACACTATTGAAGGTCTTGCTAAGTCTGAAAATGGTACACAAGGTTAATGTGTATCTCGGTGTTTGGAAAAGATAGTAAAATTGAGTATTAAAAACTGAGAAGAGATCAGTGGAGAAAAAATGTTGACTTTTATTTCTTCATCATGTCATGTCAAACATTTTATTGCAAAAAGGCCTTAAAAATGACAATAACTTTGTTTGAATTTTTAAAGTACCAATGGGTGATTTATTTTTCACTCTTTCTCATCATTCCCAGATCCTGTTCAGGTAAATTCCTATTTTTCATGCAGGTTCAATTTTAGATATCTACACTATTTCAAATATTTTGTTGGTTGCAACATTGGAGCTTATTTTCTGCAGACTAAAAATGTTTCCAAAACCCAGTGCTGGGAAGAAAACTATTTGTGATTGATAAATTTATTATTTTTTCTCCTCTCACTCTCTCCATCATGAAACCACCATTTCTACTGAAAAAAGCAGAGTGCCTTCTCCACTCCATTAAACATACACACAGTCACAGCTTGTTTACATAGCTATTAAACATGCAAAACACACAAAGTCATGCATCAGTTGAGGATATAGGGTTCAGTCCTCACCTAACACAGCAGTCGGAACAAGTGGATCATTAGGCACTGTAGGAAAACATATCTCATGAAAAAAACAGACCTGCATCAATTATTTTTTATGACAGAAGTGACATATTATTTTGAACTTCTGAAATTCAGTGCAAAGAGAATTACAGGTCAACCATTTCAGACTTTAATATAAGCTCGTGAAAAAGACCAGCATTAAGGCTGCTTGCATCCATAGATAAAATTCGGAAGTGCTTTCTGCTAAAATCCTGTTTGTATTAAAAAGCAGTAGCAAAAAGAAAAAATGTAGACTATTAATGGGATTCAGACAGATGGTCAATTATCTAGCTGATTTAGAAATTAGACAGGTATTCATTACCAGACAGATTAGCCAAAGAATTATTAAGGCTGCAATAGCACAATTGACTTTTGGTTTCAGCTTTGTTTTTTAATTGCTTGATAGAATTGACAAAGAACTGTCAAAAAAGACAAAACTCAGTTTTAAATTAATGTATTCCACATTTTTTCTAATACAATGCCACTACATTCTGATACATTCTTATTTATGTTGTCTTGTAGAGTACTGGTAATTGATTTGTAAAACCACGTAATCTTTTGAAGAGATCAGATTACACCACAATAAATCTTCTGTCCAATAATATGAAACTGAGATTTTCATCCACTTTTGCTACCATTAACTGCATTTTGATTACCTATAATTATAGAGGAAGCCCATTATACTTACTGAACAGTGAGAAAAGGGGAGCATGTGAGAGGAGATAGTGATAGCCCGGTAGCTCTATAATAAAATTAGAAACTTAACTACCTGCAACTATCCATGCCATCTAAACATTGGGCAGAAAACATCAATGATGGATATCATTAACAAAAGACGACAAATAAATGTGCATGCTGGTCAAATTGCAGTATCTTAAAATGTTCAGATTCAGTTTCTTGATCCATTTCAAGGTATAGGAAAGACTGAGTGATGCATTTGTATAATGTCTATAGCCGAAGAAAGCAGCAGCAACCCATCTCCATCATTAAAATGTACTTTTTAGTTTAAAACAAAATGGGAAGAGAGCTCATTCTCCAGATATATTTCACACTTAGTCATTATTATAGTTCAGAAGGCCATGTGGTGAGAGCTTATGTAGCACGCTTTTTGTTTCAATGATTCTTTCATATTTTCCACCATTGAACAGAAAGTTGGAAAAATTCTAGCTCGGAAAAACAAGTATAAATAATGGGAGAGCACATTTCTACTTCAAATATTTGAAAAGAAAATCATTGAAAACATAAATACTATTTTAAAATTACAAAATGCAATTTCTTCCCCATTACTTAATTTTTTTGGCCTTCTTATGCAGCATGGTGGCGCAGTGGTTAGCACTGCTGCCTCGCGGTGCCAAGGACCCGGGTTCAATCCTGTCCATGTGGAGTTTGTACATTCCCCCTGTGTATGCGCGGATCTCACCACAACAACCCAAAGATATTCAGGGTTGATGGATTGCCCACGCTAAATTGCCCCATAATTGGAAAAAAAATGTCTCTCACCGAAGGCATGAGTGTTATAACCTGTCTGAATACTATTGGCTGGGGACTATGGGTTATCCCATAATGTATTTTAGTTTTTTCTTGGGGAGTATGAGCTCCCCCAAAGAAGTGGGGGGGGGGGGGGGGGGGGGGGGGCAAATCATTAGCAGTTTCACCTGCATAAATACAGCTGGCCGCTATGGTATCAACTAGAGTAGGAAGCAGTGAAGTACTGCTGCTGTGTACACATTATCGTAAATAAAGTTCTTTTCTTCTACAAACTTGTGCTGGATTCTTCGTGGCCCTCACAAAACAAAGGTACCAACAGTTTTCCTGTACTGCAACCTTTCCAATATGAACCTTCACAATAGGTATCATATAGGAGGGTTTTCTGACACAGTATGTAGACAGGCCAACAAGGGGCGAGGCCACATTGGATTTGGTACTGGGTAATGAACCCGGCCAGGTGTTAGATTTAGATGTAGGTGAGCACTTTGGTGATAGTGATCACAATTCGGTTATGTTTACTTTAGGACCTATACATGGACGACAGGATCGCAACACTGGACGAACTGACAGAGAAATTTTGGCTAGCTGGGGGGAACGAGCTACGGTACCTGCAGCTCAAAAACTTCCTACGAAAGGAGACAAGGACGTACCCACAACCGCCACGACAGACACTACTGGAAGACCTACTGGACGCAAGTATCCTAGAGAAAGGGAACTGTAGCGACATGTATGACCGACTGGTAGAAAGGGACGACACCGTACTGGACGCAACAAGAATGAAACGGGAGGACGACCTGGGGATTGAGATAGGGTGGGGACACTGGAGTGAAGCACTGCATAGGGTCAACTCCACCTCCACATGCGCAAGGTCAGCCTGACGCAACTAAAAGTGGTACATAGAGCCCACTTAACAAGGAACCGTATGAGTAGGTTCTTCCCGGAGGTGGAGGACAGATGTGAACGGTGCCAAAGAGGCCCGGCCAACCACGCCCACATGTTCTGGTCTTGCCCCAGACTTGTGAAGTACTGGACAGCCTTCTTCGAGGCTATGTCCAAAGTGGTGGGGGTGAGGGTGGAGCCATGCCCGATAGTGGCGGTCTTCGGGGTTTCAGACCAGCCAGATCTATTCCTGGGGAGGGCGGACGCCCTTGCCTTTGCCTCCCTGATCGCCCGCCGTAGAATCCTGTTTGGCTGGCGGTCAGCAGCACCACCCAGAGCTGCAGACTGGCTGTCCGACCTTTCGGAATCTCTCCAAATGGAGAAAATCAAATTCGCCATCCGAGGATCGGACGACGGCTTCCACAGAACGTGGGAGCCAGTCATGCAATTGTTCCGGGACCTGTTTGTGGCCAACGTACAAGAGGAAGAATAGTCAGGTGGCCAAGAATCAGGGGAAAATGGACGGGAATCGGGGGAGGGTTACGGGTTCGTTATGGGGGTTTGATGGCTAGCTAAGCCCCAAAACCAAACTGTAAATAAATGCCTATAAACATGTGCCTCGGCCATATCGGGGAATGAAAAATATGTAAGCCGGCTAAAGGGGGTGGCCACAGTTTTTATTACGAAGATGCTTACCTGTAAATATACATGTTAATTTTTGCGTGTTTTTTTCTCTCTCTAATAATTTGTTATTTGTTCAATATAAAATATGAAAACTCAATAAAAAACATTTAAAAACAAAAATGTTTACTTTAGCAATGGGCAGGGATAGGTATATACCGCAAGGCAAGAATTATAGCTGGGGGAAAGGCAATTATGATGCTATTCGGCAAGATTTAGGATGTATAGGATGGCGAAGGAAACTGCAGGGGATGGGTACAATCGAAATGTGGAGCTTTTTCAAGGAACAGCTACTGCGTGTCCTTGATAAGTATGTACCTGTCAGGCAGGGAGGAAGTTGTCGAGCAAGCGACCCGTGGTTTACTAAGGAAGCTGAAGCACTTGTCAAGAGGAAGAAGAAGGCTTATGTTAGGATGAGACATGAAGGCTCAGTTCGGGCACTTGAGAGTTACAAGTTAGCCAGGAAGGACCTAAAGGGAGAGTTAAGAAGTGCGAGGAGAGGACACGAAAAGTCGTTGGCGGATAGGATCAAGGAAAACTCTAAGGCTTTTTATACGTATATCAGGAACAAAAGAATGACTAGAGTAAGATTAGGGCCAATCAAGGATAGTAGTGGAAAGTTGTGTGTGGAATCAGAGGAGGTAGGGGAAGCGTTAAATGGATATTTTTCGTCAGTGTTTACACTGGGGAAAGACAATGTTGTCGAGGAGAATACTCAGGTTCAGTCGACCAGGCTAGATGGAATTAAGGTTCACAAGGGGGAGGTGTTAGCAATTTTGGAAAATGTAAAAATAGATAAGTCCCCTGGGCCAGATGGGATTTATCCTAGGATTCTCTGGGAAGCCAGGGAGGAGATTGCAGAGCCTTTGTCCTTGATCTTTATGTCGTCTTTGTTGACAGGAATAGTGCCGGAAGACTGGAGGATAACAAATGTTGTCCCCTTGTTCAAGAAGGAGTAGAGACAACCCTGGTAATTATAGACCTGTGAGCCTTACTTTGGTTGTGGGTAAAATGTTGGAAAAGGTTACAAGAGATAGGGTTTATAATCATCTTGAAAAGAACAAGTTGATTAGCGATAGTCAACACGGTTTTGTGAAGGGTAGGTCATGCCTCACAAACCTTATTGAATTTTTTGAGAAGGTGACCAAACAGGTGGATGAGGGTAAAACGGTTGATGTGGTGTATATGGATTTCAGTAAGGCGTTTGATAAGGTTCCCCACGGTAGGCTATTGCAGAAAATAAGGAAGTATGGGATTGAAGGTGATTTAGCGGTTTGGATCAGTAATTGGCTAGCTGAAAGAAGACAGAGGATGGTGGTTGATGGCAAATGTTCATCCTGGAGTTCAGTTACTAGTGGTGTACGGCAAGGATCTGTTTTGGGGCCACTGCTGTTTGTCATTTTTATAAATGACCTGGAAGAGGGTGTAGAAGGATGGGTTAGTAAATTTGCAGATGACACAAAGGTCGGTGGAGTTGTGGATAGTGCTGAAGGATGTTATAGGATACAGAGGGACATAGATAAGCTGCAGAGCTGGGCTGAGAGGTGGCAGATGGAGTTTAATGCGGAAAAGTGTGAGGTGGTTCACTTTGGAAGGAGTAACAGGAATGCAGAGTACTGGGCTAATGGCAAGATTCTTGGTAGTGTAGATGAACAGAGAGATCTCGGCATCCAGGTACATAAATCCCTGAAAGTTGCCGCCCAGGTTAATAGGGCTGTTAAGAAGGCATATGGTGTGCTAGCCTTTATCAGTAGGGGGATTGAGTTTCGGAGCCACAAGGTCATGCTGCAGCTGTACATAACTCTGGTGCGGCCGCTCCTGGAGTACTGCGTGCAGTTCTGGTCACCACATTATAGGAAGGATGTGGAAGCTTTGGAAAGGGTTCAGAGGAGATTTACTAGGATGTTGCCTGGTATGGAGGGAAGGTCTTACGAGGAAAGGCTCAGGGACTTGAGGTTGTTTTCGTTAGAGAGGAGAAGGCTGAGAGGTGACTTAATAGAGACATATAAGATAGTCAGAGGGTTAGATAGGGTGGACAGTGAGAGTCTCTTTCCTCGGATGGTGATGACCAACACGAGGGGACATAGCTTTAAATTGAGGGGTGGTAGATATAGGACAGATGTTAGAGGCAGTTTCTTTACTCAGAGAGTAGTAGGGGTGTGGAACGCCCTAACTACAACAGTAGTAGACTCGCCAGCTTTAAGGGCATTTAAGTGGTCACTGGATAGACATAGGGATGAAAATGGAATAGTGTAGGTCAGATAGGCTTCAGATGGTTTCACAGGTCGGCGCAACATCGAGGGCCGAAGGGCCCGTACTGCGCTGTAATGTTCTATGTTCTATCATCAATGGGAGCATCTCAGCCAAACCTGATCCTATTCGCACTTGACATTGAGGCAAGCACACCTTCCGGCAGTGGCAAAGTTATCAGCAATATGCATCTTGCAGATTTTTCTCTCCTAATAAAAGTTTGTTTTGGAAAGGCTGTCTTCTCAACTTCCAGCTTAGTCAACATTAACAAATTAACATGGACTTGGGGCCTAGCAACAAATTGGCGGGTATAGGCAGTTGCTTTTGTAATGACTGTTTGATAATTACGTTCCTAGATTAGACGAGTATGAAAGAGTTAAATTAATGAAAGTGAAGTTATGGTTTAAGCAGCATCATTTAAACTTTGTATCCATCAATGCACTTTTTACTGACTCAAGCAACTTTAAACTAAACCAGCTAACCAAGGCAGTTAAGGCATATCGGCAGTTGCAGTGGTACAAGCACTTCACAAAGCATACTTTTTTAAAATGTGACCGCCATTGCTAGAAAATTGAATGCGACCGTCAGGTTGCACACAGTATGATCCCATATATGGCTTGCATTCTATTTGGGATTCTTAACATCTAGTTTTAGTACTCGACTTCAGTTTGATAGCTGATCATCAGGATAGCCCTCCAAGAGTTCAGCATCCCTTCAGTACTGAATTAAAAATGTAAACCATCTTTACAGCAGTGCAATTCTTTTGCCATGTCTGTGTCCCACTTACGAAGGAGAAGGAGTAGACTATTCGGCTCCTCCAGCCTGCTCCGCCATTTAATAAGATCACCCTTTGCTTCCCAAAAATGTATCCACCTGTATTTTAAACATATTCGAAGACTGCTTCCAAGGCCTTTTCAGGAAGAAAATTCCAAAGACTTATGGCCCTCAGAGAAAATAATATGTCTCACCTCTGTTTTAAATGGGTGACCCTTTATTTTTAAACAGTGACCCCGAGTTCAAGATTCTTCCACAAGGGGAAACATTTTCTCCGAATCATCAAGACCCCAATTAGTTTGTCTCTTACTCTTCTAAGCTCCAGCTGCTATAAGCCTAACCTATCCAACCTTTCCTCATCAGACTACCTGCCCATTCCAGGTATTAGTCTGCCAAACCTTCTCTGAACTGCTTCTAAGACATATACAGCCTTCTTTAAATAAGGAGACTAATACTGTACACAGTATGGCTTCACTACAACTCTGTATAACTGATGCACAACCTCCTTCCTTTTGTGTTCAATTTCCCTCGCAATAAATGGGAACATGCCAATAGCTTTCCTAATTACTTGCTCTATATGTACCAATTCATGCACAAAGATACCCAGATCCCTCTGCATCTTAGAACTCTGCAATCTCTCAGCAGCTTTTTTATTCTTTCAGTCAAAATGAAAGAATAATTTCACATTTTCCCACATTGTACTACTCCATTTGCCTGATCTTTGCCTACTCCCTTAGCCTATCTATATCGTTTTGTAGCCTCCTTAAGTCTTCTTCACATCTTACTTTTCAACCTATCTTTACATCATTAGCAAATTTAGCAACCAACTTTCCATCCCAGTCATTTATATAAATCAAGCGATAGGTTGTTTAAACTGGGCTCCCACACTTTAGTCAAAAGCGTGATTCAAATAAATTTTTATTTTATTCATTCAGGGCCAGAATTTATTGCCTATCCTAATTGCCCTCGAGAAGGTGACAGTTAGCTGCCGTCTTGAACTACTGTAGTCCATGTGGTGTAGGTACACCCAAACTGCTATCAAGAGGGAATTCCAGGATTTTGACCCAGCAACAGTGAAGTAATGGCAATATTTTTCAAAGTTGAGTGGTTTCATAGAATTATTACAGTGAAGGAGACCATTCAACCCATCGAGTCTGCATCGACACTCTGAAAGGGCACCCCACTAGGCCCACACGCCTAGCCAATCCCCATAACCCAGTAACCACACGTAACAAATTGGACACAAAGGGGCAATTAAGCATGCCAGTCCACTTTTTCTACACATCTGTAGAGTGAAACAGGAGCATACGGAAGAACTCACCCAGACACAGGGAGAACTTGCAAACTCTACACAGTTACCCAAGACCAGAATTGAATCTGGGTTCCTGGCGCTGTGAGGTAGCAGTAATTATTGTGCCACAGGGGGCACTTTGAAGTGTTTGTGTTTCTAAGTGTCTTCTGCCCTTGCACTTCCAAATGGTAAAGGACATGGAGTTGAAAGGTGCTGTCCAAGGAGCCATGGTGGGTTCCTATAGTACATCTTGCAGATGGTTAACACACCTGTCACTTTGAAGAGAGTGAATGTTTGTAGATGGAGTGCCAATCAATCAGGCTCCTTTTTCCTTGCCAGCATAAAGCTTCTGGAGTTGTTTTTGGAGCTGCACTGTCATGTGTCCCCCTTTAAGAAAGGTTTAGTCTCCAATGAGGTGACAGTCTGATCGGCGCCAGGGGCGGGAGCTGCCGGGTCAGCTGACTCTCGGGAGCGTAGTGGGGGGTGAGCAAGTGCTCAGCTGGTGTTTGGTGGGGGGTTTTCGGTCGTGGGGCTGTTGGCTGGGGGGAAGGGAGGGGGGTGCTGCTTTGCTGACAGAGGAGGTATCCATTTCCGCATACCAACTGAGGGTCGGGGCCAGTAGCTCCCTGTGGGGGCGCTTGAGGAAGCAAAGGGTGCGGGCTTGAGGTTGGCCAAATAAGGGCGATGGCTAGTTGGGAGGAGGGGAAGGGGGGGGCGGTAGGATGAGCCCCCCGTCCAGGACGATCACATGGAATGTGAGGGGTTTGAATGGGCCGGTCAAAAGAGCGTGCGTGTTCGCGCATCTAAAGGGGTTAAAGGCAGACATAGCAATGCTTCAGGAGAAACATTTAAAGCTTGCAGATCATACGAGATTGAGAAAGGGATGGGTATGCCAGGTGTTACATTCAGGGCTGGCTTCGAAGACCAGGGGGATAGCAATTCTGATCAGTAAGGGTGTGGCATTCGAGGCTGGGTGAATTGTGGCAGATAAGGGGGAGCAGGTATATAATGGTGAGTGGAAAGTGGGAGGGGTCCGGGTGGTGTTTGTGAATGTCTTTGGGATGATGTGGAATTTATGAGACGCATGCTAGGCAAAATCCCAGATTTAGAGTCACACAACCCGATCATGGGGGGAGACTTTAACACAGTAATTGACCCCGAGCTGAACCGGTCGAAGTCCAGGACAGGGAAGCGACCGGCAGTGGTTAAGGAACTGAAGGATTTTATCGAGCAGATGGGGAGGGGAGTGGATTCCTGGAGGTTCGCGCGGCCGAGAGCGAAGGAGTTCTCTTTTTTTTCTCCCACATTAATAAGGCTTATTCCCGCATAGACGTCTTTGTGTTGAGCAGGGCATTAATCCCAAAGGTGGCGGGGACAGAATATTTAGCAATCACAGTCTCGGACCATCCACTGGGTGGACCTGCGGTTTAGTGAGGAGAGAGGGCCGCGTCCTCTGGAGACTGGATGTGGGGCTTCTGGCGGACAAAGAGGTTTGCGGGAGGATTAGCAGGAACATCCAGGAATACCTGGAAACAAACGATACGGGTGAGGTAGCTCTGGGAGGCTCTGAAGGCAGTTGTCAGAGGGGAGCTCATCTCAATTCGATCCCATAGGGAAAAGAGAGAAAGAGCAGAGAGGGAGAGACTGGTGGAGAAGATACTCCGAGTGGACAGAAGATGCGCTGAGTCCCCCGAGGCGGGGCTACTGAGGGAGCGGCAGAGTCTGCAGGTGGAGTTTGAACAGCTGACTACAGGGAAAGCGGTAGCACAGCTGAGGAAGGCAAGGAGGGATGGAGAGAAAGCGAGTAGAATGCTGGCACAACAACTGCGAAAGAGGGAGGCGGCCAGGGAAATCGGGTGAGTAAAGAATAAAGAGGGTAACATGGTCTTGGATCCAGGGGGGGTGAACGGAGTCTTTAAGGAGTTCTACAGTAAACTATACGAGTCGGAGCCCCCGACGGGAGCGGAAGGGATGAGGCAACTTTTGGAGAAGTTGAGGTTTTCAAAGGTGGAAGAGAACGTGATGGAGGGGCGGGGGGGCCCTGATTGAATTGGAGGTGATTGTCAAGGGTATAGAGGGCATGCAGTCGGGTAAAGCCCCGGGGTCGGATGGTTACCAGTTGGAATTCTATAAGAAATTTTCGGAAATATTGAACCCACTCCTGATGAGGACCTTCAATGAGGTTAGAGAGAAAGGAACCCTCCCCCCCAACAATGTCAAGGCTTTGAACTTACTCATTCTTAAACGAGGGAAGGACCGGAACATTGCGGGTCATGCAGGCCGATTTCGCTTTTAAACGTGGATGCCAAATTGCTAGCTAAGATTCTGGCCACAAGAATCGAGGATTGCGTCCCAGTGGTGATAGAGAAAGACCGGACTGGGTTTGTTAAAGGCAGACAACTCAATACCAATGTCCGGAGACTTTTGAATATTATTATGATGCTCTCAGAGGGAGGGGAGGCGGCGGTGGTAACAGCGATGGACGCAGAGCAAGCCTTTGGTGGAGTAGGAGTACCTGTGGGAAACGCTGGGGAGGTTCGGGTTTGGTGAAGGCTTTATTGGCTGAGTGAAATTGCTGTACCAGGCGCCTATAGCAAGTGTATGTACAAACCGGCTGAGGTCAGGGTACTTCGAGCTCACCGGGGAATGAGGCAGGGGTGTCCCCTCCCCTGTTACTATTTGCCCTAGCTACAGAACTGTTAGCTATGGCGCTGAGAGCTTTGAGGAACTGGCGGGGACTGGTTCGGGGGGGGGGGGGGGGGGGACGACGGGGGGGGGGGGGAGACGGACATCGGGTCTCGCTATACGCCGATGATTTGCTCCTGTACATTTCGGACCCTGTGGAGGGGATGGGGGAGGTTCTGCGGATCTTGAGGCATTTTGGTACTTTTTCAGGGTACAAACTGAACATGGGAAAGAACAAGTTGTTTGTGATCCAGGCCAAGCAGCAGGAGGAGAGACTGAAAGAGCTGCCGCTCAGGATGGTAGAGAAAAGTTTTCATTACCTGGGTATGCAGGTGGCCAGGAATGGGATGCCCTGCACAGGCTCAACTTGACCCGGTTGGTGGAGCAAATGGAAGGGGACTTTAAAAGGTGGGACATGCTCCCGCTGTCACTGGCAGGGAGGGTGCAGACCGTGAAAATGACTGTCCTCCCCAGATTTTTTGTTTGTCTTTCAGAGCCTCCCCATCTTCATCCCCAAGGCCTTTAAGCGGGTGAGTAGGATCATTTTGGGCTTTGTGTGGGTGAATAAGACCCTGCGAGTAAGGAGATCGCTGTTGGAGCGCAGCCGGGGGGGGGGGGGGGGGGGGGGGGGGGGGGGGGTTTGACGCTGCCGATCTTTTGCAACTATTACTGGGTGGCCAATATAGCTATGATTAGGAAGTGGGCAATGGAGCAGCTGGAGGCGGCATCATGTAAAAGTACTAGTCTGGGAGCTTTGATAACGGCTCCTTTGCCGATCTCGCAGACACGTTACTCCACAAGTCCGGTGGTGGTGGCGACACTGCGGATCTGGGGACAGTGGAGGAGGTACAAGAAGGTGGACCCCGATATGTAACAACCACAGGTTTGTCCCGGGTAGGATAGATGGTGGGTTCCAGAGCTGGCAAAGGGCAGGCATCAGAAGGATGGGAGATCTATTCATAGACAGAAGCTTTCCCAATATGAAGGCACTAGAGGACAGATTTAATCTGCCGCCAATGAAACACCTTTAAATATCTGCAGTACGAGCCTTCCTGAAAAAAACAAGTAGTGGCCTTTCCGATGCAGCCGCCACTGAGGATACAGGACAGGGTGGTCTCCAGCACCTGGTGGAGGAGGGGAAGGTGTCGGATATCTACCAGGAACTACGGAGGCGGAGGAAACCCCAGTGGAGGAGTTCAAGGGCACGTGGGAGGAGGAGCTAGGTGAGGAGTTGGAAGCAGGTCTGTGGGCAGAAGTCCTGGGCAGGGTTAATTCCTCTTCACCATGTGCCAGGCTCAGTCTAATTCAATTTAAGGTGGTAGAATTTAAGGAAGACAGTTGTATGAGGTGCAAGGGCAGCCCTGCAAACCATGTCCACATATTATGGGCATGCCTGGAGCTTAGAGCGTTCTGGAAAGGGTTCGCGAGGGCAATGTCCAAGATGCTTAACACACGGGTGGTGCCGAGTCCAGAGATAGCGATCTTTGGAGTGTCAGAAGACCCGGGAGTTCAGGGGGTGAAAGAGGCCGACGTCTTGGCCTTTGCCTCCCTAGTAGCCCAGAGACTGATTTTATTAATGTGGAGGGACTCAAAGCCCCCGAGTGTAGATACTTGGGTTAATGACATGGCTGGGTTTCTCAGCCTCGAGAAAATAAAGTTTGCCGTAAGAGGGTCTACGCTGGGGTTCTCTCGGAGGTGGCAGCCGTTTGTCGACTTTCTCAGGGAAAATTAAAATGCCAGCAGCAGCAGCAATCCGTAGGGGGTTAGGGGGTGGGGTGAGTGCTTCATTGGGATGGTGTGGGAAGACTGGGTCGCGTGGGGTAATGTCTATTTAATTGTTATTATATGTTCTCTTTTTGCACTATGTTAACGTTCACTCTAGTTTGTTTTGTTATTATTGTTACTACTGTTTTATTATGAAAAATTCTGCAAAACCTTAATAAAAATACTTTAAAAAAAGGTTTAGTCTCTTATCATGTGACTTGTAGCACTTTGGGCTCCAGCTATGAGGTGGGAGGGGGTTTTAACCTCAGTTTGACTGCAGAAGAAGAAATAAGTGTTTTCCCTGTTTTCATGTTAAAAGCTGTTCCAGTAAAACAGCCATTGGTAACTGCCTTGGCAACTTTAAAGATAAGAGTTGCTTTCCAGAAAGGAGTTTGAATCTGCTGGTTGGAACTGGATCAGAATTTTAGGAACAGTACCAGTCCCATCCAAGTGAGAATAGCGTGCTGGGCCACGCTCTTGAAAAGAAGCTTTGGTTCAACTGGATTTTGTTATTGAATTAGAACAGCTAAGGGGGAATTCATAAAGTGTTATATACATAGATTACTGTAGCTGTGTGGTGTTATGTTTGTAATTGTAACAATTCTTGCTGTGTTTTTATATATATTATATATTTATTTATTTGTTAACAATATTCTGAGAATAAACCTTGTTTTGATTAAAGTGTCTCAGAAGTCTGATGAATCACACCTGCAGTGACAGCTTTTGTGCTCACCCTCGCCAAATTCAACATAAAGGTTGTAGGTCAGGTGAACTACATAATACTTTGGAGTTTCTAAGCCCTGGGCCATAACAGCACTCATCCAGGCAAGAGAGTATTCCAATATAGTTGTGCCTTGCTGATGGTGGACAGGCTTTGGGGAGTCAGGAGGTCAATTACTCCATGCAGAATTCACGGCCTCTTGGCTGGTCTTGTAGCCACAGTATTTATATAAAAGAGTTTCTGGTCAATGCAGGTCTGTCAGTTTCCCCAGAGTCCAGGAAGCCAGGCAGCAACATGGCATGAGGACAGATGGATAAAGCAGCTCAGCGTTTTTCTTTATTAAACAGCAGGAGCTTCCCCTTGCTCCTCAATCGGCTGTCCTTCCAGTGAGAATGGGTTATATATTCAGAACGTGATCAATTGTAAGGTGCTGAAGCTTGTGGTTGGATGATCATATTTTGCTCCAAACTTCACAAGTTAATTCAAAACTGTACAATAGGCCAGCCAAAATGGATGCTCTGCCTTAACAAAATCCCACATTTATTTGACTCTCCAAGTCTCTGCCAGGGCTTTTTTTTTCGTAAAGCAGCCATCTGCTCCAATCTTGCTCATTTCTTTTGCAAAGTGATCGATATCTCTCTTCTAAAAAATTGTGGATTCTGGACTTTAGGTTGCTGTTATGGAGAGGTCGGTTATTTGGTAGTTCCCACTCGTGGTGGACTTTTGCGACCTTTTTCCCAATTTATGGGCAGCACGGTAGCACAAGTGGATAGCACAATGGCTTCACAATGCCAGGGTCCCAGGTTCGATTCCCCGCTGGGTCACTGTCTGTGCGGAGTCTGTACGTGTCTGCGTGGGTTTCCTCTGGGTGTTCCGGTTTCCTCCCATAACCCATCGAGTCTGCACCGACCCACTTAAGCCCTCACTTCCACCCTATTCCCATAACCCAATAACTCCTCCTAACCTTTTTGGTCACTAAGGGCAATTTAGCATAGCCAATCCACCTAACCTGCATGTCTTTGGACTGTGGGAGGAAACCGGGGCACCTGGAGGAAACCCACGTAGACACGGGGAGAAAGTGCAAACTCCACACAGTCACCCAAGTAATTGAACTCGGGTCCCTTGGCGCTGTGCGGCAACAGTGCCAACCACTGTGTCACCGTGCCACCTTACCTTCCTCAACAAATGAGGCATATTATTTTCCATCCATTGCCACCACTAATCGCATGCATTTCATCAAATCTGTTCTCCGATCTCAGGGACCTCAATTGCAAAGCCACTAGTCACTAAGCTTTAAAAATAACCAAGGCTAGGAAATACAGTTCATTCAAGTATGTGATCTCAGGGGGATTTCCAACATTATTTGTGCACAATCATCCTGAAACTAAAACAGCTGCAACTACTTTCATTTCTATAGCTGATTTAAGGCAAAAAAATACACAAGGTGCTTTAAAGAGGGGATGTAGAGTCCTGTTGGGAGTGCTACCTGACAAAGATTTGGTGGATAAGATGCATTTTAAACAGCTTTTAAAGGTGAACAGACTAGAGAAGATGGTGTTAGAAGAGAAGAGAGCAGGACAAGGTTGCTCGAGTCTCCTGAATGATCTGTCACAAATGATCATGTGAAGAGAGATGTACAGAAGGCCAAAATCAGGAAAGTAATGGGTGTGGGAGGGAACGTAAAGTTGAAGCATAAGGCAAGCCATTGAGTTATTTGAAAATAATGATAATTTGTTTCCAATGTATGGGGTATTAGGGAACCATCAATGGACAGTGGCGTTACATGAACGGGAGCATGGACAACTGGTTGCTGATGGAGCTGCATTTTACAGACAGTGGAAGATCAGCTGTCAAAAAGATATGTTGGAAAAATCCAGTCTTGAAGTGACAAATGCATTGTTAAGGGTCTCAGCATCAGTCAGGCTGATGCAACAATGGACGGCGATAACGTAGAGATAAAGTAAGCAGTGTTGTGATGCAGTTTGAACTCTAAACACATGGACCCAAAAGGGAGTTTTGCAGAGCTTATGGCAGGGCCATGTAGCCACCTGGGTGGCCACGTCCGATTACAAAATGGACACTTGCAGAGAATGAAGGAAAAATTGGACAATGCTAAGAAAGCAAGCAGGTGCAGGGTTTATCTGTGGATTGGAGTTTGCAGCTCCCAGACAAGACTGATACTGCAAAGCCATTAGCATACTAATGAGCTATCTCCAGGGACAAAAGAGAAACATTTAAGCAAACGATACCAAAGCAGACACCCCGGCACCAGTGGAGACTGAAACAAAGCAGGCCAACGGTTACCTAGGGCCCGCCCAGCAATCAGGCAGCCACCCTTTTATTGAAGAAAATCAATACCGATGATTAGCATATGGTCCAATTAATTGGGGCCACGTTCAAGGCCCGCCCAAAAGCGCGCGAAGCCCCTTTGGGGTATAAAGAAAGCCCCCAAGCAAGAATCGTTCTTCTTGGCCTTGGCTCTCAGCGGCGAGACCTGTCCAGCTTCTTGGCCTCGGCTCTCAGCGACGAGACCTGTCCAGCTTCTTGGCCTTGGCTCTCAGCGACGAGAGACCTGCCCAGCTTCTTGGCCTTGGCTCTCAGCATCGAGAGACCTGCCTTGCAGCTGCACCAGACAAGTAAGCCCAAAGCCAACGCACGCTACGAGATAGACGCTCCTATTCTATACAAGTTCGATGCCAGCAGCCTCAGAACCGGACAACGGCCATTGTTCCTCTGACTGAGTGGGCACCTGAAGCTAAGTATAGGCTTTTAGTAGTAGTGATAGTTTAGTTAGTGCACGAGTATAATTGACTGTGTGTAAATAAATGAGTATTGGTTTTGAACTTACTAACTGGTGTATCGAGTCTTTGATCAGTATTCGGTTTTGAACTTTGTGGCGGTATCAAAAGATACCTGGCGACTCTTGAGCAAGCATAATTAGAATTAAGGATGGCGACCATATTAACCGCCATAAACAGAGCCAATTAAGGAGAGAGCATAACAAGCAAGAGCCAAAAATGGTGGCTTTGTTTTTCTCAATTTTCATATGAAACTAGATTTCTCTTCCATGACTTACTACAAGTAAAACAGCACAGAGATGCCTATGGGGTCAATTGAAATGGTGGAGAGAAAAATGACTCTTCAGCACACATATGGAAACCGAGGAGTCTAATGAAATATTTTCCATTTGTTTGGATGGGTGCAACTGCAATAAGACTCAGGAAGGTCAACCCCATCCAGGAGTGGACAATTTGCTTGTGCCTTCTTCATCATTCTGAACATAGCCAACTTCATTGATGGCTGTTAAGTGCACTATTTACAGGGTGAATTGTAGCAACTTAGCATGACTTCTTCAGAACAATTAAATCTGTCCCTTTACTTTCCAGGCAGACAATGACAGCAGGTTCACAGGAATAATATCCCAGGTTTCACCAAGTGATACACAGCCCTGATTTAGACATCAACCGTTATTTCTTTATTCTTGTTGGGTCAAAATCCTAGAACTCCTTCCCAAGAGCACAGTGGGAGTACCATCAGCTCAGACCTGTAACAATATGAAGGAGGCTCCCCACCACCATCTTCTCAGGAGAATAAGGGAGCCAGACAACAGAAAAGCAATGGAGGAAAATGATGTGTCAAATATTGTAGAATGTTTAATGAAACATTGCATTCTGGTGAGTCAGAGAGGAATGCCATTGTGTTTTTACTTAAGACGAAAGATTGAACATGCAAGGTGTGTTTTTCAGTGTAAAGTAATTATATGAGTAAGTAGTATTTCTTTGATACATGCATATCAGTTGGTTGGAAAGCATTCTGGTCAGAATCAGCTCCCGTCAGTGGCAGGAACAAATAATTGCTTGGTATATCGCATCCAGAAAGTGAACAGAATATAGTCACAAATGTGATGTAATCTTTCTGCATTTCTACCTCAGTTACTTTTCCAATTTTATTTAACTTTAGTCTGATTAGGCCGATTTTAATAAGATCAGATATGATTTGGCCAGAGTGGAATAGGTGTAGACATTTTTTGGTAAATCTGACAAAATAGTGGGATGGAAATCGGGAGAGTGCAGGCCAACAGGTTCCAATCAAGAGAAAGGGTGGGACCAACAAATCCAGTAAACCCTGGATATCAAGGGATATACAATATCGGAAAAGGAGAAAAAGGGAGACTTATGGCAGATATCGAGGTCTCAATACAGAAGTCCTAGAGGCATATAGAATGTGCAAAAGGGAACTTGAAATGAAAATTAGGAGAGCAAAAAGGGACATGAAAGGCCACTGGCAGGTAAAGTAAAGGAAAATCCGAAGTTGTTTTATATGTACATTATGGGTAAAAGGATAACTAGGGAAAGGATAGGGCCCATTAAGGACTACAGTGGTAATTTTTGTGTGGAGCAGAAGATGTAGGCATGGTTCTAAATAAATACTTTGTGTCATGAGAGGAACAGTGTCGGTATAGAAATCAGGGAGAAGGACTATAATAAATTTCAAGAGAATAACATGCACAGAGAGGTAATAATAATAAGAATCATCTTTATTACTGTCACTAGTAGGCTCACATTAACACTGCAATGAGGTTACTGTGAAAACCCCCGAGTCGCCACACTCCGGCGCCTGTTCGGGTACAGAATGGGAGAATTCAGAATGTCCAATTCACTGAACAAGCACATCTTTCGTGACGCACGGTAGCACAGTGGTTAGCACTGTTTCTTCACGGCACCAGGGACCCCGATTCGATTCCCGGCTTGGGTCACTGACTGTGTGGAGTCTGCACGTTCTCCCCATTTCTACATGAGTGATCTGGCAAGCTTAAAGGTGGACAAATATCCTGGGCCAGATGAAATGCATTTGAGGCAGGGTCAATAGCAGGGGCACTGGCAATAATTTTCAATTCCTCCCTGGGCACAAGAGAGGTGCCGGAGGACTGGATGATAGCCAATATGGTACCATTATTCAAGAAACTACAGGCCATTCATGGGGAAACTATTGGAAGCTATTTTGAGAATCAGAATTAATCTGCATTTGGAGAGGTAGGAATTAATCAAGAACAGTCGGCATGGGTTTGTTTAGGGGAGGTCACGTTTGTCCAATTGATTTGAGTTTTTCAAAGAGGTGACCAGATGTGTAGATAAGGGAAATGTATTTCACACAGTCTACTTGGACTTCAGCAAGGCTTTTGATAAGGTCCCATATGGGAGACTAATAGCAAAGCAAGAGCCCATGGGATCCAAGGAAATTTGGCCAATTGGATCCAAAATTGGTCGAATGGCAGGAATCAGAGGGTGATGGTCGAGGGGTGTTTTTCTGACTGGAAGCCTGTGTCCAGTGGGTCCTGCAGGGTTCAGCATTGGGGCCCTTGCTGTTTGTGCTTTATATAAATGATTTAGAAATGAACATAGGAGGGTTGATTAGTAAATTTGCGGATGATGCAAAAATTGGTGGGGTGGATAGCCTTCAATTAGTGAGGAGGATAACCGTCAATTACAGGAGGATTCAGATGGGCTGGTCAGATGGGCTGATCAGTGGCAAATGGAATTCAATCCAGATAAGTGTCAGGTGATGCAATTGGGCAGTTCAAACAATGCAAGGGAATACAAGTTAAACTGCAGGACACTGCCGAGGATCAGAGGGACCTTGGTGCGTATGCACACTGGCCCTTAAGGTAGGAGAGCAGGTGGATAAAGTGGTTGAGAAGGCATATGGTATACTTGTCTTTATCAGCCGAGGCATAGAATTTAAGAGCAGAGAGGTTATGCTGGAACTCTATCAAATGTTAGTTAGACCACAACTAGAATATTGTGTGCAGTTCTGGAATCCACATTAGAGGAGGAATGCAATGGCACTTGAAAGGATGCAGAGGTGATTTACCAGGATCCTTTCGGGGCTGGAGCGTGTTAGTTATGAAGACAGAGTGGATCTGTGACATAATTGAGATGTATAAAATTATGAGGGGCATAGCTGGAGTAGACAGGAACAAACCTTTCCCCTGGGTGAAGGGATCAATGACCAGGTGGCATGGATTTAAGGCGAGGGGCAGGAGATTTAGAGGGAATGTGAAGAAAAACCTTTTTATCCAGAGGAGGGTGGGAGTTTGAAACTCACTGCCTGAAAGCATGGTGCAGGCAGAGCCCCTCATTCATTCTAAAACATGATAAATCTACAAAATAAGAATAATCAATGATTTAAAATAGGTAAACAGGTCCAATGAAGTTCATCTCTGTAGTACTGCCAAGTTAGCATTTAACTCGAGTTTGAGCGGTCTAAAAGCAACACTAGGATTGTTTTTTAGTTCCCTTGAAAATGGTCAGAACTGTTGCCTATCTTGCACTCGCTGAATGATGGCTGGAGAGTCAGGTATTCCCTATGTTAGGAGTTCCTGTTCCACACTGGGGTTCAAGTGGTAGGATCCTGGTCAGGCCTGCTGACTTGAAGACAGGCAGATTTAACCTATTTTCTTTTGCAATTCGGCTTCCTTGCTGAGGGGAATGTTGCTATGATTTGGTGGGCACTGGAATTCCTGGAACAAAAATGCAGAGGTGGGTGTTGGAAATGCACACATAATGGTGCGCCATGGTAAGTAGGTATCTGAACGCTCACCAGCAAATACTGGCAGGGTCAGCATGAGTAGACACCAGAAGATGCAACCTTGATAGAAATGCTAGGACCAGGTCTGACAAATTATTGGTGCCAACATCCCACAAGCTTCTCTCCTATCAGACCCGGTACATTATTTTAAACATGTGAATAAATGTTCAAAAACATTTCAATTATTTTTACTAAATTAAGCTAATTCCCATGTTTATTTGTGCATCCATTCCAATAGTTGTATAGCAACTTTGATCTGGTGACCCAAAGTTAAGCATAGAATTGAGTCAATTTTAACCAAGTTCCATCTTCTAACCGTCGAGGTACCAGGTTCGATCCCGGCTCTGGGTCACTATCAGTGTGGAGTTTGCACATTCGCCCCATGTCTGCGTTGGTTTCACTCCCACAACCCAAAGATGTGCAGACTAGGTGGATTGGTCATGCTAAATTGCCCTTAATTGGAAAAAATGAATTGGGTACTCTACATTTATTTAAAAAAAATGCAAAATATGCCATGGTGTCCCAGATGTTTCAGTCAACATTAATTCTCAGCTACGAAAATACAGATAAACTGGTTATGCCAGATAATACTGTTTTAAATCCTTGCTGTGTCCAAATCTGATGTTGCATTTGCCTACAAATTAGTGGCTGCACTGCAAAAGTAATTTCATTGGCTGCATAGGCCTTTTGGACATCCTGGGAACATGAATCCAAGTTTTTTCATAAGCTCAATCAGAAAAGAAATTGTGAGTGTATGCTATTGTCATCAGTGGATGCTACTCTACAATTCTACCACTGGGCGGCAACAGCCGAGCGAGTAAGGGGATGGATCCAGGAGCCAGAAGCCGAGTGGGTGCGTGCGGAGGAGGCCTCCTGCATGGGAACCTCCCTCCGGGCCCTCGCCACGGCAGCACTCCCATCCCCACCCAAAAAACACTCCACCAGCCCAGTGGTGACGGCCACCCTCCAATCCTAGAACCAACTGCGGCAGCAATTTGGCCTGTACAAAATGTCGGACAAGGCTCCCATCTGCAACAACCATAGGTTCACACCAGCACTGACTGACGCCACCTTCAAAAGGTGGAGGCAGGACGGGGGGACACTGACAGTCAAGGACCTATACACGGACGACAGGATCGCAACACTGGACGAACTGACAGAGAAATTTCAGCTAGCTGGGGGGAACGAGCTACGGTACCTGCAGCTCAAAAACTTCCTACGAAAGGAGACAAGGACATACCCACAACCGCTACGACAGACACTACTGGAAGACCTACTGGACGCAAGTATCCTACAGAAAGGGAACTGTAGTGACATGTATGACCGACTGGTAGATAGGGACGACACCGTACTGGACGCAACAAGAAAGAAATGGGAGGACGACCTGGGGATGGAGATAGGGTGGGGACTCTGGAGCGAAGCACTGCATAGGGTCAACTCCACCTCCACGTGCGCAAGGCTCAGCCTGACGCAACTAAAAGTGGTACATAGAGCCCACTTAACGAGAAACCGTATGAGTAGGTTCTTCCTGGAGGTGGAGGACAAATGTGAGCGGTGCCAGAGAGGCCCGGCCAACCACGCCCACATGTTCTGGTCTTGCCCCAGACTTGTGGAGTACTGGACAGCCTTCTTCGAGGCTATGTCCAAAGTGGTGGGGGTGAGGGTGGAGCCATGCCCGATAGTGGCGGTCTTCGGGGTTTCAGACCAGCCAGATCTATTCCTGGGGAGGAGGGCGGACGCCCTTGCCTTTGCCTCCCTGATTGCCCGCCGTAGAATCCTGTTTGGCTGGCGGTCAGCAGCACCACCCAGAGCTGCAGACTGGCTGTCCGACCTCTCGGAATCTCTCCAAATGGAGAAAATCAAATTCGCCATCCGAGGGTCGGACGACGGCTTCCACAGAACGTGGGAGCCATTCATGCAACTGTTCCGGGACCTGTTTGTGGCCAACGTACAGGAGGAAGAATAGTCGGGTGGCCAAGAACCAGGGGAAAATGGACGGGAATCGGGGGAAGGTAGCCGGGGGGAGGGAGGGGGGGGGGGGGGCTACGGGCTCGGTATGGGGGTTTGATGGCAAGCCAAGGCCCAAAACCAAACTATAAATAAATGCCTATAAACATGTGCCTCGGCCATATTGGGGAATGTAAAATATGTATGCTGGCTAAAGGGGGCGGCCACAATTATTGTTATGAAGATGCTTACCTGTAAATATTCATGTTAAATTTTTGTGTTTTCCTTTTTTTTTTCTCTCTCTCTAATAACTTGTAATTTGTCATATATAAAATATGAAAACTCAATAAAAAAACATTTAAAAAAAAAAAAAAATCAGTGGATGCTACTACCAAAGTAACATATTCATGTCGCACATAACCAGTTTTTCAGAAAGTAGATTTAAGTTCAGGGTTCATGGAAGGTGACACCATTTTTGGCTGCAACACAAGTCAGTGTAACAAGTAAATGGGAGTTGGCTGATGCTTTTGGGTACAACAAATAAATGCAAATTCCTCTGCTGGAGTTCCTGCTTCCTTGGCTTAGAAGAGTGTAGTACTGAAGGCTGTTACTCAAGCAGATGCATGTGGGTGTTGGTGCATCAGGGAGGGGGATGGATTCAGGTGCTCAGAGTAAGTAAGCTAGTTAATGGACTCTTAAAGAATAGGGAGCATATTCTGATCAGTCGAGGGTGGTTTGGGTCCCGGATACACTTGCTAACGGGTAGGCAGGCTTTCAGCAATTGGATCAGGCTTCAATGGTACTTGTACCTAGTGGCTGTATGATAATTGGTCCTGTCCTGCTGACTGTTGGGTCAGCGCTGGAGTGCACCATCTTGGTGAACCCCAACGGCTGGAGAATTCCGGTCCTGGTGTGTGCACCTTCTCTGGCCACCCTGTTGCTTGATTCCACTTGGAATCTGCCAGATTGAAAAGGCATGTGCTCATTTTTCAGTCTGCATAATCATATCATTGGAATCGTTTCCTGGGAATTATTGGGCTCCCAATATTCACACCACACGCTGTCTGGGCTGGATTCTCCAGTCCCCCAAGCTGTGCGCCATTCTCTGTTGGCAGGATTCTCTACTCCCTCTGCTTGGCAATGGGATTTCCCATCAAAGCCATCCCACGCCGTCGGGGAACCCGCAGGTGGGGATGCACTACTGGTGGGAACAGAGAACCCCAACGGCTGGAGAATTCCGGCCCTGATGTGTGCACCTTCTCTGGCCACCCTGTTGCTTGATTCCACTTGGAATCTGCCAGATTGAAAAGGCATGTGCTCAGTTTTCAGTCTGCATAATCATATCATTTGACCACTCATAAGCTTTGGCAAGAAGTATTTCCAAACCAGATTTATGGTTTTGGAGCTTCAAAATAATAAAGCTATACCAATTATTTCTGATGTGATCCCCAAATACATTTTTAAAGAAATGCTCTGAAGGGTCACATGAGCTTGAAACGTCAACTCTGTTTCTCCCTCCACAGGTACTGCCAGACCAACTAAATTTTTCCAGCATTTTCTGTTCTTATTTCGGATTTCCAGAATCTGTAGTGTTGTGCTTTTACCTTTTTAAAGATGTGTTTTACAACAATTTTAATGAACTCCATAACACTTACATCTGGGACTGAAGTTGTGCGAGTCCATAAAGTTGATAGAAAGGGGTTCATCGGCATGAAGTGTGCTTTGATCAGCATAGCTCCTGTCCATTGCATTCACCATATGAGTCATCTCTTGTCGAGTATTTCCAACTACATCCTTACGCTTCTTTGCAAGTTTACTGCAATCCACAAAAGCAAATTGTTTGATTGAATATTCTTTATGCAGAATTTTAATATGGCAAATGGCTAGGCTGAACATTGATTTTTTTGGGGAGAAAGATTTCCATCTATTCCAGAAAACACTGCAAAATCAAGACACAGGAGTACCTGAAAAAGTGCTTTGGGATATCCTGGGGCTGTGAAAAACAGACTTGCATTCATATAGCACTTTCCGCAGCAACATGATAATGTCCCAATAATCTGTTATTGTAATATTCATTGATAGATAAATTCTAGCCAGGACACTGGGGTTAACTCCCCACTCTATTGTGCAAGTGTCAAGGGATTCTTTATTAAATCCCCGTGAAAGGACAGGCAGGGCCTCGGTTTAATATCTCATGCAAAGACAGTACCTCCAACAGTGCAGCAGTCTCTCAGCACTGCAGTTTCACCTTAGATCTTTGTGCTCAAGTCCCAGAGTGGGGCTTAATCCCATAACCTTCTCCCTCAGAGGGGAGAGTGCTACTTGTTTTTTTAATATAAATTTAGAGTACCCAATTAATCTTTTTCCAATTAAGGGCAATTTAGCGTGGCCAATCCACCTAGCCTGCACATCGTTGGGTTGAGGAGGCAAAACTCACGCAAACAGGGGGAGAATGTGCAAACTCCACATGGTAGGTGGCCCACAGCCGGGTCGAAACTGGGACCTCGGCGCCGTGAGGTAGCAGTGCTAACCATGGCGCCATCGTGCTGCCATAATAAGTGCTATCTGTTAAGCTATAGCTGCCACTGAAAGCTTTATAAATGCAAGATTTGTCTTTTTTTCCTATTTCATGGTAATATAATAGTCCAATTAATGGTCAGATACCTGACAAAATGAAATAATATCTGCAAAAACATTTTTTAAAAAAAAATCACAATATATAGATATATCACTGGTGAGAAAGCTCTTTTGCAAATGTGACTGATCAACAGAAACACATATCCAAAGAGTGAAATAACATTGGAACAGGAATTGTCCATTCGGCCTCTCAAGCTTGTTATACCATTTAATTAGATCATGGCTGATCTGTATCTCAACTCCCCACGTTTATTTCATATTCCTTGATGACCCCACCTAACAAAATTGATCAATCTCCATCTTGACAGGAATATAGATATAACGAGTGTTTTGTACAACTCACAGAACATAAGCTTGTTTCCACGATCTAGTCTGTGTGTGGTTTCTGATGAACGGTTAGATTTGGGAATATTGTGACCTACAGCTTTCACTTTATTTTATGACTGGATGATCTTTGAATTTGAATTTGAGTTAAATGAGCAGTTGTGCCCCCAAAACACTCCAGTTAGTTTGCATGACAAAATTCCAAATGTTTTTCCAATGTATTAAATAGATGCTTGGACTTTATAGATAAAATTACTTAAAATGAAGCCTGTTACATCTTACTTGAAGTTGGATAGTCATTTACCTTAATAAGAAAAAGTGCTGAATATAATTCCTGCAATTTTGATCAGTTTCAATCCTGCTTTTGACTTCATTTTCTTTTTTAAGTGGTTGTGGACAGTCAGAGTTTTGACTTTGACTAGCTGCTACTTGATTGCTCTCATCAATGATCTGATTAATGGAGCGAGTTATTTGATTACAGAATGATAAATGGGAATCTATAAACAAGTTAGCTTTCTCGGAGAAGAAAAGCCTACAGAGCTGAAAGAGAGAATTAATAGGTTTAGTAAAAGAGGGAGTAGATCTAACACCCCTGCATTATAGTAAAAGCATATACTAGTCCAATGCTTGATCTCAAGGATGAGAGCTCACCAGAACTCACCAGCAAGGTTGTTTACATTTTAGAAGTACAGACAGTTGAATCTGTAAGATTACAAATAAGCTTTTGGGCGAAGGTTAAATAATAAACCTACAGGTGGCATGGTGGCACAATGGTTAGCACTGCTGTCTATGGCATTGAGGACCCAAGTTCAATCCCGCCCAGGGTCACTGTCTGTGTGGAGTTTGCACATTGTGCGTGGGTTTCAGAACCCAAAGATGTACAGGTTAGGGAGATTGGCCACACTAAATTTCCCCTTAATTGGAAAATAATAATTAGGTACTCTAAAAAAACAATGTATAAAAAAAATAATAAACCTATGTAGGCAAGATTGGAATTTTAATTCAATGTTCTGTGTACTGACTAACAATAAGCCATCTGTATCTGTGACTTGGTATAGAGAGTGGTTTTAGAATGTGTTCTCTGTGATTGCTATAGTAGAGCTGTGTTAAAGCTATGAGGGCTGCATCAGAGGAGAGTGCCGAGTGCTCCTCTAGAGGTTTCTGTGCTGTAGTTTCCTCCATGCTTGAATTATCAATAAATTACTGTAACCTGTCCCTAGGTCTCCTGTGGTTAGTTGAAAGAAGTTCACCACAGCAATTTGCACAGTTGCAGGATATTCATACTCGATCTTTGGCAAGACACCTCAAACTGGGTGATTATATTTAATTTACCACCCTGTTAGTGCAGCAAGCCTGCCCAGGATGAGTAACAAAGGAATCTGAAAGGAGATCTCAGGTTAGGAGGTGAAGCCGAGGAGGAAGAGCCGTGTACGGAGGCCAGACCGCTAAATAAGTTAAGGAGGTAGAGCTGTGCTGGTGGGCTACAGTTGGAAAAGACAGTAGCCAAAGCTGCACTGGGAAGTCAAACCCCAAAAAGAAACCGTATGTAAACAAGTTGATAATAACTGTGCAGGTTTGAAAACAAACTGTGCAGAGACGGGAAGTGATAGAATGTCATCAAGAAAAGAGGAGGAGAGTACCATGAAATTTGATTGGGGGGCTCCATCGCGAGGTTTATAGCAGAACAACACCCCAGATTGTATAGTAGTAAAAGCAATCACAAGAATGGCATATGCGAGAATGCAACTAATAGACAATTTGACAGAGGAGGCAGGAGCATCAGGAGCAAATGCTGTCCTGGGAGCGAGTGCATCCTTGATAAGATTTTCTAAAAAGGTTCAGAAAGGAAACAGCAAGTTGGGAAAAGTCCGGAATACATTAAATAAAAGCAAATTACTGCGGATGCTGGAATCTGAAAGGAAAGAGAAAATGCTGGAAAATCTCAACAGGTCTGGGCAGCATCTGTAGGGAGAGAAGAGCTAACGTTTCGAGTCCGATGACTCTTTGTCAAAGCTCCGCATTTGACAAAGTGTCATCGAACTCGAAACGTTAGCTCTTTTCTCTCCTTATAGATGCTGCTGGACCTGCAGAGATTTTCCAGCAATTTCTCAGTCATTCCGGAATACATTAGCCTACAATGCACATCTGTGCGCCTTATAATAGAGTAAAGTGTTTGGGGAACTGGTAGATTATCTGCAAAATGGAACTGATTGCTGGACAGGGAGGATGTCTGTCCTGAACAACCAGTTACATTGGGAATGGGCAATGGTGGTGGGGGAAAAAGAGTAGAGGGAGAGAGATAGAGAGAGCAAGATAATAGGATGTGCAGTGCTGAGAAGAACCTACTACTCTTGGACCAAATATTGGAACGAGATATTGATTTAGGCAGAAAATACCAGACCAAGTATAGAGTTAGAAGATGAAGTGGGGACTTTGAGGAGGTTAATTCAGCCATACAGCGTTGTCTGCCCTGAAGCAGATCACTTCCCGTGTTTAGGTAAAATCAAACAACTTGGGACACAAATCAGTCATCACCAAGCAGATTTAGTTGCTATCTCCAAAACCAGGAAAGTTGAAAGTACTCTATCTCCAGTACTCCATCATTAAGATACGGTTAAAGTATTTATTTTAACTTTGGTCAAGTAACAAATGTTGGAAATTGGAATCGGTTTAAGGGGAAAAAGGATATGCAAAAGAGATGACATCTGTGCAAAATTGAAGAAATTACACAAAGGGATGCAATTGCATGCCACGTTTACTCTGTCCACTCCTCACCCGTTTAGGTTCCGCAGAAAATTATCCCTTTCAGCAGACAGTTGATTTTTTTACAAAATTTCCTCGCAGCTTTTGTTTTTTTAATGTAACCTATTATTTGACATATGAACTCACTGGGCTCTTGGCCAGAGCCAGAATGGGTTGTTTGTTTTTTTTAAAAACCAGTGATAATAGTTTCCAGCTCCCTGTGAAGCTAGCGATTTTGAGAATTAAAGCACTTTACCTCTCAAAAACTGGGAATCACCAGAAACAGACATGAAGGCGAAATTAAAGTAAAATAAATTTTGGATTGGGACAAATGAAGGCTAGGGAGAAAAAATAGGCAATAAGAATTAACTACAAGATGGATACAGGTGAAGGGAGAGCTGGAGAATCTTTTAAGTTTATGCAATTAGGCATAAATGAAACATCATATTTGTATATAAGAGCAGTGATGACATATAAAGGGTAAAAAAGTTGGCTACCTTTGGCTAGAGCAAAGGCCAAAAGGGAGGAATGTACAAATGAATTAAGAGGTTTAGTAAAAGGGCGATAAAATACCTCTGCATTAGTGTAAAAGCACATGCTATTCAAATGCTATACCTCAACGACTTGAGATCTGTAGAACTCGCCAGCAAAGTTGTTTATGTTTTAGAAGAACAGAGAGTTGAAGCCACAAGATTGCAAACAAGGTGAAGAGTTTATTAATAAATGTAGGCAAGATCAGAATTTTAAACCAATGTTCTGTGTACTGACTGACTGAATAAACAGGCTATATCCAAAAGAGAAAATGCTGGAAAATCTCAGCAGGTCTGGCAGCATCTGTAGGGAGATGAAAAAGAGCTAACATTTTGAGTCCAAATGACCCTTTGTCAAATAGATGCTGCCAGATCTTCTGAGATTTTCCAGCATTTTCTCTTTTGGTTTCAGATTCCAACATCCACAGTAATTTGCTTTTAAGCAGGCTGTATCTGTGACTTGGGGGAGAAAGTGGTTTTAGAACGGTCTCTATGTGATTGTTACATTAGACAGATATACAGATAGATAGATAGATCGATAGATAGATAGGTGAGAGCGCTGCATTAGAGGAGGGTGCTCCTTCAGTGGAGTTCCCTCCATGCTTGAATCATGAATATACTATTGTAACCTGTCCTTGGGTCTCTCCTGTGGTTAGTTGGAAGTCTACCACAACTTACAACTGATATTATTTATATGGACAGATAAGGTTATTTTCAGACACTGATGGTTCCTGGTCTGAATTATTTTATATTTGTGACTACCATCTTAAATAGATTAATTCATTGTGCATTCTTTCATAACTTCAGAAACTGATTAGCTGTTTTTGTAAACAAGCATCTTTAATCCATCAAATATCATGTATGGAATAATGGAAACACCAAAAGTGTTGCAAAGGGTACTATTCACAATATGTATTCAGATTTAATCTACATACTTTATTCAAAATAAAATAAATCACAGTTCCTCAGTTCTTTCATTGTTCTTATACTTCACACTTAACATGCACTAGAAAAAACATTTGTCAAGGCCAAATTCATAAGCTTTGACACAAAATCGAAAAAGATAATACAATATTATCTGTACGTGTCAAGGTTTTAAATGAAAATTTATTTCAGTAATTTAATTCCCTCTTCAAGCGACTGACATCTCTATGTCGGAGTCCAGTGAGCATGTGGCATATTTCAATTGCACTGCTGTATTTTCAGCCAAGCAATTCCTATGCATCCTCTCCCAAGATAAAAAAAACAATTTACTAACTATTTGAGATTGAATGAGCTGCAGCCAGTTTTCATTATTTATCAAAACAAAACTCTCCTCAATGGAAAAGCTAAAGAACATGCACAAGTCAGCGGTGCAAGCACGCCAAACGAGATGGAGAATGAAAGTCACGATGCAGATAACATTGTGAAATGAATCATGCTTTGTTGAAATTAACCTTAGATTCATAATTAAAGATCTAAGTTCCAACAGGTCGATGTGACGTGTCAAGTGTGTTGATGCTTTCCATTTTTGTGTGCTAGTTTGTTTCTCATTTTCAGCCCACAACATTGGTGAGCAGCACTGCAATAAAAATGACAGCCAAATGTGCAAGTCTCTACCTGACAGTACACAATCTCTCTACCAGCAAGCCCTCAGCTGTGCCTCCTTGTGGGGCAAGTGGAAAATGGATCCCTCACAAAATTGGGCAGGAAATATACCATATGCAGGCCCACAAATATATGAATACACCTCTGGCACCCATGAACCAAATTACCAGCTGTGGGCACCTTGGGAGAGTTGAAGGCAAGTAATTCCTGACAAAAAAACTGCAGTGTAGCCCAAAGGTGATCTGATGTCTAAATCTGTCATCTTCCCAGCTGCAATCAAGCTAGTGGCAAGTGTGGTGCTTTGCATTCCATTGAACTCAGCGAGGGAGGGTAAGGGGGGGTGGAGGGAAGGATTTTTGGGAAGGCCAGCGTCTTCATAAATTTTGCTCATGCTAGCACTGTGCAGATGGTGCTCCGGTTTCACTGGAGTACATTAACACAACACACAGGACAGCAGGTAACTGGCGTAAAGGACAGGTGCTAAAAAACAGGTGCGATGGACTGTTTCCAAGAGTGGGAGAGACCAACATATCAGCCACTGTCCACCTCGAGTCAGGCAGCTCTGACTAGTAAGGTGCTGACCTGCCATGGCCCATCTGCCTCAGTGGTCACTTGGAGCTTCGAGTCTCTGCTCAACAAGTGGAAGGAATCCACTGCACCAAACAAACAAAACTAAAAATTATGCCAACTCTTTGTTCAATCCGTGAAAATGTTAGGGCCCTGTGCTCAGGACTGAAAGGTGACTTGCAGCTGGTCAATAATGTGCATAAACGGACAGCATGGTGGCGCAGTGGGTTAGCACTGCGGGCTCACAGCGCCGAGGTCTCAGGTTCTATCCCGGCTCTGGGTCACTGTCCATGTGGAGTTTGCACATTCTGCCCGTGTTTGCATGGGTTTTGCCCCCACAACCCAAAAATGTGCAAGCTAGGTAGATTGGCCATGCTAAATTGACCCTTAATTGAAAAAAATGAATTGGGCACTGTAAATTTAAAATCATCATCAGACATGATTCTCTGAACAGCATTTTCAACACATTCATCTATCACGGCACTGACTCCCTGGTGTCCTCAAACCTTTTTCATTCATTTCATTCATAGAAATGCTATCCTCATTCCAACATCAACCATACCCGCTTACCCACAGAAAAACTAACAGTTGCGTGATTCTACAGAACAGGCACTCTTCGGCATTTCCATGTAGAATGCAGAAGCTAAATGGAACACACGATGGGATGCCACCTACAATATGGCACATGAGAAGAAAAAAATGGTAAAACAGTGACTGGTTCGAGACTAACATAACTGTGTTGAAACCTGTCATTGAAGCCAAGCAGTCCGCTCTCATTAATTACAAGTGAGGTTCTGAACAGGAAGTATCAGAATGTACAAAGTGCTGCTTCAGAAGAAATCCAACCGACTGCTAGGCAGTTTGGGTGGCACAGTGGTTATCACTGCTGCCTCACAGCTCCAGGGTCCCAGGTTCAATTCCAACCTCGGGTTACTGCCTTTGTTGAGTTTGCACTTTTTCCCTGTGTCTGCGTGGGTTTCCTCTGGGTGCTCCGGTTTCCTCCCACAGTCCAAATGTGTGCAGATTAGATCGAGTGGCCATGCTAAATTGCCCTTTAGTCTCCAAAAGGATAGCTGGGGTTATTGGGTTATGGGGATAGGATGGCGGCATGGGCTTAAGTAGGATGCAGACTCAATGAGCCAAATGGCCTCCTTCTGCACTGTAAATTCTATAATTCCATTACTCTAATTCTCAAGTAGGGCAGCACGGTAGCATGGTGGTTAGCATAAATGCTTCACAGCTCCAGGGTCCCAGGTTCGGTTCCCAGCTGGGTCACTGTCTGTGTGGAGTCTGCACGTCCTCCCCGTGTGTGCGTGGGTTTCCTCCGGGTGCTCCGGTTTCCTCCCACAGTCCAAAGGTGTGCGGGTTAGGTGGATTGGCCATGATAAATTACCCGTAGTGTCCTAAAATGTAAGGTTAAAGTGGGGGGTTGTTGGGTTACGGGTATAGGGTGGATACGTGGATTTGAGTAGGGTGATCATTTGCTCGGCACAACATCGAGGGCCGAAGGGCCTGTTCTGTGCTGTACTGTTCTATGTTCAATGCCTACTGGTTACAACTCTGGCAAATATCCAGACATTCTTTGACACAGGGAATGTTGGGGTACGAATGAAGGTATTAAATGGCAAAGGCACAGGTCCATCAGCAAAGATCACAGCTCTATTGAAAACCAAGGCAGGGGAGATCATCATCAATTGTAATAAACAGTTGGAGAAATAGGTGGAAAACTACCTGGAGTTGCACTCAAGGGAGAATGCTGTCACTAAGTAAGCTCTTAGTATCATAAAATGCCTGTCTATCATGGCAAAGCTGGATATCAAATCCAAAATGGAGGAGTTCAACAAAGCTATTGGGTTGGATTCTCCATTGTCCGATGCCGATATAGTAATCGGCGATCGGGCGGAGAATCCCTTCCGATGCCCAAATCAGGGCGGCGCCGGTTTTAAAGTCTCTGCCCCCCCTCATCGTGTTGTGTGCCGTACGCCATTGGAACGGCTTTGGCACATCATCGGAAGGCCCTCCACCGATGCTCCGCCCCCGATGGGCCGAGTTCCCGACCGCGCAGTTTAACCCGGCGCCGCTGCTAGCTCCTCACCGGTCCCAAAGTTGGCGAGGGTTTGACACCGATTTTGGCGTCGTAAAACGCCACAGTTCCCACACCGGCACCTAGCTGCAGAATTGGAGAATCCAGCCCACTGACTTGCTTGCCATGGGCAAAGCTCCAGGCACTGATGCTATATCACTTGAACTCATCAAACATGGGAAACTGGTGCTCCTGCAGCATCTGCACAAACCTCTGTCTTTGCGGGAGGGACGGGCAGTGCCCCAGAATGTGCACGATGCAAAGATTGTGAGCTTGTACAAGAACAATTCCGGCCACAGAAATTGCAACAACTATCGAGGCATCACCTTGCTTCGCATCATGGGAAAAGCACTTGCCTGTTTTGCCCTCTGAGGATTCTAGTTGAACGCATCGATCCCAAATCTTAATGTAGTTTCAGAACTGGAGGATCTATGATTGACATACTCTTCTCAGTCCAGCAGTCACAAAAGAAATACCGTAAATAAATGAGTCCACGATATGCCGATTGTATTGATTGATCCAAAGCATCAGCCATATGCGCGCAGGTAGTATATTTAACCAACTAGGGAAGATTGGCTGCCTTCTGAAGGTGCTCAATGTGATCTCCTCCTTCCATGACAACATGATAAGTAAGGTCAGCTGTGCAAGGGCAACATCAGAACCCTCTGAGATTCGCAATGTGGTCAAATCGGTTTGTGTTCTGGCACTGACTCATGAGCATATTTTTCTCTCTGCTGCTGTCATATGCCATCAAATGATCAACAGAGGGTGTTTGCTTTCATAACAAAATGAATGGAAAGCTGTTGAGTCTAGTTCTTGAGATCCAAGACAAAGGATCCTCATCAGAGAGTTGCTCTACACTGACGATGCTGCAATAACAGTCCATAACGAGGAACACCTTCAGTGGCAAAGACCAAGACTCTCTCATACCTGCAAATAGTTTGGTTTGACCATCAACATCAAGTCCAGGATGATGCCATTCTGCCACTGGCATTGACAATGCGACTCTGGAAGTTGTGGTCAGTTTCACATATCTAGGCTCCACAATCACCAACAATCTGTCACTTGTGCTCAAAGCAACACACATAAAAGCTGCAACTGTTATGTCCAAACTGTGTGTGAGAGTGTGGGACAACAGCAAACTGACTGAGAACACTAAACTGTGAAACAAGTAAGCCTGCATTCTCAGCACACACCTGTACAGAAGTGAGACCTGGACAACATATGCAAGGCAGGAGAAAAGGCTGAATAGTTTCCACCTTTATTGTCTCAGACATATTGGCTTCTCGTGACAGAACAAAGTCACTAACTCACAGGTCCTGAACATGCTAATTCCATCAGCGTGCAATCATTCCTAAGCCAATGATGCCTGGTGCACCTTAAAAGCATTCTGAACACAACCTCCTGGGCACTCATAGCTCTTGCTACAAAGACACCAGCAAGTGAGATATGAAGATGGCAGATCCTGACAGTGCCAACTGGGAGGCAATCACTGATGTCCTAACTTTTAAAGGTGGCTGTTAGTTTATTGTAAGAGATGGGCAGCAACAAAAAGCTCAGCTGCCAGAGAAGAAGGTCCACTGAAAACAGAGGCCAGCAAATTGTGCATCCTCTCAGCCCACTGTCTTCATTTTCAGCAAATGCAGTAAAGACTGCTGTGCCAAAGTGGGGCACCCAAGCCACTCCAGGCAATGCCAGGCAACAAGGTTGACCATGACGATGCAAACAATCGTCTTTCAAAACGGAAGGCTGCCACAAAGATTTCTGAGCACAATTAATTAGTGGAACTGAGTGTATCTGTAGTTTGTTTCTTCAGTGGTTCATCTTCTAAAACTGTTTATTTTGAGGACAATGTAATATTACCATTACTCAGATAATTGTTGGCTCTCTTTTACTTTTTTATTTTAAATACTAGGCTTTTAAAAGACCATCTAGCTGAGATTTGGTCACTCAATTACTCATTTATCAATGAAAATCTCCACCTCATTAACCTGAAAATTGTCTGCATTACTTATGTCCATTTAAGTCCACCTTGTAAAATGAAGCATTGCACTGAAGCCAATCTAACAAGTGAAGAGCTATCTATCACATCTAGTATAGAGCTTGTTGTCTTAAAAATGTAATTCTGTAAAGGCAACACTTTTTGGAAGCCCAAGAGGATAACCAGCCATGATATGCATATGGACATTGAACAATTACAGCTATAACAGAGCAACTATAAAGACTAATTTTAGTTAAGTTTTCCATTACCGTATCAAGGTCAAGTGTAAACAACATACATTTTGGACTACAACTAAAGTAAAATAAATGTAACTTCAATTTTTTAACTAAGGTATCACTTAATGAACATATTGAAATGATTTGTAGGCTTCCTGTTTTTAAATAAATCCTCAAATTGAATAAAATAAGATTTAGTTTGTGTATTTCTCAGCAACCTACTGGATTCAGGACAGGACCATTTGTGTCAAAACTTATAATTTGTACTCAACAAACCCATTACCTTTAAAATAACAACAGACTTGCCTCTATTGTCTACTTACAGGTAATAAGAATAAGAATAGTAGCTCCTCCTGGCAAGCAAATCAGACAGTGAAGAAAAAATTATTGGTGAATAAAAGTGTGGAATCAGTTACAATCAACAAAGCAAATGCTAGCTGTATCTGATACTGATCATCTTTTGTTAGCATTTTACTGCAAACAATCATGCAAAAATCTTATATTCCATGCAATTAAGTGGTTGCAAATAAAATAAAAATAATGGCCACAGAATGAAAGTGGACAATTACATCCCAGATATCAGTCATTAAACAACATAAGTGAATAATTAAAATTGATTGCACTTTTCTTACATGCACGATACAACATAGCAGAATTGCTCATTTGTCTTTATTGGGAACTCATCTCGCAACAAGAAAAAAAACTTGAAATAATATAAGTAAATACAAAGAGTGAAATTATGCACTTGGGCAGAATAATTAATTAATATGTTTTGTGCAGAAATATTAGTTCAATGAAAGTGAACATTCCAGGTAAAAAATAACAAAGTCACTTTAACCACCATCAATTACAGCAATGTCATGTAGATGATCATGCCAGACAAGAGGTCAACATTGATGATCAGTTGATTAGCTTGAAATCACTCACTGGCTAAAACGTTTTTTTAATGATTTTGACTCAACTGACATTTTCCAAATGAACAACTATTTTCCCCCTCTTAATTAACCTTGCAATAGGATTGATGCACTTAAATACCATTTCAATTTCAACCAAGCCAAAAAAAGTACCTATTTATTCTGTAAGTTTTACCAATATATAAAAATTCTTTAATAACTCGCTCTCACTGACAACAAGATCCTTCGCTGTTCATTCCTGCCAATGTACTTTTGTCCAACACTAATCAACTAACTCAGAACATTGATTAAAGTTTTCAGTTGGTCTTTAAATACTTTGAACATATCAATATAGTCCCTAGTTGCTTTGGGAGAGTTAAATACCATCAGCAGGATTTGAAAGCAAATGAACAAAGAAAATGGCATAAATCGATTCAAGAATTAACAACATGTATTGGATTGATACATATGATGAGAAGCCAGCGCAGTTATCATAGATCTTTAAATAGCTGGCCATTCTTCTCAAACTGAATATCTGGAGGAAACAGTAAATGCACAAACAGAATGAGGTAGATATATATTGCTTGTATGTATTTTCAAAGGAAGTTTGATAAGGTGCCATTTAAGAGACTTGTTTAATATGACATTAAAGAGGGCATAGTCACACAGCAAGAGAGATGTCTCGCAGGCAGGAAGCAGATAAATAGGTAAATGCCTTTGGGCTCAAAAATGGGTCAAAAAATGAACATTTTTAACTGGAATAGAAGTCAAGAGATGACTCCAATGTTTGAATATTTTGAGTGGAGAATTAGTAATTGATTGTTTCCACAAATTCTTAGTTTAGTAACAAGGAGCTGAAACTGAAGATTGCACCAGCAGATGAGAGGGGTGGAGACAGGGGAAAAGAGAGTTAAAAACCTTATTTCCCCCGAAGACGGTGCAATGTGGAAAGTTCATCTGGCAAATGCACGAGTAGAGAGTCATTTGCACAGGACTTTGTGAATGGCCTGGAAAGGCCAAATACAAGAGGAACAGTAAAAATGTGATTTGAATAGTAAGCCGAAAAGCAAAATTACTGAGCCAAAGTGGTCGAAATAGCTTCCTTCTGTGGTTTAAATTGGGTGATTCTACAATTTAAGACTATAAAATTACATGATTTTCAACCTAAATCTTTTAGTTTAATATTCACTTGATTAATATTGGTAAAATGGATATATTAATAGATAAATGGATATAAAGCATGAATCAATAAAGTGGACAATTAAAACATAAGTTGAATGTACTTCAATGATAAAGCTCAGATGCCAAAAAATACTTTGCAGCATTGTAATTACGCCATTGCCATTATATGACTATGTTTCGCAATGTGACAATTTTATTGTATGATATCAAAATAAGCAGGATATCAGGAAATTATCACATTTTATGGGCTTTACTTTGCAGTCAGCAGTGAAGCAAATGCACTCTTCCTTGCTTTCAGATCTCTGCAGCGCAGATTTCCCCTTTCCTGATGGCAGTTTAAATTTTGTGTTGAATCAAGGGGCCAGACTTGCAATAGCAATGTCACCAAGCAGCCAATTACACGGAAATATTCTCAGTGTAAGCAATGAAAGTTTCAAGTAATTCTTCTTTTATTTCTAATTGAAGTTTTCAGGTTTCAAGAAGAAATGATAGGAAATGAAAGGTAGTTTTAAGAGATTTGTGTTGGTTAACATTAGAAAAAGTGCAGTTTTATTTGGGTTTAATTTAATGTTTCTGTGCCTGGAAGAGTAAAACCTAAAGTTAGATTCATGCTGGACAAAAGGTGTTTGTGCAGACAAAAGGTGGGGATTGGTTGCGTTTCAATGTGTTTCTATTGTGCTTAGAGGGGGCTATGATGTGCAGAACAAATAAACCAGCAGTGGTTCCTTAGCAACTGGGGCCTTGTAAGGTAGAGACACTTTTGTGATTTAGTTTAGCTAATTTGATAGCTATTGGAGATAGGTAGTGAGAGAGAAGGCAGTTCTCACAGCTGTTAGAAGCAGTACTTTTAGAAGCCTAAAGAGGGAACATCTCTCTCAGCCTTGTTAGAAGAAAGGCCATACTATGGAGTAATGGTTAAAAAAACAGCTACTGGAAATCTGAAGTCCAGCTAGATAAGGAAACTGGACAAATGAAGAGAAGTCTGGAGTTCAATGAAAATAGGCCAAGGGTTCAGAAGAATTCAAGGAAGAGTAAACAGTGTTCTGAGACAATTACAGTAACCATATTTAAAGTGAGACAGCAGCCTTCAAAGGTAAATCAAACACCTGATGCCCTTTTAATGATTTTGGAATTGAGAGTTAAAGCATTTGCAAGCGGCTTGCACAGTAGTCAAGACAAAGAAATTGTAAAAGAGGGTGGTGTAAAATCCTGGGAGAGGAATTTGGAAACATTTGTGACAATCATCTGGGGGGGCTGTGAGGAGAAAACTACAGACACTAACTTGGGTTCAGAGCAGAGTGTATGTATTTTTGACCACAGCCAATGTACTGATGGAACTATTGTAGATTAAGATGTACTTTCCAATTCATGTTAACCTAAAACTGTGTGTAATTATTAAGGTAAGAGGGTCGTAAAGACGTATTGTTTCATAATCCTATTTTTTCATGTTTAATAACTTGTTAAAACTATTTAGCGCTCCTGTGACTCTGTTCCTCCAAGTTTTATAAATAAAAATAAAAGTTATGATTTTTCAAGCTCGGATTCCATTCCGGGATCTTTCTGTCCAGTTATAACAACAACTGGGATCATAACAGGATTAAGATTGAAGCTGAAATTTCAATATAAACAAATTTCAATTTCAAAATGTTACCGTATACGTAGAAATTTGACATTCAATAGCAATAAAATTAGATTTTCAGGAGCAGTGAGTGTGTTAGTAATAATTATGAAACCAATACACAATTACAAACCTAATTACACCTCATTCAATGTGTCAATTTTGCATCGGTTTTAATAGCAAAACATAACGCACAGAAGCGGAAGCTTCTGTCAATTCATGGATTTCCCGAGACTGTGTTCTCAGAGAACCTTAATGGTGGATCAGGTGAAGGAGTGTTAAATCACCCTCAGCAACATCTGGGTTGCTATGCTATCATGCACATGTGCAGACACTGGAACTTTGTCAGTTTCAATGGGATAAAATGTTGACAGTCTTAACATCATTAGCAATGCAAGATTTGTGCCAATATGCAAGAAAATATAGGAAGGAAATTACATAAGAACATAAAAACAAAGGGATTTTGCAAAGGTTGTGCAAGGGGCTTGAGAGTTGAATGATTTTAAGATGGACAAATTCAAGGCAATATGATCAAGTGAGGCAAATTAACAATGAACATATAGTAAATACGGGACATGAATGAATTGGTGAATAGCTCACTGATGCCAATAGTCAACTGTAATGAGGTAACTGGATTTCAGCAAGTACAGCTTGTGTGGAGAAAACATCACAGGTGGTGATGAGCATGTATTTTAAATGTATTAATGGGATATGGGCATCGCTGGCAAGGCCAAAGGTTAATGCCCAACCCTAATTGCAATTAACTGAGTGGCCTGCTAGGCAATTTTAGAAGCAGTTAAAAGTCAAGCACATTCACTTGGTCTTGAGTCACAAAGGCCAGGCCTGCCGAGAGGTTACAAATTTCTTCCCCTGAAAGACATTAGTTTAAATAGGTTTCCATGACTATTGGGTATTTTTCATGATAGTTTCTTTACTCCACATGTATTTACTTAACTCGTATTTTTGGACCCTTAGTCCGGGTTTCTGTACTACTAGTCCAGTAATATAACCGTTATATTACCGCTCCTTTACAAATACACCTTTTTTTATTCTTTCACGAGTTGCCCAGACATAATTTCCCTTGAGAAGATGCTGGTGAGCTGCCTCCTTCAACCCCTGCAGTCCATGTGCTGTAAATACATCCACAGTACCTGGTGTACAGTCTTATTCACTGCATTATAAAACATCCAGGCATTTCAGAAAAAGACAACAAAACTGACACCAGGCATAGGCTAAGTTAAAGGAAGACGTTGAATGTTTTACTCTGGTTCCCAGAAAGGGTAAGGGAGATAGATTAAATTGAATCCCCATAATATTTTCAAGGTTGGCTGAGGCTTGTGGAACCACATGATGCTGATGGTGTATTTGAGGTTGTGACATACACTAGAATTTGACCTCAAGCATAGGAGAGGGCAAGCACACTATTTAGATTTAACTACTTAATGCAGCAGATAGGGCATGCCACTGAGGGAATCAATGAATGTAGATTCAATTAACTATTGGCTAGATATTTGAAGGACTGCATGGGGCATTTGAATTATTTGAGTGGCATTCGTTTTTAGAACTGGCCAGGTGCAATCAAGTCTTTTAAGGCCCTGTATTTCCATACATTCCAATTTACCAGGGCAAGGGAGGGAATGGCATAATGGTATTGCCACTAGTCTAGTAATCCAGAGATCCAGGGTAATGGGCTGGGGATCAGGGTTCGAATACCACCAGGGCAGTTGGTGAGATTGGAATTCAATAAAAATCTGGAATTAAAAGTCTCATGATAGCCATGAAAACCATTGTCTATTGTCGTAAAAACCCATCCTGTAAATTAATGTCCTTTAGGGAAGGAAATCTACCATCCTTACCTTGGGTGGCTTATATGTGACGCTAAACCCACACCACAGCAGTGCGGTTGACTCTTAAATGCCTTCAGGGATGGAAAACAAATGCTGGCCCAGCCACATCCCATGTTTGAATAAAGAAAACAAAATAGTTGCAGAAAATGCATAGCAAAATCCTTTGGACGATTAAACGACGAAGGATACTTATTTATTGAAACATATGAAAACAGAGGGCAAGAAAAGACTAGCTGGCCTAAAAAGTTCATGCCAGACTGTTGATGGCTGAAGCCTAAAAAGAGATTCCTATCCTCCAGCAGCCATGTAACCTGGGAGAGGAAAACAGCCAAGTAAATGAGGTACAACAAAAGAAAGTGAAATATCTGCAACACACCCTCCTAAATCATGGAAAAACATAGGTTTAATGTAGTTTGATGAAACTCAAAGGTTGACCCAAATTTTGACCAGTATCCTTTGAGAGGTCAAGACACATCTTAAAAAGTAAAACAGAATGCTCCAAATTGTCTCTTTACAGAAAGGGAAAGATTTAGACAAGTGAATTTATGCGACTGTAGCTGCTAAAGAAAACAAAGGTGCCATGGTTTCCCAGGCGTTTTATCGAACCTGGGCCTGTTAAGGTAGAGCTTGGAAACTACCTTCGATTTATGTGATTAGCAACTGAGTTACAGGTCCGGTGTTAAAACTATAGTTTCAAAGAACTCAACGTCCTTTTGGATATGATGTATTAATGAGAATCTTTTCATGACAATCAGGTCTTATAAGATAGAGATCCACCCCTGGAATAAGCAGGTATAAAAATGTTCTATAACTTGGGTGGATCATATGAATAATGTAACATTAGGCTGCAGGAAGGAAGAGATGACTTGGCCAGCTTTCTCACTATCCTACTATCGACAAGGATTGATAATCTGTTGGTAGTTGTACGTATGGTTATCTTTTGTAACATAATGGGACTACTGCTCACATTGCAGTATTTTTGTAACTAATCTTAGATTGTGGTGGCTTTGAATTTGTTTCGAAGATACAACAAAATCTTATATTGGGGACTTGTGCATCTTGTGTAAGTGAAAGCAAAAGTACCATAAATCTGTACACTCCAAAACCAACATCTTAGAATTATGGGTGGCACAGCAGCACGATGGATAGCACTGTTGCTTCACAGCACCAGGGTCCCAGGTTCGATTCCCAGCTTGGGTTACTGTCTGCGCGGAGTCTGTACGTTCTCCCTGTGTCCTGGTGGGATTTCTCCGGGTGCTCTGGTTTCTTCCCACAAGTCCCGAAAGATGTGTTGTTAGGTGAATTGGACATTCTGAATTCTCCCAGTGTACCCGAACAGGCCCCGGAATGTGGCGACTAGGGGCTTTTCACAGTAACTTCATTGGTGTGTTAATGTATGCTTACTTATGACAATAAAGATTATATTTTTTTAAAAATTGTTTTAACTGGAATTAGTCAAGAGGTCCAATGGACTGTATGTATATGTTACTATCACTTTTGTGATGTATTGTGTTTTTTAAATAGAACAAAATAAAATGAGACATTATTGACAAAGAAAAGGAAATAAATTGCAAATATAATGTTGGAAATATAGAGCAAGTTAGTCAACATCTGTAAAGAGAAATGAAAGATTATGGCACTTAGGATTTATAACCTTGCATAAGAATAGGTATTGTTGACTTTATCTCAGGCAAGAGTTGTCAACTCTCCAGGACTGTGCTGGAAGCTCCAGAATTAAGATTAATCTTTAGAAAGAGGGATGGGAAAATTGAGGAGAAAACCCATAGGGCATTGAACAAAAAAACACATTTTTCTAATATCTTTGTACAATGTTATTTTTTAGCCATGAAAATATTCCAGATATAGAACAAACAGCATTTGACTGACTATCAAGAATCATCCAAGTCGGTATTGAACAGCCTGTTGGCTTTCTTGTTAGTGCCTGAAAGCTGAGATGTGTGGCAACTAATAGTGGGAACGTTTGGGGTAGCTGAAGATGAGAGGACATGCAATATAGCCTCCAGCTACAAACATTACCAGAGCTGGCAACCCTGCCTGGGTCCTTTACATCAATTAAAGTGTATTTCACAAGAAAAGGATTAAAAACTGGGTGTTTGAGACACCACAGCTGTGAATTGGAAAGATGCTATTTGAACAGAACAATTTGACTTCCCCTATGGAAGTCAAGCTTATTTAGATTTGTGAGGAATGGTCAGGTTGAATTTGACACAGTTAAAATAATTTCAGAAAGACCAGAGAGCCTACTTCATACCCCAAAACAGGTGTGAGCTTTGGATAAGTATGGAGAGGTACAGAGATATTCTGGCATAAATTCCCTTTATTCAAGAGTAGAGTGTAAGGGAAGAGGTAGTCTTAGTGATTAATAATGAAATCACTTCAATGATAAAAGAGGACATAATGAGAGATCATAATAAGTAAAGATTAGGTGAGTGGATACATTATAGGTAGAATTAAGAAATAAAAAAGGATTTAAGATCATCGTGGGCATTGTGTACAAGACTCCTGGTAGCAGCTGAGTAGATTCTCCAAATGCAGAAATTGCTCGAATGGGGGATTGGATTTTATTTTTCCCATATAATTTTGGATAAGTGGATTAGCATATGTGTGAAAACTAGTGAATTTCTGTGTGTCCAGGACAGTTTTCTGCGTCAATATATCCCACAGCCAATAGGGAGCATGTCATATTAAATTTAGTAATGTGTAGTGAGCCTGATTTCGTGAACAGCCGAACAGGAATGACCATTTATTAGATAGCAATATGAAGATATTCAACATTTTTTGAAAGTAAGAAATGCAAAACAGCTACCAAGATCGTAAATTTAGACAAGGTTGCCTTCAATGGGATGAGACAGAGATGTTCACGGTAAACTGGGCAAATCCGTTAATGGGCAAGTATGAGAATATCAATATGAGGTGTTCAAAAAAATAATTGTTATCAGAACCAGTTTATTTTCCTGAGGGGCAAGAAGAGCTCCACATTCCTTGGAGACAAAAAGAGGTCAAAGACAACATGAACCCAAAGGAAAAATATATAAAAATGCAACAAAAAGAAAAGCACAGATCCTGACAACTTGAAAATATATAAAGACCAACAAAGAGTGGAAAAACAGATCGCCAGAGCAACAACAAGGGAGTATGAAAAGAAACTTGTTAGGGACATCAAAAACCACACAAACAAAATCACAACCTACACCCGGATGATGTCAGGAATGCAGGAGTTCAGTTATGAGGCGAGGCTGACAAAGTATGGACTATCCTCCTTGGAACAGAAAAGGTTATGACATGACATTGTGGAGGTTTTCAAGAGTGATATGTTGATAGATGATTCAATAACCAGAGGTCAAAAATTTAAAGTAATTGGCAAGAAATCTGGAGGGGAGAAGGGAAGAAATGTTTTCACTGAGCGAGATCTGCAACATTTTATCTGAATAGGCAGTGGAAGGAAATTCCATAAATAATTGTAAAAAGGTACTGGAAGGTAGGAACTTGGCATTACGGCCATAAAGCAGGAATGAGGGACTAAGCACAAGTGAACTTTCAAAGTGGCAGTGGCAGCTTAGTGATGGTGGGCTGAATGGCTTCCTTCTGTGCACCTTTGAAAACAGAATGGTGATATTGTCATGAAGGAAAGGAAATGGTTAACAATCTGAATAATTACTTTGCATCAATGTTGACAATAGAGGAGCAAGTCAGTATGCCAGACATCCCATGAAAGCTAATTCAGAACCTGGACAGGAATTCACTAAAAATAACTTAATGAAGTAAATGCCATGAAGAAAATAAGAGCACAAAAGTGTGATAAATCCTCAGAACCAGACAGTTTCCTTCCAAGATTTTAAAATAAGTTGGTGAGACATTACAGCTGCCCTAACTATAATTTTCAATGTCAAGATTCAAGAACCATTCCTTTAGATTGGAAAACTGTGCACATCACTCTGGGTTAAAATGGGGTGGCTGAACACCTTGAAAATTTTGAGTTGATAGAGATAGCCAGCGTGGATTTGTAAAATGTATTCAAGACTGATGAATCTGACTAAATATTTTTGGACAGGATAATGACTGTGGATGAGATTTCTGGAAGGCATTTAATAAATTCCCTCATAAGAAATGGTTAGATAATGCTGAAGGTCATGGAAATGAAGGCAAATTATTGACCTGGTTAGGATATTGGCAGAACGACAAGAGACAAAGAGTAAGCAAATAGGCAGATATGAGAATGAGCAGGATGTGGTTAGTGTCGTTCTGCAAGATTCTGTGTTGTAGCCTCAACTATTTACTGCATTTATTAATGACTTAAATGATGGCACAGAAAGCCACATCTTTAAATTTGTTGATGACATAAAGAAAGTGGCATTTTATGAAATGTATAACTTACAAAGAGGTATTATTGATAGATAATCTGAATGGGCAAAAACTGAGACATGTGAAATATTTTCACTTTGGACCTAAAAAGGATAAAACAGGAAATTTTCAAAATGTTGAAAATCTAGAGTGTGGTGACTCAAAAAGACTTGTGGGTCCAGGTATGTAGACCATTACAATGTCTTGAAAAGGTACAAGAAATAAAATCAAGAAGGCTAATTGAATGCTGACATTTACATCTAAAGAACTGGCAAACAAGAATTAGAAGCTATGCTTCAGCTACACAACGCCCTGGTTAGGAATTTTGTGAGACGTTCTGGGCACTATACAGTGACCAACTGTCCCCATGAATACGGGATTGTCCCTTCAATCACCTCATGTTGCTGCCATGTGGGACACCGTTTGCCCCCTATTTTGCAATGGTGAATTTTGCACATGCGCAGTACACTTCTGCATGTGTGCACCAAGATCTCAACTCAGTGGCATGCCTTCCCGGTTCCAGAGAGGCGGCAGTAACTGGTACATGCCTCCAGTGCGCTTATGGCTCTGGCAGAGCCACCGCCTGCTCTTACAACTGACAACATGCGCTCCACTCCACTTTCCCCAACCCCCCCCCCCAAATGGATGTTACTGGTTCAGGTTGATGACAAAGTGTTCCTTAAATTGCTCAGATGGGATTGGTCACCCTGTTACTACATCTTAAGAAGGACATGTTAGCCGTTAGCTGAGTTCTGTGTAGATTTGCCAGAATAATACCTGGACTCCAAGGATTAATGTAGAGATTAAACAAACTGAAGCTTGCATTCCAAGTTTCCGTTTTTTGGCTGTCAGTAGTCTGGTCATTTAAAATGTGCGAGCCATTTAAACTTCTTTGGTGAGACAGAGAAAGGAGCCAAACTGTGCTTGGCCTGTGCAGGAAGATATTAATTTTAACACAAAGCAGGCAGAGATAAACTATTTCAGCTCTTTGGCAATTTTAGGACAAGGGGTGTAGTCTGGATATTAGAGCCAAACCTGTCAGGAGTGAAGTTAGGAAACAATTCTCCACTCAAAAGGTGGCAGTCATTTTGAATTCTCTTCCATAAATTGCAATTGATACTGGATCAATTCTTAATTTAAAGTCTGAGATTGGTATATTTTTGTCAAGCAAAGATATGAGGGTATATGGAAGTCCAGTTATATGGAATTAGGTTTCAGGTCAGCCCTGATCTCACTGAATAGCAGAACAGGCCTAAGCAGCTAAATGACCTACTCCTGTTCCTATGTTCGGACATGGCTTCTTAGCCAATCGCACATTGAAATTACCTGATTTCAGGCCTCACACATAAGATCTGCATTAGTTCTGAAGTTGCAGAACAGGACTGTAGATTTTCAGCCCTTACATATTGCATGGCCCTGCTCCTCTCTGGAATCTGGCTGCCCTTTGTTCCAAACCCTATTTCACACCCCACTCAAGCTACATTTTGCTTCTCACCTGAATTCATGCTTGTAATCCTCTGACTGTATTTTTAGTTAGGATACAGGTCTATAAAGACATCTCTCTCCCCTCCCTGGCATAGGGCAATAGCTTCGGACTCCTCCCTCCTCTTCCCCCCTACTCTTCCACCCCCCCCTCCTCTTCCCCTCCCCCCCACCTCCTCTTCACTTCCCCTGCCCCCACCTCCTCTTCTCCTCCCACCACCTCCTCTTCCCCTCCCCCACCTCCTCTTCCCCTCCCCACCTCCTCTTCCCCTCCCCCACCTCGTCTTCTCCTCCCCCCTCGTCTTCCCCTTCCCCCCCACGTCTTCCCCCCACTTCCTCTTCCCCTCCCCCACCTCTGCTTCCCCTCCTCTACCCCCCCACCAACCCTCCTCTTCCCCTCCCACACCCCATCCTCCTCTTCCCCTCCCGCACCCCATCCTCCTCTTCCCCTCCCCACCCTCCTCTTCCCCTCCCGCACCCCATCCTCCTCTTCCCCTCCCCCACCCCCTCCTTCCTCTTCCCATCCACCCCCTCCTCTTCCCATCCACCCCTCCTCTTCCCATCCACCCCCTCCTCTTCCCATCCACCCCTTCTCTTCCCCTCCCCATCTCTTCTCCTTCCCCAACCCCCTTTCCCCCCCATCCCTCATCCCCACCCCCTCCTCTTTTCCCCCTCCCCCCCACCTCCCCATATCCCCTTTTCCCTCTTTCTCCTCCCCACCAACCGCCTTTTCCCCTCTCCCCCCCTCACTCATCGCACTCCCCGGTTTATGGTACTAGCGGCCATAAAGCATGTCACAGTCATTTCAACAAGCCAGGGAGAAGGTGACTGTGCAAGTTAAGTGTGAGCAGGGTTATGGTGATAAGGGGAGGGTCAGGGTGAGGGGGCCATTAGTGATCAGATGGGGTCAGATGGTTGGGCGGTTGTGGTTGAAGGGCGGCTGGGAGGTGGGGTTCAATAGGGGAGGGGGGTTTGCACTGAGGTGAGTTGGAGGAGGGGGATATAGCAGTTTTCAGTATTATAGTTACCCAGCTGTTAGATATGGTTTAATTCCTTCTTTTCTTGGTAACTGTTCTGCTAAGAGAGTTGGAACCATCCAAAGTCTCCAATTTAAACTGGACCATCAGATGGCTTATGGTGCAGGGTGAAGGGGTTAAAATCATTGTGTACAACGGCACTCTACTGTGAGACTGTCAAAGTTACACAGCCATGGAAGTGGTAAAAATAGGGGAAGATTTGAATAGACCACAGGGGCACCATTGTTCAGTCTCTGCTCCAGGTAATAGTCAAGGATTGCAGACATGTTTGGGTAGGCCACAATAAGTCACTGCATAGAATAACAGACAGTCAAGGACCACAAATGTGTGTGTTTGCTGGGAGTATGAACTGTGTATAGATGCCTTGTTAGTAACTGGATATTGTAATTAGGGAAGCATAGGAAAATTGTAATTGTTCAAGCATACTAACGTGATATAAATGAAGTAATCAGAATTACGAACTGTAATTGGATATTTATTAACTTAGATCAAATCTATATTTTTTATTGGTATATGCAAATCACCAAGATAATAGGGTGGCATGGTGGCACAGTGATTAGCACTGCTGTCTCACAGCGCCAGGGACCGGGTTCAATTTCAGCCTTGGCTGACTGTATGGAGTTTGTATCTTCCTCCAGTGTCTGCGTGGGTTTCCTCTGGGTGCTCCAGTTTCCTCCCAAAGATGTGCAGGCTAGTTGAATTGGCCATGATAAATTGCCCTTAGTGTTCAAAAGATAAGTTGGGGTTACTGGCGCATGGGGGAGTGGGTCTAGGAAGGGTGCTCTTTCAGAGGATCGGTGCAGACTCTATGAGCCGAATGGCCTCCTTCTGCACAGTAGGAATTCTATGATAAGCAAAAGGTATAATTGCCACTGTATTTCTTTGTTCTGGGAGCTGGCACACCACATGGATGACTAGCTCCCATGCTATAGCTGGAAATAAAGGCTGTTTTAAAAAGAATCTCCCTCTGGTTACTTGTGTAAGTTAGGTACACGATAGCCAAATAGCTGTCTTCGCTCCCTGCTTTGCAATCAGCTCCCTACAACCATATCCCATTTATCTCCTGACCATTTTCCATCTCGTCTTGCTCGAATTCTTCTCTCTTCCTTACTTATACCAGTCTCCTTCCACTGTCTTCTTGATATTGTTTCCTCCCGATACTCAAGTAATTCTGTCACACTCAGTTGGTGAACCAAGCCAGTATCTCTCCTTCTTTATTCTTCCTTGCTTAATCTCAAAGTATTTTATCAAATTAAGTTATTAATTTACAGGAAACTCTGTCCCTTCCTCATTGCATTTATGCAGCTCACAAAGGCGTTGACTATCTCAACCACAGAAAAAGGCATAATGTTTGGCCGGCTGTGTCTCCTTTCAGTGTTCATGGAAATGTCTGACTTTCAAAGAGCTAAAGGGGTAACTTTCTGCTGTGCTCTCCTGATGGGGAGCTTTACTCACTGGAAGGGCTTATCTGAAATTCAATTAATGTGACTGGTTGGAAAATCTCACATTTCCCGGCAGGATTCCCCATCAGCAATGTGTCAGAAAACTACTTAAGTTTTCAGACAAAGTAATCACTTCCTTTTGTAAAGGTCAAGCTATGTTGGTTGAGAAGCAAGTCCATATGTAAAGAAGTAACCATTTTGGGACCTGGGACCGCAAAAAATTTACCGAATGTATGTAATTAATAACGTGCATCTCAAGAACTGGCCAAGTTTACATCCTTTTGTAATTTTGAAATGGGTGTAAGCCATTCTTTTCTTAAGTAAAATATGCAAGCAATATGTATTCTAGTTAGTTTTTTCTTTTTTTGTGGAGTTTTGTTACATTCTGTAGTCAGAACTAGTTTTTTTTAGAAAAGCAAGCCATTTGACAGAACACAAGTATCTTTCAATTATTTTATACTGCTTCAGAATAGGTATTAGCTTTTAAGTTAAAAAGTCAACTAATAGTTGCATTTATTCAATATTACATTTAGAGCAATTCTGTACCTTTTCTTAACGATCATTACCACAACCAGGAGCAGGAGGATGAAAACCAGAATTCCAGCACTGATTCCAGCTATTTTCACGACACGATCAGTTTGCTTGACAGGGTCAGGGACCACCTCAGGTTCTTCAGTTGTGGCAGCTAAATTAGTCAGAAGAAGTATTTGCATCAAAGCATGTAATTATTGCTGACAGGGAAATGATCTTTAATGTCATTTTCATACAGTACACTTCAAAAATCCAGGTACAATTCATAAAACATTTGATCCCACTTATGTGACAATTATATTTTGCTATGTCACATTTTCTGCTACCCTAACAATTCAACAAGCAGAAAATATGTCTTTAATAATAATTTTAATGATAAAGAACAAAGGTGAGAAATTTAAGTAAAGACATAGCATGAGCATTGTGGTTTAAAAAAATCTTTGTAGTTGCATAGAAATTTGCAGCACAACTTGTATTGAAAATAATTCAATTTGGTCCAGTTAAGAAATCATGCATTTCAGATGTATGAATTTACATACTGAAATGCCATTCTCATGGAGACATCCAATGTCAAATGAACTTGTGAAAACAGTTTAAATTCTCATTTATCAGTTTTAAAAGGATGAGGTGGAGATACAAATAATAACTTGGAAGTATTTTTGCCAAGCAACATTAATTATACATAAGGTGCAATTGGCATACAGGTTCATGAACTGATCAGAAATATTTTCACAGAAAAATTTATATGCTAATCCATAATGACACTTTGATCAATTTTCAAAAGAAAATTTAAAGCGACTTTGCCACTGCATTCTTATTATAAACAGTAACCATTAAACTTACTTCAGCAAAGAAGCTTCAATTAAATTCTGGTGGGGAAATGTTAGCTTAAATGCACTGCTTATGGGCATGTTAAAGCTATAATTAATATAGCAATTAAAATTGTACATCACCATTCAGGAGAAAACAAATTATTGCATTGGATTGGTTTAGGTGCTGGATCACTGAAATGGTTAGGTATTTTGGATGAATTACACTAACCAATCTATGCATTACAGTAGATGGTAAACAAAGTATTTCTGAATGGATCTATAATGTCATAAACACATCACATTTTGAGTAATAATAGTTATTTGTTACATAACCATGTGGTGAGTGGGGGTTATTGAGATGAAGGGTTACACCTAAAATGCTAACCTATCTGACTGAGATGTTGGCCGATCCAAATGCACTTTCCGATAATTTCGTTTTGGGTCAGAATAATTAATTTCTACAATACAGTCAGCACCAAGTAATTTTAACACACTTTGCTCTTGAATACAGTAACATTGAGCTGTATGAATTTGCTAATTTTGTTTATTTGGGAATATGCAAAATTTAATGTGCTCAATTTCACAAGATAAACCTGTCGCTGCAAATATAAGTATAATCTTGCAAAGGCAAGCTTATCCTGTGAAACCGAGCATGATGTTTTGCAATGTACTGAGCCGATCCAAATTACGCATTTTCAAACAATTTTGTAAAAGAAATGTAAGCATATTCGATCCAAGCTAATGACACTGGTGATACATCCAAGCTACTATTAAAGAAACAGGACTTGTTTCAAACATCCATCTTTCTTTCCACGCACAGTCTGAACTTTAAAACCCAAATAACCATGGTGAAATTGATCAGCTCTTTCAGTGTGGCCTAGGTTGCTTCTTAATCATCAACAAGTGGTACACTACAAAAAATGGAGACTGGCTTTTGTCGGGACTGTCAAGATCCCAGTGTTGGGCCCACTTAGTAGCTGGGAACCCAGAATTGGTTGTGGCTGGATATTGCTTGTCATCTTCCGAGAGGCAGAACGTTAAGAAGTTGCCTCGGAGAGCACTGTCCAAACAAAGACTGTGGTAAGACCAATGAGATGAGGAGCCTATTCGGAGGGCCTGCCAGGATGTCCAGCTGGCAGCACCACTGGGAGAGGTGGGCACTGCTGAGGCAAGCAGACGACTTCGAGGATGTGTTATAATCAAAGAGCTTTCTGCAGGATTGTAAAATGCTAAAAATACTGTCGCTCCCCTGTAGGTCCATCCTGGGTGGTGGTGAGGTGGTGTCGATAGCACCCAGCCTGCTGCTGGAATGTCACTTCCATTTCAATTTCACACTCGGTTTCAGCAGGGAAGGGGCCTAGTAACCATTGGGAAGATCGTTTTGGCAATGATATCTCCCCCAATTGTCAAGACCACTCAGAAGTAGAAACATGTCGAGTAGAACATGTCGAGTAGCTAATCTAGTGCTTTAATTTCTGTTTTCGCTTCTGGTCCTGGCTCCATGGGACGACAATAACCCAGCCCAAAGGGGAGACAGAATTCGCTAGTGAATTTTTTTTGCTGTGCATGAAAAGATTCTAACTGAAAGTTACATTTTATTCATAAAGGAATTTAGATTAGCCATGAACTTGGACACAGACTCATCAAATTTGTAAGTGAAACCGTATAAATTACCATTGCACTTTGAAAAGGTGAACAGTGATTGAAATGTAACCTCTTTCACCTTGCAACTACTGCTGTTAACTGCAGAAAAGCTGCCAAATGAAGCTACTCAACTTTATTTTTAAAAAACTGATTATATGCAAATACATTTTCACTTTGTAGTTTTACCGCTAATTCTTTCTGCATTGCTTTAACAGATAGAATCTCAAAAATACTTTCAAAACCATGACCAACTATTCATTATGAATATGGCTATCCATCCAACTCATGTGGCTGAGCCTGCCTTCCCCCCATATCCTTTGATCCCCTTCACCCCAAGTGCGATATGTAACTGCTTCTTGCCTCAACTACTTTCTGTGGTAATTGACATTCCTCAACGAAGCAACTGTTAAACACCAGGCTGGGTAGTATGCCTGCATTTTGTGTTGTAAATTTGTAAGGACAATATTTTCTCCAAAATAAACTTGCTACTTTACTCGCCTAGTGTAACAAATTCGGTAAGTAGCACTGAAGTGAGTCCATTAGAGATGAAACAACAACCAACTACATTGTGTCAAAAGATAACCCGATTAAGGCTAGTTTTCCTGTTTCGTACCGCAAGGTTTTGCAATAACTTTTGTCATCACGTCAGTAAACAGAGAAACATATATTCCATTGTTTCTGCAGTCAACTTTATTCTAGTTTTATTTCTGTTAAATAAACAGCAGTAAAGCATAGATTTAATGCAACTGACAAAATGGCTAAAGTAAGTACTGAAGCTTGTAGGAAAGCAATTAGCAGTGCTGCTTACGTTAAATTTAAAATTCCCAATATAGTTAATGTGGTTCTGGCTGTACTGTAGAGATCTGCAGCCACAGAGGCAAGAATCTCGACACTATTTTGGTGACATTGCTACCCCTGGCTCCACAAACATGAATGACAATTATGGTAACAGAAGGAAATGCTCTCCGTGTGAGGCAGCGATTCATGCAGGCTGATTCAGTCCATCAGGTCACGTCACTACATCACAAAGTTCTATGACTATACACAAAATGCAAAGAAAAAGTCTACCATAGTGAAAGAATTTTACAACTATCCATAACTCCATACTCAAATGTATTATGAATTTCATAATTCTACCAAAAGCCAGTAAAAATCAGTCCTGTAGGGGGCAGCAAAACCTCTCCCCTCTTATTGTTGCCATTCCACATTTCATATGTCCACTGAATACTGTAAATGCCACTAAATTAAACTCATTTTCACACATGCAAGATGTGTTACATTTGAAACATGTTAACCTGACAAAGGGGTCAATATTTGGTTCTCAATTTGTTAAAGTGCACTACCCCCAATGCAGAGGCAGATTGACAATGACTTAACTTGAAAATCAAAGCAACTGATGCTACAGCAATCTTCTGAATTAACATTCAATCTTGGGCAAAAGCAGGTTAAAAGATAAACAACCTGGAACATTAGATCTGCTTTTCCCTTCTCAGATATTACCTGACCTGCAGACGGTTTCTAACCTTCCCTGCTATTAATTCAGAATTCCAGCAACGACAATATTTTCCTTTTGATTAAAGCCAAAGATGTTTTCTTGTTCAAGGACATGTCAAAAGGTACGTTTAATGTCAGAAAACTTTAATATACTTGGTTTAGAATATTGCACATAGAAGAACAATTTGAACTTTTGCACATCTTTCTAATTATAGAATTTACAGTGCAGAAGGAGGCCATTCAGCCCATCGAGTCTGCACCGGCCCTTGGAAAGAGCACCCCACTTAAGCCCCACACCTCCACCCTATCTCCTTTATCCCCGTAACTCAGTAACCTCACCTAATCTTTTTGAACACTAAGGGCAATTTAGAATGTTCAATCCGCCTAACCCGCACATCTTTCGACTGTGGGAGGAAACCGGAGCAGCCGGAGGAAACCCACACACACAAACGGGGAGAATGTGCAGACTCCGCACAGACAGTGACCCAAGCCAGGAATCGAACCTGGGACCCTGGAGCTGTGAATCAACTGTGCTAACCACTGTGCTACCGTGCTGCCCTTAATGGCATGGTCCTACACAAAACCCCACTAAAATTCTGAATTTCACCAATCCATCACCTCGTCGAAGGAAGGTGGGACTGAGACAAGAAGGGCAGGCTGCATCTAAACTGGAGGGGCACCAATTTGCTGGACAGGAGGTTTGCTAATGTGGTTCAGGAGGGTTTCAACTAGTATTTAGTTTAAACAGGGGGGGGGGGGGGGGGGGGGGGGGGGGCTGTGGGAACCAGAGCAGCAGGCATGCAAGTGTAGAGACTGGGGAAGAACTTGAGACTAAGACAAGTACAGAAAAGAGGGCGAGCAGGCTAAGGGAAGTTGCTGATCTCTGGAGGGTCTGGAGATCTGGAGTGCGTGTGCTTCAACCCAAGAAGTATTAAAGAAAAGATGGATGAACTTAAGAGCTTGCATTGTGGGGAATTATAATACTGTTGCTATTATGGAGTCATGGTTAAAGGAGGGACAAGACTGGCAGCTTAATGTTCTGGGATATTGATGCTTTCGATGAGACAGAGGGGGTAGCAGAAAGGATTGCATTACTGGTTAAGGAACATATCACAACTGTGATGAGGGAGGCATTATGGTTGGATCTCACAAATAGGAAGGGTACAATCACAACATTGGGGTTGTACTATAGCTCACCCAATAGCCAGCGGGATACAGAGGAACAGATATGTAGTCAGATTCTGGAAAGATGAAAAAATAGCAGGGTTGTTGTGGTGGGTGATTTTAATTTCCCCCATATTGACTGGGACTCCCTTAGTGCCAGACGTTCGGATGGAGAGCAATTTGTTAGGTGTTTTTTGAAACAGTATGTTGATCGTCCAACCAGTGAGGGGGCCTTACTGGACCGAGTACTGGGGAGTGAGCCTGGCCAGGTGACCAAAGCTTCAGTAGGGGAACATTTTGGGAATTGTGATCAAAATTCCATAAGTTTGCAAATACTTATGGATGAGGACAAGAATGGTCCTCAAGTGAGGGTGTTAAATTGGTGGAAAGCTAACTACAACAGAATTTGGCAAGAGCTGGAGAATGTGGCTTGGGAGCGGTTTTTTAAGGGTAAATCCACATTTGATATATGGGAGTTTTTTAAAGACCAGTTTATTAGAGGGCAGGATAGGTATGTCCCTGCAAAAATGAAGGTCAGGAATGGCAGGATTAGGGAACCGTGGCTGACAGTGGAAACTGAGAGACTAGACAAAAATAAAAAAGCATACATAAGGTCTAGGCAACTAAAAACAGATGAAGCTTTTGAAGAATATAGGGAAAGTAGGAGCAAACTCAAACACGGAGATAGGAGGGCAAAAATAGGCCATGGAATGTCATTGGTAAGCAGGGCCAAGGGAAATCCCAAGGCCTAAGGAGCTAGGGAAAGAGTAAGCCCATTCAAGGACAAAAGAGGGAAATTATGCATGGAGTGAGAGGACCAAAAAGAAAATGCTGGAAAATCTCAGCAGGTCTGGCAGCATCTGTAGGGAGAGAAAAGAGCTAACGTTAGAGTCCAAATGACCCTTTGTCATAGCTAAAGACAGAGAAAGTGGGAAATATTTATACTGTGGAGTGTGAATGAAAGAAACCCAGGGATTTCCCTGATATTTTCCAGCATTTTCTTTTTGTTTTCAGATTCTAGCATCTGCAGTAATTTTCTTTTATATTTATTATGGAGTCAGAGGAAGTGGGTGTCATCCTTAATGAGTACTTTCCATCAGTATTCACGAAGGAGAGGGACATAATGGATGTTGAGGTTAGGGATGGGTGTGCGAATACTCTAGGACATGAAGGTTGAAGTGTTGAATATCTTAACATGCCTTAAGGTAGACAGGTCCCTGGACCGGATGGAATATATTCCAGGTTACTGTGGGAGGTAAGAGAGGAAATATAGTAACTTCATTATAGTGTTAATGTAAGCCTACTTGTGACAATGAAGATTATTAAATTAAAATAGCGAGGGTTTGAACATATACCGTTGCATCATGTTTGACCAGAGGACTGGAGAATAGCCAATGTTGTTCCTTTGTTTAAGAAGGAAAGCAGGGATAATCCAGGTAATTATAGGCAGGTGAGCCTGACATCAGAGGTAGGGAAGGACAGTGTTGGAGAAGATACCGAAGGACAGGATTTATTCACATTTGGAAGCAAATGGACTTGTTAGTGATAGGCAACATAGTTTTGTCTGAGGAAGGTCATGTCTTACCAACTTGATGGAGTTTTTTGAGGTGACAAAATTAATTGATGAAGGAAAGGCTGTGGATGTCATCTACATAGACTTTAGTAATGCATCTGACAAGGTCCTTCATGGCAGACTGGTACAAAAGATAAAGTTGCATGGGATTTGTGGTGTGACAGCTACATGGATAAAGAACTGGCTTGGCAACAGGAGACAGAGAGTAACTGTGGAAGGGAGATTTTCAGAATGGAGGTCTGTAACTAGTGGTGTTCCAAAGGGAACAGTGTTGGGACCACTGTCGTTACTAATATATATATATATAGATATATATATATATATATAAATGATCTGGGGGAAAATGTAGATGGTCTGATTAGCAAGTTTCCAGATGACACTAAGGATAGGTGGAGTTGAGGATAGTGAAGGGGACTGTCAGAGAATACAGCAAAATATAGATAGATTGGAAAGTTGGGCAGAAAAATGGCAGATGGAGTTGAATCCTAACAAATGTGAGGTGATGCATTTTGGAAGATCACATTCAGGTGTGAATTATATATTAATTGGCAGAACGCTTTGGAGCATTGACATACAGAGGGATCTGGGCGTTCAGGTCTATAATTCTATGAAAGTGACACTGCAGGTGGAAAAAGTGGTAAAGAAGGCGTAAGGTATGCTTGTCTTCATCAGCCGGGGCATTGAGTACAAGAGTTGGCAGGTCATGTTACAGTTGCATAAAACTTTAGTTGAGCTATATTTGGAATATTGCGTTCAGTTCTGGTTGGCACACTACCAAAAGAATGTGGTTGCTTTGGAGAGAGTGCAAAGAAGGTTTACCAGGATGTTACCTGGTCTGGAGGGTGTTAGCTGTCAGGAGAAGTTGAATAAACTCGGATTGTTTTCGTTGGAAAGAAGGAGGCTGAGGGGAGACCTGATTGAGGTCGACAAAATTATGAGGGGTATAGACAGGGTGAATAGTCAGAAGCCTTTTCCCAGGGTGGAAAACTCAATTACAAGGGGGCACATTTTCAAGGTGAGTGGGGGAAAGTTTAGAGAGAGATGTGTAAGGAAAGTTTTTCACGAGAAGGTTGTGGGTGCCTGGAACGCGTTGCCAGTGGAGGTGATGGAGGCAGGCACAATAGCAACATTTAAAATGCACCTTGATGGACACATGAACAGGTGGGGAATGGAGGGATACCGGTCGTTTGGACAATAAGCAGTAGGTCTAAATAAGGAATCTGGATCAGCGCAGGCTTGGTGGGCTGAAGGGCCTGTTCCTGCTCTATACTGTTCTTTGTTCAAACCCAGTTCAGAGACATACTGGCCATATTAACCTACCATAGCACCAGAATTTACGGTGAAACTAAAATATTCAGAATAATATTTGTAGTTGAAAAAAGCTATTGAATTCCTGTGAAACAAAACAATGGACCGCTAGTAGATTAGATGGAAAATTGTCCTCATTTCTTTCCAGTGGTATGAAAAGATAACGTTTCCCCTTACTGAGAGAGGAGACTGTTTGCCCTGGAGTGATCATTAGAAGCATTTGTCACGACTCTACAATATCCGTGATTGAAATTACATAAACCCAATAGATTTCATTTATTAGTTTCTTTGTCCTTTCAACGAGAAGAGAAACTGCAGGGTCTCCTCTTTGTTGAATGCTGAATAAACATCAGTTTTGCTGACGAAAATAGATCACTGTTGCTATTTAGTTTCTCCATGCATGTAAGCCAGCAGTAATAAACAGTATGAGATTGTCTTGCGAAAAAAGTCTACAACGATCTTGCCAAAGATTTAAATGGCTGGTCACAACAAGTGCCATGCACTCAATTCTATTTCCCCACCACAACCATGTCAATTAAACTCAATACCAGAGGAGCTGTGTGTTTTAATTTGTTTGGAACCCAGTGTTTTTCTTTTTTAAATGAATAATCATTAAAATTTTCAGATTTGGCACAATGGTACCATTCTCATACTGGAATCCAAACATTAAATTGAAATAGACTTGGATTACAGACACTAGGAGGAGTGTTTTGTGGAAGTAATACATAAATTCATAAAAATTATGAGCTTCTCTCATAAAGATGTAACAGTAAGATCTGGGTCACTGGCTCATGTCATTCTCTAACACACAAACAGGCAGCTTTTATTAGTTGGAAGCCTCAAACATGGGCATGAGTCCTTTTTCTCAAAGTCAAATGTTGCAATGCTAACCAATTGGTCAGAGTTTCTATTCTAAAGTGTTTACAGAACACGTCCTTCCTTCAGATTAGAAACCGACCTGAGGTTGGACAAAAGTTACTGAAGTGTTTCTAACTTTTTGAGGCAAACTCAATATTGAAAACAGGTGAGATGTCAGGAAAATTTAGCCTCACTCATGATCTAGTGATAGAATTTATAAAACTCATTCTGCCGTGTTGGCCTGCATTTGGCCCATCAAGCCTAATTCATTCAGATCAAAGTATGATTGTTATATTGGGGCTCCAACTTATTCATTGTCATTTGGTAATCCAAATCTAAATGAAACTTTGCTTCCCTTAAATACCCCAAACAAACAAAAAATCAAGCTGTGCTATTAATACCTCTCAAACCCAGTTCTTAAAAAAATATTGATCCAACCACCTTTAACAAGGATAAAATTATACAAGATCAACTATACATTCTGCAAGTCTGCTCCACAAATCCAACATTGTCTGTAGCTGCAGAAACACCTGTCAATTCCCCTAGCTATAAAATCACCTGTCACAATAGCTTTCCCAATCGCTCTCCTGCACCACACCTCCAACCCCGGCACAGTTAAGACACCTGTGGGATTGTGGATTTGGCTATTGTTGTACTCCTCAGAGGATCCATCAATATATTGCTCTCTCCTTTCTCTCGAGTTCCTCAACTGGGCAAGCAGCTGGCTGCATTATTTTAAATAATGGTGGAACACTAAATGAATACTTTATGGCAACTACCAGTGAAGTGGTCATCGGTGCACACGAGTCAATACTTATTGTTGCATGGCAGCTGTATGTTGGATGAAGTGGAATCTCCTATGCTCTAGTAAAAGGTTGGCGATAGGGTAGGGGTCCACAAACCCACAACTAATCGTTCCTTTCACTTTGGAATTCCAGCCTGATAACACAAGAAGTCTGACAACACCAACATGTTCATTTCAAACACTAGCTTTCCACTGCTCCTTCCTCAGGTGAATGAAGAGGTATGTTCCAGAAACATATATATATAGACAAATTCAAAGATGCCAGACAATGCTTAGAATGCGAGCCTTTGCAGGTAATTCAGTCTTTATAGATCCAGAGATAGGGGTAACCCCAGGTTAAAAAGGTGTGAATTGTCTCAAGCCAGGACAGTTGGTAGGATTTCGCAAGTCCAGGCCAGATGGTGGGGATGAATGTAATGCGACATGAATCCCAGGTCCAGGTTGAGGCTGCACTCATGTGAGCGGAACTTGGCTATAAGTTTCTGCTCGGCGATTCTGCGTTGTCGTGCGTCCTGAAGGCTGCCTTGGAGAACGCTTACCCGGAGATCAGAGGCTGAATCGCTTGACTGCTGAAGTGTTCCCCGACTGGAAGGGAACATTCCTGCCTGGTGATTGTCGTGCAATGTCCTTTCATTCGTTGTCGCAGCGTCTGTATTGTCTCGCCAATGTACCCCGCTTCAGGACTTCCTACAGAAACTCAGCACCCATGGACCTGTTGAACCAGGAACATTCCTCGTCACAATGGATGTCTCGGCACTCTACACCAGCATCCCCCATGATGATGGCATTGCTGCAACAACCTCAGTTTTCAACACCGACAACTGCCAATCTCCAGACACAATTCTGCAACTCATCTGCTTCATTCTCGATCACAACGTCTTCACCTTCGACAACAAGTTCTTCATCCAAATGCACGGAACAGCCATGGGGACCAAATGTGCACCTCAATACACCAACATCTTCATGCACAAGTTTGAACAAGACCTCCTCACCGCACAGGACCTTCAACCGACGTTATACACCAGATACATCGATGACATTCTTTTCTTTTGGACCCACGGTGAAGGATCACTGAAATGACTACACAATGACATCAATAAGTTCCATCCCACCATCAGACTCACCAAGGACTACTCTCCAAAATCAGTTACATTCTTGGACACACTCGTCTCCATCAAGGACGGCCACCTCAGCACTTCGCTTTACCTCAAGCCCACGGATAACCTCACGATGCTCCACTTCTCCAGCTTCCACCCTAAACACATTAAAGAAGCCATCCCCTATGGACAAGCCCTCCGTATACACAGGATCTGCTCAGACGAGGAGGAGCGTAACAGATGTCTACAGACACTGAAAGATGCCCCCTCCTACGAACGGGATATGACTCTCGACTCATCGATCGACTGTTCCAACGCACCACAGCAAAAAACTGCACCGACCTCCTCAGAAGACAAACACGGGACACAACCGACAGAGTGCCCTTCGTCGTCCAGTACTTTCCCGGAGCGGAGAAACTACGGCATCTTCTTTGCAGCCTTCAACACGCCATCAATGAAGATGAACATCTTGTCAAGGTCATCCCCATGCCCCCACCCCCACTACTTGCCTTCAAACAACCGCGCAACCTCAAACAAACCATTGTTTACAGCAAACTACCCAGCCTTCAGAACAGCGACCACAACACCTGACAGCCCTGCCATGGAAATCTCTGCAAGATGTGCCAGATCATCGAAATGGATACCACCATTACATAGAACATAGAACAGTACAGCACAGAACAGGTCCTTCGGCCCTCGATGTTGTGCCGAGCCATGATCACCCTACTCAAACCCACCCTATACCCGTAACCCAACAACCCCCCCCCCCCTTAACCTTACTTTTTTTAGGACACTACAGGCAATTTAGCATGGCCAATCCACCTAACCCGCACATCTTTGGACTGTGGGAGGAAACCGGAGCACCCGGAGGAAACCCACGCACACACGGGGAGGACGTGCAGACTCCACACAGACAGTGACCCAGCCGGGAATCGAACCTGGGACCCTGGAGCTGTGAAGCATTTATGCTAACCACCATGCTACCGTGCTGCCCCTAATAACACATGTGAGATGACCACCCACCAGGTAAGTAATGCATACTCGTGCGACTCGGCCAACGTTGTCTACCTCATAAGTTGCAGGAAAGGATGTCCCGAAGAGTGGTGCATTGGCAAGATCATGCAGACGCTGCAACAACAAATGACCGGACATTGTGCGACAATCACCAGGCAGGAATGTTCCCTTCCAGTCAGGGAACACTTCAGCAGTCAAGGGCATTCAGCCTCTGATCTCCGGGTAAGCGTTCTCCAAGGCGGTCTTCAGGACACGCGACAACACAGAATCGCCAAGCAGAAACTTATTGGCAAGTTACGCACGGCCTTAACCGGGACCTGGGATTCATGTCGCATTACATTCATGCCCCACCATCTGTCCTGGGCTTGCAAAATCCTACCAACTGTCCTGGCTTGAGACAATTCACATCTCTTTAATCTAGGGTTACCCTCATCTCTGAATCTGTAAAGATTGAATTACCTGCAAATGCTCTCATTCAACGCATTGTCTGGCATCTTTGAATTTGTCTGTATATATGTTTCTGGAACATACCTCTTCATTCACCTGAGGAAGGAGCAGTGCTCCGAAAGCTAGTGTTTGAAACAAACATGTTGGACTTTAACCTGGTGTTGTAAGACTTCTTACTGTGCTCACCCCAGTCCAACGCCGTCATCTCCACATCATGATAACACAAGTGCAGGGCTCTCTTGAGTTGCTGCATGTTTTCTGTGGGAAAGTGAATGAATTGAGAGTCCCAGGCAACAATGTAACTGTGATTTCCATGTAAGAAGTCTTACAACACCAGGTTAAAGTCCAACAGGTTTAGTGTTTGAAACGGACATTTTGGACTTTAACGTGGGGTTGTAAGACTTCTTACTGTGCTCACCGCAGTCCAACGCCGGCATCTCCACATTGTGATTTCCTTGATACAAGTGCATGAGGCCTTGCAGAGCTACGGACCATATTCTGGAAAGTAGGATTAGGCTGGGTGACTCATTTTTCAGCTTGTGCAGACATGGGCCAAAATGGCCTCTCTGTGCTGTAAACTTTCTATGTTTCTCTGATTTTATTCTATAGGCCTTAAAATAACACAAACCATATTAGATATGCTGGTTCTAATCATTACAGGGACATCTACATTCATACATACTTTAGATCACATGCTCAGATTGTGCCCCTTATTGTGAAGAATTGGTGCTAAAGTACAGATAGTGAAGAAATTTGATATCCAGGCCACATGTTCTATTTCATGATAAAGCTATTTTGCAACTATATAGTACATCATAAACCAGCTCATTGGTGAGAACTGACCTTTGAAACATTTCACGTTTTCTGAATTCATTACAGACATTTATTTTTTGTCAAGTGTGAAGTATAAAGATATATTTGCCAAAGATCTGGAAAGTCATGGTGCATCCTTTGTACTATGAATATGCTTGAAGGTACAGTAGTAATTGCAAAACCAAAGTACTGAACTTCAAATCTATATTGGTTTTCTTGCAAGCATAAACAGCCTCACTGTTGGTTTTTTTATATCAATTTATTTTTACCCTTTTAATAAAATTCAGAGTTCCATTTTTAAGATGGAAGTTAAGTACATGTCATTTAAATTGCAGCATCACGTCTCCCTGTGCAAGAATTACTCACTGAACCTCCCCATTCAGTCAAAAATGACCTCAATCCAATGGTAAAGAGAAAAATAAAATAATTCTCAGACATTGTGCCGTTAAAAATGTTTCCCCTCTGGCATCAATTGACCTCTCCCCTGCTGTGTTCATCTCAGCCTCCCATTAGGGCAACCACTTTCTCTATCACCGAGAATAATAATGTCTGTTCTCCCACAATAGGGAAACACAACTTCAACTCCCCTAACCCAGTGCTTTTAATTTTCCTAAAGGTTAATGAAGAGAAATTAATTTTCTTTACTTTTCTTATATAATGAGTCAAATTCTGTTTGGCGTTTGATCAATGTCATTGTGAAATGGATGCTCAAGGCCATTTTGACTGATTTGACCCTGATTGGCATGGAATTGCGGTCACTGTTGTGCGCAATTATTTGGCTTCAAGATTTGTGCAGAGTGCCACATATCTTTCCATCAATTTTCTCTGGAGCCTGTCCCAGACCTAGCTGTAGGGCTTGTAGATGTTGGCCTAGATTTTGAAGTTGTGATGATGGTGAAACTGTCAATGTGCGCTGCTATTACACTGTGAAACTGACAGATACTTCTGGCATTCGTAGGCAGCCGTCTTTTGAGGTCAACAGTGAGCATCTTCATTTTGGTGCTGACTGCAATATCTTGCCTATCGATTTTTTAGAATTTACAGTGTGGAAAGAGGCCATTCGGCCCATCCTGTCTGCACTGGCCCTTGGAAAGAGCACCCGACTTAAGCCCACATCGCCATCCCATACGTGTAACCCAGCAACCCCTCCGAACCCCTTCAGGATATCCAAATCTATTCCAGCATAAAGAAACATCCGTAATCCTCCCCGTGGGTGCGTGGGTTTTCTCCGGGAGCTCCAGTTTCCTCCCACAGTCCAAAGATGTGCAGGTTAAGTGGATTGGCCATGATAAATTGACCTTAGTGTCCAAAATTGCCCTTAGTGTTGGGTGGGGTTACTGGGTTATGGGGATAGGGTGGAGGTGTTGACCTTGGGTGGGGTGCTCTTCCCAGGAGCCGGTGCAGACTCGATGGGCTGAATGTCCTCCTTCTGCACTTTAAATTCTATGATAATCAGTATAAATACCTCCTAGATTTTAAAGTGTGGCTTTTGAAAGGGGAATTTGAAATAACTGGTGCGGAAGCTGGAGTTCAGTGAAATAAGGTTGCTCACGGTATAAGAATCATTGGAGGGATTTTGAGGAAACTCCACAGGCATTCAATTGGGTTCAGAAAGGAGTGCACCTTACCACAAACAGAAACATAAAATATTGTCAGCAGGTCTGACAGCTTTTGTGGAGAGAGAAGGGAGCTAACGTTTTGAATTTGGATGACTCATTGTCAGAGCTTTGTCCATGTTAATCATTAAATTTGTGTATTTGTGAAGTGGGGATGGGGGGTGGGGGGGGGGGGGGGGGGGGGAGAGTAAAGGAGCTTTGTGGTACAATCCAGTTTTTCCATGTTCCTTTTTTTGTTGTCAAAATTAGTTAGCAGTTCTGCGACTGATCCTACACATTTTACAAAAAAAAAGTAAAAATATTGGCCTTTTGAGACAGGGCTCCATTCTGGGATCAGAATATAAAATCCAAATGATTTGATGATAAAACCATCTTGAGATGCACTAATTGACATATTTTGAAAAGTTCAATGCACACATTTGAAAGACATAAAATTACACATCACTGTAGTATTAACACGTCCTCGCCAATCTGTCTATGCGGATGGTATCATTTACTGTTTTGGTTTGGGCTTCGAGAGAAAAATATCTTCTGGCAACCAGCATCATCAATGTAAACAGCTTGAAATTTGGAGACCAGATGATTGGAAAGGACAATAGACGAAAATCAAATGTGTTTTGTTATACTTTCATTGACTCTGCACTATGAGACTTATTGAAGATAAGGAGGATATCTTTAAGCAGTCATTCCATTTCAAATACTACCGAGTCATACACAAAACCATTTTCAAATACTTACGAATTTCTTCTTTAGAAAATGATTCCTATTACAATACTATCTAAAACTGAAATTACAAAAGGTTTAAGAATATACGTCAGAGATGATCACTTTTGAAAGCAGTTATGTCTTTCTGCTGATTCCAATACAGAATACAAGTGTGTTTACAATAGTCACTGCATTTCAAAAGCACTTAACTGTACCAAATGTTCATTAAATGTGATAACATGTTACATAACATGTATGTGTGATATATTCAAAAACTAAAATTGAAGATTGGATCAAACTAGTTGAAACTAGTACTTAACTTCCATCTTAAAAATGGAACTCTGAATTTTAAAGATTAGCTTGCAAATCATTAGAAATGTAATTTGTAAAGATCAAACCTTTCATTCACTCCTAAGAGCATACATCTTTTTTTTATATTTATCCCAGATATATTCAACAAGCACTGTGGATTTTTTGCTACGTGAGATTGAATTTACTTTGTTTTCGGTCTACAAGATGTAACAGTACTGCTGATATCTTTAGACACATGAAAATTAAATGTAGAAATTAAACTAAGCATTGGAAATCATCATATGTCAAGTCCAATAAATACTTTGATAGATATAATATATATACACACACACATATATATATATATATATAAATAAATATATATTTATAAATATATGTGTGATATATACATACACACACACATTTATACATATAGAACACATGCAGACTGGAAGTCTACTTGGCTATGAAAACGGAAGATGAACTCTGACCTAGATACAGTAAAGGCAAAATAAACTGATCACACGTGTAGAAATGTTTTGATGAAAGAAAGCAATAAATGCACTAATGATCAGGGAAGGTATAGCAATTTCAGGTGGGAAGAGCTTTTGACCTCTGACCTGTTAGCTGATCTTCGCCAGCACCTTTACTAGCAGGAGTTTGGGTGGTGAATATATATGGAGCTGTAAGCTGAGTCACTAACAGTGCAGCTAGGCAAAGGGAGATAGCATGCATAAGAGAACAAGTTCCCTCCTTGTGACTCCTTAATTAAACTGACAAAGATTAATCTATAGCAGTGGTTCTCAAACAGACGCACATTCACATTCAGCACAAGGAAAGAAGAGGGTTTTTTCACCTTATTCATCCTTTCTATCCCGTGTTTAAATAATAGGTACACCCACACCGTTGGTGACAATTCTGTGTGGATTGACTGATTACGGCAGCATTCAGGGTTTTATGCTTTGATTTATTTTCAAGGCAACACTCGAGTCCTATTTAGCAAAGCGAAAAATATTTTGGCGACAAACAAAACTTCACCTTCAATAGGTAAGAAAAATGAATCAGTACTACTTACTGCACAAGTCTGGATTTTTAGTTTGTGTGAAAATAATTTCAATTATCTTTTCCAATGTCATCTTTAGCCATCAGCAATTCAAGTATTCAACATACTCACAACTGCATGACTATGCATTTGAAATTAACTTTGGTCTTATATTATAAAGTTAATTGGTAATTTTGGATTACACATTAATTTTAAATTGATTTTAGATTTAACAGCACAAGTTAATAGTGTTTGGAGAAAGTTCAATGTGTAAAATTTTGATACAAGAACAAGCAGAAACCAGCGATACATTTTTATTTGAACATTTTCTGAATGGGTTTTAAATCTAAACAATGTGAATGTGAAAGAGTGCCACCAATGAAGATTCAAAATTATTACTTAGCAACTTATCCAGCCCTAACCTGCATACATTGGGACAGACATATACAACAGATTTTCAGTACTTAAAAATCTAAAGTTAAATGGCTGAACCATACTTACTTATACTACAAACTAAAATTTATTTATTCTTTGGTAGATTGTACCTCGTTTATAGCCCAGAGACAAGTTCTGCTTTGGCGGAGGTCTCCTACTCTGCCTAGTGCCTCGGCCTGGTGGGTGATGTCATCAGTTCCTTCATTTGGAGAAGTAGACCGTGAAGGGGTTGGCAGAATGTCTACCTAAGATGGCAGCCATTCATTTCCTTTTTCAAAGTGTTAGCTGCCATCAGTTGTTAAGGGGGTTTTAGTTTAATGTTGGGGGTTAAGATTGTATGTGCTTTTCATTGTTGATTATGCTCTTTTCACATTACAACTTGAAGCATCTGTTTTATGTTATATAATTATGTTATTTTGTTATAATGAAAAAAGTTTTCAATAAAAATATATTTTTGAAAACTGGCCATGTTACTTGGTTGGACTTTTTAGATTCCACTGATTGCACTAATTTGGGAAGCTCTTCAAATGTTGCTGATTTTCTTCAGTGCCCAGGCATTAGCAGGAGGTACATTTTAAAAGTTTGCTTCATATAAAAAACATTCAATTTACTAAGCAACTGACCAGAATACACTAACAAAACAAATCTCTCCTGCCCCCGTCCTGATATTTGGAGGTAATTAGTATTTTATAATTAGGTGCCCAAGTTAATTAGAATGGTTCATAAAGTCATTTTCAGTGATTTCAAATCGTGTAACTCAAAAGTAGAGGACTCAACAAATATTAAAAATTCTTTTTTTGCTGATAAAGTAATTTTGAGCTGTACTAATACAACTGCGACAGGTTTCCCCTCTCAAATTCATCAAGGAACACTTCTCAATTGAAAAAAAAAGGAAAAATTGCATTGTTTAACACTGCCTGATTGCATTGGTTCATGAGAAGTTTCAGCCTGGATTTTGCGGGAGAAATAATAGAGAGGCTACTGGTGCTCACTATTATTTAGGATTGAACTGGATAGCAAGTTCTGGCACCTTCAAATATGCAGTGAAACACAGAAATCGGAAAATGCTGCCCAAGCGGTCGTCTCCTTCAGAAGCTTTTGTCTATTCACACCTCGAGAGACGCGACATCCAAATGTATGCAATCAACGTGATTTGGAGACAACCTTTGGATACCAACTGAACATGCCAGGAAAGGTTAGGACTTGTCCATTCGAGGGCAAATGAATGTTAAAATGGTGTAATGGCTTTATTTCCATCATGGGTGGCATGGTAGCGCAGTAGTTAGCTCTGTTACTTCACAGCGCCAGGATCCTAGGTTCGATTCCCGCTTGGGTCACTATCTGTGCGGAGTCTGCATTTTCTTCCCGTGTCTGCGTGGGTTTCCTCCCACAAGACGTGTTTGTTAGGTAAATTGGATATTCTGAATTCGCCATCTGTGTACCTGAACAGACTTCGGAGTGTAGCGAATAGGGGATTTTCACAGTAACTTCATTGCAGTGTTAATGTAAGCCAACTTGTGACAATAATAAAGACTATTATTAACAGCTTCTCTGAAATTTAAATTCTACTTTTTAAATGTGTGGAGACTCATTACTTCACATATTAAATAATGCTGGAAATTTTAAAAATTGCACATTTAAATTTTTCCTTTGGGTGTGATTCTCCCCCAAAAGTTTGATTTCCCCACAGGTATTCAATGACACTTTGAGGGGGTGGCCCATCTCAAATAAGCTTGTGGGTCCCCTGCACCCCCTCCTGCCCATGGATAATGCCACCCTCCTCACACTTAGCATCAACCAAGTGAGAAACCCCACTATGGGGGTCCCTGGGGGCACCGCCTCCAGCCCATCCCAAGCCCGCTTACTGCACCCTCTCCCTTCTACGACCCAAACCCATCAACCCACCAACCTCCCAGAGGCTTCTACTTAGCTGCCCTGCACACCCCCACCCTTCAAACGCCCCTCTCCACCCTTCTTTCATAGGCATGGCACTCTTCAGGCCCTGACCTTTTGCAGGACCACCCTGGCAGTGCTCCAAAGCTTGGCAGTGCCACTTGGGTCAGGAAGCCTACATTCCAGGAGGAGGGCCAGTGAGCCACCATGCACTGACCCTGACATCAAGAGGTCTCTGATGGCCTGGGAGACCCTCCCGGATGTTGTGCTGCCTGTTCCACATTCTTGTGAACCAGCACTGATTGGCACCTGGCTGTAGCCTCCCTGGGAGGGTGGTAAATCCCAGGCAAGGAGGCCTTAAGTCAGTTTATGACTTACTTAAGTCAGTTTATGACTTACTTCCACGAGCATTGTTTGTCCCCGCCCCTTTTCGACAGAGTTGTGAATCGCGCACCGCGTAGGCTGCCGGGATGCCCGCGTGGGAGTCTGCCGAGATTCTCCAGCTGCGACGTGCTCTCGCACGAGTGCAACGCGGCCAGAGAATCATATCCTTTCTTTCCATATCATTTCTCTTAATCCCATCTTTCTTTTCCTCTCTCTTTTGATTTCAGTACATGGTTTGACATTAAGTAAATTATTGGAATTTACAATTCTTTGTTTAACCTATTGCCTCCATAAGGGCTCTTACATTTGAATTTTCTTTGCTTGTTCAAGGGACGTGGGCAACGCAGACCGAGCCAGCATGTATTGCCCATCCCTAACTGTCCTTGAGGGGGCAGTTAAGAGTCAACCACATTGCTGTGGGTCACATCTGAGCCTTACCAGGTAAGGATGGCAGATTTCTTTCCCTAAAGGACATTGGTGAACCAGATGGGTTTTTATGACAATCGACAATGGTTTCATGGTTTGTTGAGCTTAAATTCCATCATCTGCCGTGTTAAGATTCGAACCCGTCCCTAGATCATCACCCATGGTCTATGGATTACTAGTCCAGTGACAATACCACTATGCCACAGCCTCCCGTGTTCAGGAGACACACCATTTCTTTGCCCTGTTCACACAGGTCACAGCTCCCCCTGTAGAGTATACCACAATGTTTTGCTTCTTAAATCACCGTAAGTAACAGTGCAAAAGCCAACAGAAAGTCTGTGGGCAAGTCTCAGTGTAATTAATGTTGGTGTTGTTCACTCGAGACTGACCGCAAAATCCAGGCCTTTAGCTTTATGATTCTGCAGATGAATTTTAGTAGAAACTTGAAGTGTAAACTAACCAGCATAATTTCAAATGTATTTTGACACCCATTGCACCCAAAGCTGAAACTCAACCGTTGGTAATTATTCTTCACAGTTTATTTAATTTCTTTTGATTCGGTGATCATTACTGATGGCCTTCGCCAATCAAGTGAAAACATTTTGTCCTGTTAAACTTCAATGAATAAAATAGTTTTACTTCCTACATTACAACATATTGTTAGTGACTGAAAGAGGCTCAGTTAGATTTTCATTCTTTTGCCCTGACCTCTAATATAGATGATATGTCATTCAATAATTATTACCTGTTTTGAAGGATAATTTTCAGACAACATTTGAGCTCTTAATAACTGACCGAGCAACATTTGGAGATGCATCACATATTCTTTCAAAGCACAGGGACAAAGGGAATCTTACATGTTTGAGAACCCCTGATCTTTAGTAACTCTAACATATAAATTAAAATATTCACAAGCTTCCTTCAAAGAGAGTATTAAATATTGATGAAAATTCATTTCATAGAATTTATAGTGCAGAATGAGGCCATTCGGCCAATTGTGTGCACCAGCCCTTGGAAAGAGCACCCTACTTAAGCCTAAACCTCCACCCTATCCCTGTAACCTCACCTAACCTTTTGGGCACTCAGGGCAATTTAGCATAGCCAATCCACCTCACCTGCACTTCTTTGGACGGTGGGAGGAAACCGGAGTACCCAAAGGAAACCCACGCGTACATGGCGAGAAAGTGCAAACTCCACACACAGTAACCCGAGGCCGGAATTGAACCTGGGACCCTGGTGTTGTGAGGCAGTAGTGCTAACCACTGTGTGACCGTTGGTAAACTTAATTCCTGCAATGGCAAGAATATCCTGCACCATAAGAAAGCCATCATGATCCAAGCTTCTGTAGAAACAGAATTCTCACAATAATAAAATGAAGGAAAATTTAATATGAACCCATTTTCTGAAGAGATGTGATGATGTCATTCTGTGTATAAACAGAGGAGCATTGTCATGCAAAACTTTCTTGCAAGGTGGCAATGCCCCTTTAACGTCGAGTAAAATATATTGGATATTTGTAAACAGTGCTCCAGCAATTGCAACAAAAATAAAGCTTGGAGGACAACGGTTCCCAGATTGCCAGGGTAGGTAGGCCATGAATGCATTTATGCTGCTCTGTATAATTGGCTTTATTCCCTGTACAACATTAACATTGAAGAATCAGAAGTAAAATTCTGCATTCAAATGTAAGCATCCCACATCATCAAAAATCAAATAAATATGGAAAACCAAGTCCATACCCAAATCAAAGCGCAGACAAGATCAATTGCGTACATAAAGTTAATTATTTTGTTTTGATCTGACTGGAGCAGTGAATAAAAGTTGCTCAGATCTGGAATTTACCAAATTTTGTATTGGCATATTCACAGTATATTGGCTTCAATTTGTTCAAATTATTTTTTTAAAAAGTATATAAAAAAAACTAAGTATCTGGCTGTACATTTAAACCAGCTTACAACAGTAAGCAATTTGGGGGCTTTTGATAAATAAGTACATAAAAGCAGCATTAAAATGTAAAATTAAATCCCATTGAGATTTAAGAACCTTTCCTGGGATAACTACCACATACATACTTAATGCAAGTTTTATTCATTTGTGATACCAACAAAATCTCCCCACATTTGTTGCACACAATAGACAAATGTCGAGGCAGGAATAGAAGCTTTTACAATAAAACCTTCAATCTGCATTTCACCATTAATACTCCAGCTGTTCGATGACAAAAATGGTTTATAGCGCAAATAATACAAAGTAATCTGCTCTTGATTTCTGCTAAAATCCAGGCTGCCAGTGCACAATGTCTTTCAGGTTGACAGAAACAGGACCGAAGCACACTCCCATTAAAAGATAAGTATTAATGAGTCAGAATTATTATCTGACAATGCTTTTTGTACCAGTAAATATACTATTGCATTCAAGAAGGCAGTGTTTTTTCTCTTTTATGAAACAACTGTTCTTACCTTTTGTTGCAATCCTCACACACTGTGTTTTTGTCTCCTGTAAGTACAAAAAAAAGATGACCTTAGTATAATCATTATTTACGAAGGAAGTATATTTCAGGCAAAGATAGAAGGAAAAAAGGATTTCACAATGCAAGGTTTTACTATCTCTTCATTAAAAAACATTGAACCCAATTTCCCCAGGTCAGTTTATTTGCATAGTTTCAGATACATGTTTGATTGTGTACAAAAATGAAAGTAGAAAATTGTTTAGAGTCAAATTTAAGGAGCTATAACCAGCTACAGGGAACTCTCATAATAGAAGAATGAAAATTTGAATAATCCTTGGGAGCCTTAACAGTTACACAAACATATTTATAACCTTTGCCCAAGTTGAGGAAGCAGGAGATGAATGAGCAGCAAGCAAGAATGAGTGATAGGCAAAAAAGGGAGGAAGAAAAACCCATTTTGTAACAATTAAGTCTAATGTCAAAAGAAGCAGACGAGCACCCAATCTCCATTTTATAGTTGCTGCCGCTGTTCACCAACACCTTTTCAAGGGTAATTAGGATGAGAAACAAATGCTGGCCTTGGCAGTGATTCTCAGATCCCATGAAAGAATAAAAGAAAGCAGAAGGACATGGCTCTTCATACCATTCCATATTATTACCTAAATTGATAAGCATCGCATGAGGAAAGTACAGCAAGTTCTCACGCCACTGTTGATCATTATAATCACTGAATGCTGCAGTCCTATTTGGTCTTGTACCTGTGGCTGTGCTTGCAACAGGCAGCACAGTGCTGGCCCTGTGCAAATCTGGGTACTGCAAGATATTCTCATCAGGGGAGGGGATTAATGGCTTTATAGCAGGTGTAGTCAATCAGATCATTGTGTGTCTATCGTTCTGGCATGTTTTCTTTCATACAGTGACATTGAAAGCGTAACTTGTTTGGGGTATTTATCCAACATCATCAGTCAGACATTCACATATCTTAATAGCAGATGTCGGGTCTGCTGTTCAAGGTTTCCTTGGGAAGAGGGGCGGTTGCATGCATTAATTGTCTTCCAAGTGAGATGCAACTACCTTTTTCTGCAAAGGAATTGATTGGTGGGCACAAAGCATTTATTGTGGTCTCTGGTCTCTCTGACATCCCTTAATTGATTACCCTCATTTTCTTCCAAGCAATTTAGTAATGGAAATCCCAATGGGAAACCCATTGGTACCAGTAACAGCGATGGAGAAGAAAAGTTTCTTTTTCAAGAGACCTGAGAAAAAGTGATTTTAGGGAGTTAGGTTGGAAGCTAAAGAGCAGGACAAGCAGAGTAGTGGTCTCAGGATTGCTACCGGTGCCACGTGCATGTGAGGCAAGGAACAGAGAGCGAGTGCAGCTGAACACGCGGCTACAGGCATGGTGCAGGAGGGAAGGCTTCAGATGTGTGGATCATTGGGATATCCTCTGGGGAAGGTGGGACCTGTACATGAAGGACGGATTGCACCTAAACTGGAGGAGCACCAATATCCTGGGTGGGAGGTTTGCTAGAGCTCTTTGGATGGGTTTAAACTAGTTTGGCAGGGGGTTGGGAACCAGAGCTATGGATCAGAGGATAGGGTAGCTGTTGAACAGGTAGAAATAGTATGCAGCAAGTCTGTGAGGAAGGATAGACAGTTGATAGGGCAAAGTTGCACTCAGTGGAATGGGTTAAAGTGTGTCTGTTTCAATGCAAGGAGTGTCAGGAATAAGGGAGGTTAACTTAGAGCATGGATCAGTACTTGGAACTACGATGTTGCGGCCATTACAGAGATATGGATTTCACAGGGGCAGGAATGGTTGATAGATGTTCCGAGGTTTAGATGTTTTCAGAAGAATAGGGAGGGAGATAAAAGAAGAGGGGGAATGGCTCTGTTAATTAGGGAGTGCACCACAGCTGCAGAAAAGGGGGAAGTTAAGGAGATTTGTCTACTGAGTCAGTAGGGGTGGAAGTCAGAAACAAGAAAGGAGCAGTCACTTTATTGGGAGTTTTCTATAGACCCCCAATAGCAGCAGAGAGATAGAGGAACAGATTGGGCGGCAGATCTTGGAAAATTGCAGAAGTAACAGACTTGTTGTCATGGGTGACTTCAACCCCCAGTATTGACTGGAACCTCCTTAGTGCAAATAGTTTGGATGGAGCAGATTTTGTCAGGTGTGTACAGGACGGATTCCTAACTCAATATGTAGATAGGCTAACTAGGGGGGAGGCCATATTGAACTTGTTGCTCGGCAACGAACCAGGCCACACGTCAGATGTCTCAGTGGAAGAGCATTTTGGTGACAGTGACCACAACTCCTTGACCTTTACCATAGACATGGAGAGGGATAGGAACACACAGTATGGCAAGGTATTTAATTTGGGGAAGGGAAATTATACTGCTATTAGACAGGAGTTGAGGAGCTTAAAGTGGGAACAATTGTTCTTGGGGAAATGCACAACAGTAATGTGGGGATTGTTTAAGGAGCACTTGCTGCAGGTGCTGAATAGTTTTGTGCCACTGAGACGAGGAAGGAATGGCAAGGTGAAGGAGCCTTGGATGACGAGAGAAATGGAGCTTCTAGTCAAGAGGAAGAAGGAAGCTTACATAAGATTGAAGAAGCAAGGATCTGACTCGGCTCTAGAGGGTTTCAAGGTAGCCAGGAAGGAACTCAAAAATGGACTGAGGATAGCTAGATGGGGACATGAAAAAGCCCTGGCGGAAAGATAAGGGGAAACCTCAAGGCGTACTACACTTATTTGAGAAATAAGACGATGATCAGAGTAGGGCCGATCAGGGATAGTGGAGGGAACTTGTGCCTAGAGTCTGAGGAGATGAGGGAGGCCTTAAATGAATACTTTGCTTCAGTATTCACTAGAGAGAGGGACCTTGCTGCTCATGAAAACAGTGTGAACTAGGTTAATAGGCTCGAACAGGTTCACATTAAGAAGGAGGATGTGCTGGAAATTTTGAAAAGCATCAGGTCCCTTGGGCTTGACAGGATATACCCAAGGTTACAACGGGAAGCGAGGGAGGAGATTGCTGCGCCATTGGCGATGATCTTTGCGTCCTCACTCTTCACTGGAGTAGTACCGGATGATTGGAGGGAGGTGAATATTGTTCCCTCGTTCAAGAAAGGGAATAGGGAAATCCCTCAGAATTACAGACCCATCATTCTTATGTCTGTGGTGAGTAAAATATTGGAAAGGATTCTGAGAGATAGGATTTATGATTATTTAGAAAATCATAGTTTGATTAAAGATAGTCAGCATGGCTTTGTGAGGGGCAGGTCATGCCTCATTGAATTTCTTGAGGATTTGACGAGACACATTGATGAAGGTCGGGCAATGGATGTGGTATATATGGATTTCAGTAAGGCATTTGATAAGGTTCCCATGGTAGGCTCATTCAGAAAGTTAGGGGGCGTGGAATACAGGGAAATTTGGCTGTCTGGATGCAGAATTGGCTGGCTGAAAGAAGACAGCGAGTGGTAGTTGATGGAAAGTATTCCGCCTGGAGGTCGGTGGCCAGTGGTGTCCCGCAAGGATCCGTTCTGGGGCCTCTGATCTTTGTAGTTTTTATAAATGACTTGGGTGAGGAAGTGGAAGGGTGGGTTAGTAAGTTTGCTGATGACACAAAGGTTGGAGGGAGTTATAGATCGTGTTGAGGGTTGTTGCAGGTTACAACAGGCCACTGACAGAATGCAGAGCTGGGCTGAGAAGTGGCAGATGGAGTTCAACCTTGATAAATGTGAAGTGATTCTTTTTGGAAAGTCGAATTTGAATGCTGAATACAGGGTTAAAGGCAGGATTCTTGGAACTGTAGAGGAACATAGGGATCTTGGTGTCCACGTACATAGATCCCTCAAAGTTGCTACCCAGGTTGATAAGGCATATGGTGTGTTGGCTTTCATTAAGAGGGTGATTGAGTTTAAGAGCCGCAAGGTTTTGCTGCAGCTTTATAAAACTCTAGTTAGACCACACTTGGAATATTGTGTCCAGTTCTGGTCGCCTCATTATAGGAAGGATGTGGATGCTTTGGAGAGGGTACAGAGGAGATTTACCAGGATGTTGCCTGGACTGGAGGGCATGTCTTATGAAGAAAGGTTGAGGGAGCTAGGGCTTTTCTCACTGGAGCGAAGAAGGCAGAGAGGTGACTTGATAGAGGTGTCCAAGGTGATGAGAGGCATGGATAGAGTGGATAGCCAGAGACTTTTCCCCAGAGCGGAAATGGCTGTCATGAGGTGACATAATTTTAAGGTGATTGGTGGAAAGTATAGGGGAGATGTCAGAGGTCAGTTATATACAGAGAGTGGTGGGTGTGTGGAATGCACTGCCAGCAGAGGTGGTGGAGTCAGAATCATTAGGGACATTTAAGCGACTCTTGGACAGGCACAAGGACAGCAGTAAATTGAAGGGGTGTAGGTTAGATTGATCATAGATTTGGATAAGTGGTTGGCACAACATCGTGGGCAGAAAGGCCTGTACTATGCTGTTCTATGTAACTCAGGAAAACAAACAAAAATTGACAAAAATAACAAACGTTATAAATTTAAGTTGCTAACCACAGCTACATAAATCAGCTGCCGCCATAGTGTCATAAACTAGCATTCAGAACAGAGGAAGCCATTTGAAGGTGCTACTCCCAATCTCATACAGGAAGAGTTTTGATTGGGATGAAATTCATACCCATCTTCCACCGTTCAACTGACTAATACCAACACAATGAGTCGGTACGTCACAGCCATGGGCGGAAAGACTCTGGAGAAATCTCTGCCCAGACCTAGTTTCATCAAGGTCTGTTCCCTTACTGTTTACCTGTATTTAAAGCAGTGATAACCAATATGGATTTACAAAACCAATGCAGCAAAGAGGCACCTGTACCTTAGAAGCAACAGGAAAATAGATTATCCGCTGTGTCACTGGGGTGCTTAATGTATAAACAACAAAACCAACATTATGTCCATCTTAAGGTGCTCTCCCAAATTATTCTCTTCCCGTCGTGTAAAAGCAATTGTATAAATCATACTGCATACTACATGACTTTATGAACAGCTCCAGTCAAACCGACAGCCCGAATATGGCTTCTGGGGGACTGGGCTCTATGTCCACATGGAAGATCCCCAAAACCTTTCCAGCTTCGAGGAAGACCAAAACATATGCACATAGTTCGCAGGGCCCCTCCCTCATTGCTCACCGATATCCTCCGCCCCTTCAAATAGCTGGCTCATCCTAGATTTTGTAAGGTGCGCCCTGTAACACTACCTTCAGCTGTAACAGCCCCAACCTCGTGCACGAAGTCGAGGCATTTACCCTCTGCAGCAACTCGCACCATAGTCCCTCCCCCAACTCTTCCTCCCACTTCAACTTAACCCCCTCCAAAATCCTCTGAAAAAATTACCGAGACGACCCCCCTGCTGACAACACTGCCTCGAGCAACGAGGAGGCAGGCGCTCTCGGGAAGATCGGAAAGACCTTCCACTCAAAGTCCCACACCTGTACATGCCTCAAACCTTTGCCCAGCGTCAGTCCAAACTTCCCGCCCAACTCTTCCAACTGATAAATCACGCACTCAGAAACAAATCCTTCATTTCCTTAATACCCCTTTCTTCCCATCCCTGGAATCTTGCATCTATTCTCCCCGGCTCAAACTCATGTTTTCCCCTAATCAGCATCCCACCTGACCCAGCTTCCAACCTAATATTCTGCCTGAACTGACTATTGATCTTCAATGTGGCCACCACCACCGGACTCACCGAATATTTCCTCGAGGCCAACGAGAGCGGTGCCATTGCCAGCGCTGACAACCCTAACCCCCTCCCTACAAGACCCCGCTTCCATCCTCACCTATAAAGTCTTCCTGTTCCATCCCTGAATCTTCTCTACATTTGGCACCCAATAATAATACACCACATTTAGGAGACCTAACCCTCCCCCCCACACCGTCCCCTCTGCAGTATCACCTTCCTAATTCTCGCCACCGTCCTTCCCAAACAAACGAGGAGATCAGCCTGTCCACCGCTATAAAGGACACCGTGGACAAAAAGACTTACAGACATTGAAACAAGAATCATGGCAACCAGCCCGCCAATGACAGAGGGAAATGATCCCATCTCAGCAAATCTGCCTTTACCCTCCCCACCAAGTTAGTGAAATTAAACCTCTGAAGCCATGCCCAATCCCGTGCCACCAGCAACCCCAGATACCGCGAGATGAAATGGCAGCCCCCCACCCCCAGAGAGGAGACTACAAAGTACTCACTTTTCTCTAAATTCAATTTGTACCCTGAAAATGTTTCAAATCTCTGAAGCAACCCATTTTGCTCCCCACCGAAGAGCTTGGCTCCGAAATATACACACCACAAACTTCGGCCCAATGCAATATTTCTCTCATACCGCCATCAAGTAACTCCACTCCACCCAATCACATGCCTTCTCCCCATCCAACGCTGCCACCACCTCTGTCTACCTTCCCTCTGCCGGAGAAAGCACCATATTCAACAGCCTCCTCACATTCGAGGACAACTGTCTGCCCTATAGAAATGCTGTCTGGTCCTCCCCAATCATCTTTGGAAGGCACCCCTCCAACCTTAATGCCGATACCTTTGCCAATATCTTGGCATCTACATTCAGAAGAGATATGAGCCTACATGACCCACACTCCACAGGAACCTTGTCCTTTTTAAGCAACAATGAGATGGAAGTCTGCCCCGTCCTCTGCAACAAGACATCCCTGTCTGTCATATCCGCAAACATTCTCACCATCAACAGCACCAGTCCATTCTTCAATCTTTTAGAACATTCAACCAGGAACCGATCGAGCCCTGTCACCTTCCCTGCCTGCATCCTCCAATTTCCACCTTCTCCTCCTCCCACCTGCCACCAGCTCCTCAACCTTACCCTCTTCGTCTCCCCCAATCTCGGGCACTCAAGCCCACCCAAAATTTCCCCCATCTCCCGCTCCTCCTCCAGAGGCCCCGACTTATACACGTCCCTATCGAACTCCTTAATCACCTTATTAATCTGTTCCGGAGCACCAGCCACTGCCCCGTCTTGTCCCGCACCCGAACCCGCTAGTAATTGGCCTACCTACGGAACTGACCTGCCAACATACACCCTGCCTTCTCGCCATACTCATAAACAACCCACCTCGTCCGTCTCAATTGGTGTAGCACCTTCCATTTGGACAATAGTTCAAACCTTACCTGTAACTCCTTCCTCTTTGCCAGGAAACCTGGGTCCGGGCGCATACCTCCCTATCAACCTCCAAAATCTCTTCTACCAACAGTTGACATTCCTCCTTCTCCTCCCTCACCAATTACTCTTCAATCACCTTCCCTATCTTGTCACAGAAGCTCCTATCTACCAGTAACCCCACATCCGGTCTTCACCCCGCTGCCCCCTTCTCCAATATAACATCTATCCAATGCGGAATGTGATCCGAGATCACAATTACCGAATACTTTTCACGCCAACAGCGCCTTTCTCACCACAAAGAAAGTTAATCCTCGATAAAACCTTGTGCACCGGGGAGAAAAACAAATACTTACAATCCCTTGGGTGTAAAAATATCCATGGGTCCACTCCACCCATCTCCCTCATAAACCATGCCAACGCCTTCGGGCACCTCCCGCCCCCACCTAACTAGGTCAGCTGGTGTGGCTGGGATCTGTCCGCCCTCAGTTCCAGCACTGTTTCAATCCCCCCCCCCCCCCCCCCCCCCCTTACTATCAGCTCATCGGTTTCCAAATACTGGGTGGCACCCAACGGTCTCTTCACGGTTACGCAGCATCCCAATTGGGGCTCACCAAAGCCACCAATCTCCCCTCCAACTCACCCCTCACTATCACATGCCTGCCCCCCCTGGTCAGCCACCATCTGCAAACTTATCCTCTTGCCCAAGATCGCCACCCGCCCCCGAGACCTGCTATCAAACCTCAAATGAGACACCTGACTCCTAAGCTTCACCTGATCCCTTCATCCTCAAATGGGCCTCCTGCAGCATCACCGCAATAGCTTTTAAACTCTTCCAAGTGCGCAAAAACTCTTGCAGTATTCACTGGTCCCCTAACCCCCTCACATTCCAACCACCATTCTAATCGGGGGTCGAGCCTTTACTACACTATATATATATATTTTTTTAAAAAATTTTTTTTTTTTTTTTTAAATCACAACAAAACAACAATTTTAACTAGCTGCATTTCCTTGAGCATATTGCCAATTGGCCGCTGTAATATGTTGGCAGAAACCCAAATGCCCAATCCAGGGTCGTTGCAAATCTCCTGCTAAAATGCTAGTGACAGAACAGGAGCATTCCCAAGCAAATTCCTGGTGACTATACTTAACCCCAGTATTGAATAAAATAAATTACTGCCAAACTGTGCAACTTGTTTCCCATAGAACTAGTTTAGGCTTTCACAGCTGAATAACAAGCCATTCCTGCCTTTGGATCTTCATTAAGGAGTGGATTAATCGTTCACTGCCAAGAGAGATTCAAATTCACCAAGAGTACAGGAATAAACTTTCATCTTTTACTTTTCTCTTTCTTTTAAAGGTCAGAAGTAAAACAAGCAAAATAAGAACGGTGTGAAGCAATCCAGTTGTTTAGTCAATCCACTTACAATGTCACCAGCCTTTTACAAAATTATTTCTCTAATTAAAAATATTAAGCAGTGGATCAAATGAGACCGGTTTAATTAGAATACAACTCTTGTCATTCATTTGAAAAGGAATTTGAACCACCAAGTAATTTGTTGAATATTTGTGTATCTTTTTTCTCATGGCTTGCCACTGAACAAAACACTTTGCGCAATGGATTTAGATTTGTTTATTGTCACGTGGACCGAGGTACAGTGAAAAGTTTTGTTTTGCAATTCTTGTAAGAAATGTGAACCATTTTATTCTTTCTGTATTTTTATTATAATTTGTTAAAAATATTGTGAGCTATGAATTCTTTTTATGTGCATTTTGTATAAACTTCTGGTCGATTGAAGCTGAAATTTACATGGATGAGGAAATGTTTCCTCATTTAAGTTAAATCGGAATCACGCCCTAGCGGGGTCGTACAGATAACGTGAATAGGAAAAGGGAAGCAGAGGACAGATGCCATAGGATATGCATAGATCAATGGGCCTTGTGGCTATAATTAAATGATTAGAAGGATCATCAATTCTGGCAAATAGTTGTCCAGAAAAAGGTTAATGATGAGCAGTTTGTGTGTTAAGGATATGACCATGACCATGCTTGAAGAGTTAATCTATACATTGACAAATTAAATAACAAGATTAAAGCACGATGGCAACATCAGGACACCGAAGTGGCCCTAGGAGGATAAAAAGGACAGAGGAAAGAGGTTCAGTGTAGAGATTTCAGGAAGACATAAGGGGAGAAAAGAAAAAAGGAGTCACGAGTCACGTGTGCCATTGGAGTCAGTGGGAAGCAAGAACCATCTGAACTAGGATACCGATCGTCCTCATTTGTTACGTACAAGTTTTGTTGCTTATTAAATTGGACTGATACCACTGAATCAAGAGTCTCCTTGTCTGAAATATATTATATGATTCTTGAACCTCAAAATATTTAATTTTCCAAAATCCATTGTAGAAGATCCAAACAGAAATATAGGATGTGTGTGTTCAATTTGAATTAATGTGGACAGAAACGGGAGGCAATGACATTTCAATTGCTTCTAAATTACCAAGCATGGAAAAATGTGTTGGGAAACATATTTTGTTTTGTCTCCAACTATTTTAGCTTGAATTTGTTGGGAAACATCCAAGGGTTTTCACACCTGGTATCCAAACAGACATTCATCATAAATGGCATGCTAGAATGCAGAGACAAAATTCACTCAGAAATTACAGAAAAGCATCCGGCAAGAAGAAATCTTTGAATTACTACTGCACACCACTCACCTTTTCAACGCTGCTCACAGCTTGGAAGTGAATGTGGTACCCCTTTCTGGGGGCCAAAGGAGGATTCCAAAAGCCATTGTAGGTTTTATTGTCGCCCACAGTAAAAGTAGTTTGTTCAGAAACTCCACCAGGAGGAAGTTCCGCAGCGTAATAGTATGGCGACCCACGAGCTACAGCTGTTTGATAGGTGACTGGAATTTGGAAGCACTCTGTTGAGCTGGCCTCCCTTTTAGATCTGCGGGAATTCACTTCTTCAACAACAATTTGGTAGGCGCTTTGAAAGAACAAATATAAAGATGAATTTATCAATGTGTGCAGCACCTTCATTTATTTTTATATAGGTTATAAATATTTTTCAATTTTCCATTGGTCATTCAATACAACTGTTTTCTGGCAAGTAAAGCATTGTGTTTCAGCTTTTGGTGAAGAAAATAAAATGTCTCATCTAATTCAAAATAAAATCTATGAAAGCTATGTTTGGATTCTCCACAAAAAAGGCCACTGCAGTAAAATTGTTGTTAAAATAAGTAAAAGCACTCAGTGGTGTTTGTCATACAATGCTCTTCTGATATCCACTCAGAGGGCTGGCAACTCCTGCAGGGACACATTCGATGGTATCGCAAGCAAACAATTCAAACCTGGGGAGGGGAAAACAGTCAAGCCTGACTCTGCCCTTATTCAACTCCAAGAACTTCCACTTTTCACCAGATGTCACTCAATAGTTGCCAAGAAATGGACCCCTGGGGATAATTGCTGTATTGACACACACCCACTCCAGGTTGTCGTCTCCTCCCCTCTTCGCCGGATCCAGAGCACAGAGCTCAATTTTGTGACTCAATGTGTGCATCAGGTGAGCTCAGTAAAGTTAGCAGAGACTGTAGATGTCATCTATAGCACCAATGACATTTTAATGACTTTACTGCATTCCAGGAAATTAAGTACTTCTGAAGTGTAGTCACTGTCATCATGTTGGTCACACAGCAGCCACTTTTGGCATAGCAAACTCCCACTAACAGAAAAGTAATAATGACCTGATGTGCAGGGAATTTATCCGGACCATTTGAGTCTTCATCAACCCTCTGAAAGAGAGCTCTACCTAGGCCCACTCCCCCGCCCTATCCCTGTGACCATGTGTATTTATCATGATAAATCCACCTAATCTACATATGTTTGGACACGAAGGGACAATTAGCCTGGCCAATCCTTCTGAGCTGTGCATCTTTGGGCATTTTTGAAAATCCCACATAGTCCCTTGTGTCAGTACAGTCTTGGGCCAAACATGGACAGGAGTGAGGGAAAATGACTGCCCTTGACATTGTGGCAACATTTGACCTGGTGTGGCTTAGCAAAACTGGTCAACGGAAATTGGCGGGGGGAGAACTCTCCTTTGTTTGGAGTCATACCTAGCACAAAGAAAGATGCCTGTGGTTTTTGGTCAATCGTCTCAGGACATCGCACAGGAGTTCCAGGTAGCGTCCTAGGTCCAACCACCTTCAGCTGCTTCATCAATGATCTCCCCTCCATCTGAAGGTCAGATGTGGGGATGTCCACTAATGATTGCACAATGTTCAGTTCTATTCATGATTCATTAGATACAGAAGCATCCATGTCCAAATGCAGCAAGACCTGGATAATGTTCAGGCTTGCCTGATAGGAGCATTTGGACCACACATGTGCCAGACAATGATCATCTCTAACAAGAAAGAGTCTAACCATCTCCCCTTAATATTCAAAGACAATACCATAATTGCATTTTTAAAAAACTATTTCTCGTAGGACGTGGGCATCACTGTGAAGGTCAGCATTTGTTGCCCACCCCTGATTGTCAGTGAGTGATTTGTTGGGCTATTTTGTTAGAGGACAGTTAAGAGTCAATCACATTGCTGTGGGTCTGGAGTCACATGTAGGCCAGACTGGCTCACGATGGCAGATTTCCTTTGTTAAAGCACGAGTGAACCAGGTGGGTTCTTACAACAAACAATGATAGTTTCATGGTGATTGTTACTGAGACTAATTTTAAATTCTGAATAAAATAAATGATTTCAAATTATACCAGTTACTGTTATGATATTTGAATCGTTGACCCCACAGCATTAGCTTAGGGAAGTTTAGTACTTTCGCATTATTGACCTCCAGGGTCTGGTTTAGCTCACTGGGCTAAATCGCTCACTTTCAAAGCAGACCACGCAGGCCAGCAGCATGGTTCGATTCCCGTACCAGCCTCCCCGGACAGGTGCCGGAATTTGGCGACGAGGGGCTTTTCACAGTAACTTCTTTGAAGCCTACTCGTGACAATAAGCAATTTTCATTTTTCATTTCATTTTTCCATGTGATTGGAACATGTCCTGAACCCCTATTATTATTCTGCTGAATATTATTGCAATCTAGAGATCAGGTGACCAAAATGTGGAGTCAGTGTGAAATTTCAACTTATGGTTATGTATGCACACCAATATACACACACCTGGAAAATATGCAATTCTTGCTCTCTGTCATTCCGAGATGAATCACATCAGTACCCAATGCTAGATATTCCTTTTAACTGTAAGTAGATATAGCCATCAGTTCTGCCATCACTTCATTTCCTGGTCCATGTGAGTAGTTAAGGGCAGCATGGTAGCACAGTGGTTAGCAATGTTGCTTCGCAGCTCCAGGGTCCCAGGTTCGATTCCCAGCTTGGGTCACTGTCACTGCGGAGTCTGCATGTTCTCCCCGTATCTGCGTGGGTTTCCTCCGGGTGCTCCGGTTTCCTCCCACAGTCCAAAGATCTGCAGATTGCGTGGATTGGCCATGCTAAATTGCTCTTTGTGTCCAAAAAAAGTTAGGTGGAGTTACGGGGATGGGTGGAGCTGTGAGCTTAACTGGGGCGCTCTTTCAAAGGACCGGTGCAGACTCAAAGGGCTGAATGGCCTCCTTCTGCACTGTAAATTCTATGATTCTACGATATTTATTTGTAATGCTTTGTTACTTATCGCTTTTTATAAATGCAAGTTTTGTTTCCATTTCCCCACATTGCCTGCTTCTTCTACTCAAGCCTACCCACCTTCACTGTGCTCAGGGCAGCTTTGGGATTCACCTACTGCTATCACTGTTATCACGGACCTCAAGTGTGACACCTTGCGATGCCGACTTGAGTCTTCTGCAAATCCTGCCATTAGCAATTCTGGATGGTCACTGACGTTTCTGTTGCTAATATTCCTGTTAGACTCTCAACCCCCTGAATCCCCTCCTGGGCCCTGCAGGGCCACATCAATTGAGTTTTTTGAAACCACAGATATCCTACCTCATGCCACCTCAGTCCTAGCTTCTAACCTCTTAATTCTTAACCAGTTTCCTAGCATCGTGCCAGGAAAAGGCAATTTGAAATCTTCAGAACACTTGTCAGGCTAATTATCCAATTATTTTTTCCAATTAAGGGGCAATTTAGCATGGCCAATCCACCTACTCTGCACATTTTTTTGGGTTGTGGGGTCGAAACACACGCAGACACGGGGAGAATGTGCAAACTCCACACGGACAGTGACCCAGAGCCAGGATCGAACCTGGGACCTCAGCGCCGTGAGGCAGTTGTGCTAACCACTAGGCCACCGTGCTGCCCTCTTGGCAGGCTAATTAACAAAACCAAGATTTCTGTCCACTGAAATCTTGAAACACTTTGGATTGAACTGACATTTCAAATGGAGACAGTAACACGCCACAAATCTCCCACTAAAGAGTGGTGAAAGAGGGCTAATCCAGGATTGATATCCAGTCAATCCAGATGTTGCCGGCACAGTATCAAATCACAGTAAAAATTATGTGAGATATCAAATAACAGACTATGTGAGCCTAAATAGGAAAATTATTTCAATTGCACTTATGCAGAGTCTATCCCATAACTTGAATTTTACCTCAGTAGCCATGGTCTTGGCAAGTGACATATTTTACATTACCTGATCAGTTCACTGAGTTTGAAAACCACTGAGTTCAAATTTTGACTTTATTTATTTGTTTTGAACTAGTCAGTCAATTTTATAGGCAGCTTGAGATGCTATTTGCTCCAACACACTTTTCTGTACTTAACTGGAACTTCCAAAGATGCCTGAACTGATCCAAATCAAATAATGAAATATTTCAAGTATCCTTCACTTATATCATATTGAAGGCAGCATAAACAGTTCTGCGGTATTTACAGAAGTAGGACTTTGATTGTTTGAAACAGAAGTTTGTTTGAAACAGAAGTTATGAAACAAAACATTTATAATTCTTATTCTTCGGATCATTGGAAAAGTAAACACCATACCTGTTGCTTTTTATATCATTTTCTCTCCCCATTTCTAGTCTCTTTGGAGCAATCATTGCCTGTGATCAATAAGGCAAACAGGCAGGCAGGCAACTGCTTCAAGATCAATGCTGCCCTTGAGCCACCTACTAAGAAGCAATCCTGGTTCCAATTTACTCTTGCTGCTGTGCAGATAATCACCTTAGACAGCCAGTTTTAAAAGCTTCAATGCATATTGTGCAATTTTTCATCTTACACAGTCAGTGGTTTTCCAAGTCTATTTTCTTCATTGCCAGAATGCAGTGACCTCAGTTTGGCTCAAAATAATACAAATAGCATATAAAATTAAATGATAATACTATCTCAGAAGAACAGATGGACTTAGAATTTTGATGGAGTGCACTCCTATCTCCAAGCATGAAATGAGCATCTAAGTATCTAACAAGGTCAAGAAGGTGGAGTGGCTGACCTTGGTACATCTAGTAAGTATGCTACCCATCTTATAGGTTTGGGCTGTTCGGTTGGCATCCAAGGCATGCACAAGAAATTTGCTGATTAAAATAAAAGAATTTGAGATATTGGGCTTCCTCAGCATCTGACCAGCCATGTAATTAACTTGCCCAGCAATGTGTGGTACTATCAGACAAGCAGAACCTTACAGGAGCATTTAAAAGGCTCATTTATTACATACAGGTTAATTGGCATGTCACTTGCAGTTGCTGGTTAACTGGCTAACTGCAGGATGTTTTTAATCTGTTTTCTGACTGTGTCAACCTCTTACTTTTCAACATTTACTTCTTGCTCGTGTTTAATTGCCATTGCAGCCTCCTGAATAGTTTTACTATCTCACAGACAGCTTCATTGGGCGATCATTAGAGCTGGAAAATGATGGGTGCAACAAAGTCAAGAGACGCAAGAGCAGCTTGCAGAAGATAGAGGAGAGCAGCACTGTGCAATAGACCATATCCATGGTGATCCTCCATGGAGCATTTTTCTTGCTGAAAATTCACAGACGAGCAATATCTCAGCTGCTTCCACTTCACAAAGAAGGTTATCATCAAGTTGCAGTCACAACTCAAGCCTTGTGCTTAGTCAAGGACAGCACTAATTGTGGTTGTTGTGACCACCGTGACCCTTACATTTTATGCAACAGGCTTCTCCCAGGACGCAGAAGATGATGCCAGTGACATCTCGGGGTTTGCAGTCTATTTCTGTAACAGGGAAGTCACCGAGTCTCTCTGTTAGGATGGCTTTTTCCCATGGAAAGAGTGATTTATGACAAGAGTGCACTGGGTTTCACCTACATGGCTGACTTTCCCAGGATGCAAACTGCTAACTTTGCCTTTCACGCTTCCCATCATTATCCTCGCATTTTTCTGGGTAGAAAGGGATTCCAGTCTCTCCAGCTGGTTTGTGACCTCAGGCAGAGCATCGTGCTGGTCTGTACCCAGTTTGCTGGCAGCGATCCTAATTAATTTATCTTTCGCCAGTTCTCTGCGCTGCCTTTGCTCCATTGAGGACACTCTCGACATTCATCAAGGACAACTCAAGCAGCTGTGTGGCTCGAGGGCTCAGCTGCAGCTTCTTAGCCTGGAACGTGACAGTCTTAGCCAGTTGACTGTGCAGCATTAAAGAGAATACTCCTAGAGTGGAAAAGACTGCTCCATAAGAAGCGTGGACACAGAGTGCGCCCAGGAATAGGAGCTGGACTGCTGTACTATGCTTTGAACCAAAGTATGCAAGTTCACTGACAAGCTGTCCAGTGCATCTAGAAGTTCTGGGATATATAATTCAGTTTTCAATATTCGCATCAAAATCATCTGCAAAAGGGACAGTACACAAGCTTATATTCTAAAGATCTGACAACAGTCGTGTTCTACTCCTTCGGCCCTGTCTCCTGCACCACATGAAATCCTCTCCTCAAGCCTACACTTTAAAGTGTGCTTTGTTCTCTATTTGAACTGGTGTTTTCTAGATTTAGATTGAGTGACAGTGCATTTTCAAAACAATATGTCTCTTCTTCCTGAAGCAGCAGAAACATCTCCAGATTTCCAGCTTCTGAAATGAGAGAAGGATGAGCTTTCACAGTGAAGGAAGAGAAGGGAAAGTGATAACTGCTTAAAACATTTGCAGTTTGTTATGCACAGTGAGCACAGGAAAGTAAGAACGGAAAGAAAGAATATGGTTAGGAAACCTGCTAGGTCATCCCCAGTGTTGTTACTCATCATGGCCATGACTCTTGCTCTATGACAACCATCACTACTTTTTCTTACATGGTGAAGCAGGTGCACAGGTGGGCTTGACCTTCTCCAATGACACATTGTGCATATCTTTCTCCTGCTAAGAAGGGTTTGTAGCAGCAACCTTGAGAGGTTGTTAGGGAATATGGCTGAAAGGTTTATATTAGGGACAAGAATTGAATTGTGAGGAAACAAGGTTCCTATGGGTGATGACCATGAGAGTATGATGGGAAGCATGCAGAGATATATTGCAAGACAAAAGGTAGCACAATGGTTAGCAGAGTTGCTTCACAGCTCCAGGGTCCCAGGTTCGATTCTCGGTTTGGGTCACTGTCTGTGCGAAGTCTGCACGTTCTCCCCATGTTTGCGTGGGTTTCCTCCGGGTGCTCCACTTTCCTCCCATAGTCCAAAGAGGTGGATTGGCCATGCTAAATTGCCTTTAGTGTCCAAAATTGTTAAGTTCGATTACAGGCACAGAGTGGAGGCATGGGCTTGCATGAGGCTCTCTTTCCAAGGGTTAAATGGCCTCCTTCAGCACTGTAAATTCTATGAACTATGAAGTGGGTGAGGGACTATTGAGTTTAAGTGATTAACATTCTTATTTGGTCAACTCTGACGAGATTGTTGAACTTTTTCTGGCAATACAGTCATGCCTCAGAGATAAGATCTTGGCGCTGACCTCCTCTATGACATTTTCACGCTCTGCGACCTTTCCACACTAATTGCAAAGGTGCTATCTAGATAGCATCTTCATCCTTCCATCCACCACTTAGCTCAGGGATCTCTAAAGCAACACTGGAAAGCCCAATGGCCTCTTGTCCGGCTGAAATTTCATTACTTAAAACTTGCTCCGCTGCTTTCAATCAAACTGCATCTCCCCTTCAAAAGGTACTCAGTCTTTAAATAGCAGCAGAGGTGCTGAATTTCCACCCCCCCCCCAAACACCAGCACATAGACATGCAGTCAATGTATAGTTGGCTGCATGCCTGATTCATTATAATAAACTTTCATTTTTATTTCAGTTTCATTTTTCAGCATCAATTTCATGTGGTCTCTTTGTGTTTGTTTCCAGGTACAACTGAATTTTCTTGACATTTAATTGAAGATTGATGTAAATAATTTAAATATCAAAAAGTGGGACAGTGTAGGACCCTCGGTGTTGCTTTCAACATCAGAGCAGTGATGGATGAATTTACATTTCTTATTCTTCGTGCTCAAAATGCGTCATAGCAACTATTTTTAAAATTTATTTAAATAATTTTAGAGTACCCAATTCATTTTTTGAAATTAAGGGGCAATTTAGCGTGGCCAATTCACCAACCCTGCACATCTTTGGGTTGTGGGGGTAAAACCCACGCAAACACGGGGAGAATGTGCAAACTCCTCACGGACAGTGACCCAGAGCCGTAATCGAACTTGGGACCTCAACACCGTGAAGCAGTAGTGCTATCCACTGTGCACCATATCAAATATGATATTGAGTGGAAGCTGCAGTATCTTTGTAGGAAGATGCTGTCTGGCTCATTCCTGCATTATGGCAGCATTAGTGGCATCCATGGTGCAAATCGTCAGCCCCCTCCAGCTGAAGGCATCAAATTAGACATATGTGGAAAAGAGATTAAACATCTTAATTTTATATAGTGCTTTCAACATGATAAAGGATCTTCACAAAGGTGAATTCTACATGAAACGCTAATAGAAGAGATGACTTGTATATGTTTCCAAGCACCGATTTTGAAAGATTTTGACGAGAGAAATGTGGCGAGATAGCGAAGATTAGGGTTGGAGTTGTGGAGTGAAAGGTTGAGACAACTGAAGACAGTACCACTAATGGTGCAACAAAGGGAGGGATTTGCAGAAAGCCAGAGCCAGTGGGAAAGAAGGTATGGTCTGGGACACATGTTTGGAAGAGGTTGCACATGCAGGAAAGGATGAAACCAGAGAAACATTTGCAAATAATGATACGGGTTTTCAATTCCATATGCTAAGGAGAAAGAATCCAGTGGAAGTCAGGTGTGATATATTAAGCAATATATTGTGCAGTATAGAATACGAGAGACACGATTCTCAATGGGTTGGATTTTAGGTAGAATGGAGTAGAGGAGTCCAGCAAGAAGGGCAGTTGAGAAATCTACAAGAAATATAAATATAGGAAAGTGTTTCAGCTGCTCAGAAGGTAGCTTAAGGGTGGAGGCAAATTATGTTGGGTGAAGCTGGAAATAAATAGGATTTGGTATTTGAAGCTCAGCTTGGTGGGTGTTGAAATATTATCCTGCAGGCCAATGTTGCAGTGCTTCAGAGTCAGTGAGCTTTTGCATTGGGAGGTAAATGTAATGGGGCAGTCTATCCCAATCCCACAGAGATTGCTGAAGTTTCCAAAGAAATTCAGACTTCCAGTTAATAACTGGAATGGATGATGTGACAAGATTTAATAACTTAAAACTTTAATTGTAACAAATGAATAAAAGCATTATTGACAACTTATTATTTTTCTTTTAGTGGGCAAGCTATATTTTAAACTGCAGAAAGAAACATTCCTCTTTTATACTCATCACACTCTCCACAAAAATAAGAGTCCTTAAAAAAGACAGTCAACAAATGCTTCTGGTTTCTAATCTTTTAGCACATCTGTGGTTCACAAAGGCACTGTACATGCTCAAGTGAAGTTACCTCCGTCAGGTCGGAGTATCACGAGTGGACTATTGAAACCACAACTTGTGCACTTTAAACCTGCTAAGAGAAGGTCTAAACTTCCTGGAGATCTGAGAGATATGGGACCCCTTTGGAAAGGTATGGTACCCTTTTGGATATGGTCCCTGGATGCACTTTTGTCAGGCACCTTTTGTGAGAGGTAACTTGACATTTGGGATAGTTAAAAAAGAATATGCATAAAAAGTGTACAAACATATGGGATCTGAACTGCCGTGCTCACTGGCACTGTCATGGTATTCCCAGCCATTTAAATATTTAAAAAATGCCTGGAGTGTCAATAAAATTGGTGCTTGCTATTTCACTTTGTCCATTGATACAAACATGTCAATTATTACTGAATTAGTGCTGCATGACTGATTTGACAATCTATCATTATTATAATGGGGTACCTATTGGTTAACAGTTTGACTGACAGTTCCAAGTGCTTGTATAAAGTCTTCGAATTGTGGCTGTATACAATTACTTTGTTTGTAAGAGATTAAAGGAATTTAAATGTAGCGAATGGGTTTTTGCTTCACAAGAGCTTTTCTGGAAATAGTGAATTAATCAAAAGACATTTAACTCTTATTTATCTCAGTGTGGGGTATGAGGTCTGTCTGTGGCAGATACTGGGTTAGATGGTATTGAGATTTAAAGGCATGTGATGGTGGGTGGAGGGCATGGTCTGGCAGAGAGGGAATGAGGGACTATGGACGGGGATGGAGAGTTAGCAAGGGGAGTACAAGGGACCATAGGGGATGTGCAGAGTTGCATAGGTTGGCATGAAGGACCATGGGGAGGTGGTAAGAACCTCCGGTGCCATGTCTTGGTTCAGATCAGGAATGGGATGTGTGTGGAGGTGATGGGCAGGGTTTTCATATTTTATCCCTTCTATCCATACCTTCGGCAAACAGCCGAGTATAGAGGCTTCCTTTTTGCCCGGTCCACCTCTATACCAGACAGCCTCTCTGACTTCTTCCAGCCATGGCAGCCATGACTCCCATTTTCACTCGCCTCCCAAAAACAAAAATCCAAACTTCTGTGGCACTTTCTCCCGTGCTGGCTTTACAGAGCCAGGAGTTGTCCTGATTCAACGCTTCCAACCTGGAGTGAAAATTCAGAATCTGCCCATTGTGAACTCGGAAGCTGCTGCAACAGTTTCCAACCATGAACACCTTACACCATCAGCCCCATAATACAATATAATAATAATTTTTATTAGTGTCACAAGTAAGCTTACATTAACACTGGAATTTCAGTTACTGTGAAATTCCCCTCGTCGCCACACTCCAGCACCTGTTCGGGTACACGAAGGGGGAATTCAGAATATCCAATTTCCCCTAACAAGCACGTCTTTCGGGGCTTGTGGGAGAAAACCAGAGCACCCGGAGGAAACCCACGCAGACACAGGGTGAGCGTGCAGACTCCACACAAACAGTGACCCAAGCCGGGAATCGAACCTGGGATCCTGGATTTGTGAAGCAACAGTGCTAACCACTGTGCTACCGTGCCACCCTTTGATGTTTACCACTCCCAGAGCAGTTGTCAAGCAGACTTCGAACAGGTCACATGGACCCCTCTGTTTTGCCTTAAATTAAAGACTTAGTTTCAAAACATAATCTTACAAACTACAGAATTACAAGAAGTCCTCCTAATGTTAGGTTTGAGAAAAGTTTGAGTAATTTATGACTATGCCAGAAAACAGTCACACTCATGGAGTTGAGGACAATGGTCAGGAAATGAAGCTAGATGTTGCTAGAAGCTGGTCTATGCATAAGCTGCATATATGGATTACCACAGCAGAGGGCATTTAGTAAGCAGTAAAAGGAAGGTGAAACAATTGGTACGTTAGCATATAGCAGTGAAGACTTTGCCGGAGAGAAAAAGCAAAAGAGAGCAGCCCTGGTTGGATGGAATATAAAGGAAGATGGTGGCTGATTGCATTGAATGCCATAGAAAGGTCAAGGAGGGTTAAAGTCACAGTCACAAAGGTTGTTCTTGCTGATTTTAATCATGGCGGGTCGCATCAGGGGATGGGAATGAAGTGAAGAATTATGGGAAAGGTGAGCCCGGTGAAAACAGTATCGGCTAACACCTCAGTGAACGAAGAAATAGAATTATCAACTTGTCGTTGAAAAGGATAAGGGCTTGAGATAGGGCTCGTCAGGAAGAGAAAAAAAAGAAAAAATAAGATCTTTATTGTCACAAGTAGGCTTACATTAACACTGAAATGAAGTTACTGTGAAAAGCCCTGAGTCGCCACATTACGGCACCTGTTCGGGTACACAGAGGGAGAATTCAGAATTCTCAGCTGGTACAGGAATTGTACCCGCACTGCTGGCCTTGTTCTGCATTACAAACCAGCTGTCTATCCCACTAAGCTAAACCAGCCCCTGGGTGATGAAAGATAAGGAAATAGTACCTGATCAAGAAAAGCCACTCTCGAATGTCGTCGTGACTTTGTCATAACTTGCCAGGCTGGTATATATATGGTTTGGGCCAGATGCTCGCTCTACACCTTACCTGGTTTCAATCCCCATCAAGTTGAAATTGGGGAAAAGTTGGGCTTTGTCTAAAACAATGGTAGGTCCAATTCACCCCCGCCCCCTCAACCCAGCGTCCCCCAGTTAATTTAACTTGCCAATGGGAACTTCTGTGAGCATGAGGGGGAGGGGTTAAGATTAGGACCTGCATCATCATTAAATAGAGTAAGAAGCATTAGAATGACAAGAAAATTATGAAACAATTTGTTTAAAGCTGATTACTGTCTCTCTGGGGAAAAACATGTGTGTATCATACATTTAGTCTTTTTGCTTGAGAAATGCTTAAATACATTAAAGATAGATGAGCAAAATAAAACTGTGTGCACCACAACATTAACCTAAAATATTTCTGACATTAACTTGGGACTACAGAAACAACTTGGGACTACAAAAACAACTCACATTTATCATTCTTACAATACATACCAATATAAAACTTTCGTATTTCTACTGATAATACCTTTATTCAGGCAAATTTAACATGAAAATTCTGTTCACAAATTGCCTCGTAAGATACACTGCCACAAGACGCGAGATAATTACCGCTTGTCTACAGTTGTCAGCTAACTGGAGACAGAATGCACTGAGACACAAATACACCTTCCGACCTTGACATTGCATCCATCTTTGCTTGGAGCAATCCAGATCTAAAATATAAGTGACACACTGTAACATGGGCACAGATGGGCAGAAATCTGCCACGTCCACTAAAATAGACCATCTTACTGCTTTATGGTTCAAAATGATGAACCATCACAAATTACTGAAGCAGATGGTCTAATGCCTGAAACAAAAAGGAAACATTGCTAAATTACACTTTCAGCCTCTTCGTGATGAGAATCGGACCATGCTCGCAATACAATTTTAAAAGAATCAACTAAAAAAGTTTTGCGGAATTTGACCTTTGAAACAAATGGCAAATAATCACAAATTCCTCTCAAATTACTGAATTTGTTGCACAACTCTCGAGAAAATGTGAATGCCTGTTGCACCTATTGATTCACGAGATGATGGGCTCACTTCCCTCACTTCCTGATGAAGGATTGAGTTCAAGAAACAGTCTTGATCGCCAATTCCCCTTGAATGTGACTTCCATGAGATTTAAATGAGTTGCAGGAAGCTTTACTGATCAATCAAGGAGCAATACTTACAGCATTCTCACCCTCTCTCCCACATACACCATGTTTTTTACGATGTTACAACAAAATTTACTAATGCAAATAAACTGATAACAATGGATATCAGCAATTCAATTTGTGATTTTCTTTTGCACAAATCGAGGCTGATTAAAATGTGGCAGCATCAAATTTAATAAGCTGGCAGGCAAAAATCAAGAACTGTGTCGACAAAGTGGAGGATTCAGACCATATTAATCGCTGAATGGAAAAACACTGAAGTCAACAAATTACTCCTCATTAATACTTTGATCAAACGACAAGCAAATGCCACTAAAAATTAATGTTACATGGAATCTAAATGTAAACCTCAAAGGCAGGCCAAGCAAAATTTAATAGATACTGCATGATTTCTAATGGAGACACTTACATGAGATAAGGTCACATAGTTTGCATTCATCAACATTCTTCTCCCTCCACTTGTTCTCGACCTGTTAATTTCCCCCATAATTAGTAAGAAGCCGCTTGCATGGTAACTGATTCAAAGTCTTTGGAGAACTTAAGTTACCTTCTAATTAATTTGAAAACCTTCAAGCTTATTACTTCAATAAGATCAGGAGGAATGAAAATAACATGGCAGTAGAGGAGAAAGGTTCCATCAATAGAGAGCATATCTGGAACATTCAGCCCCTCAGTTTACAAAATCTCCTTTGCTAACTATATATTATTTCTGTATACATTGGGCTGGATTCCCCGATGCCGCAGCCGCGTGTTTCTCACGGCGCACCGTTCGCTGGTGGCAGGATTCTCTACTCGCTCTGCTTTTCAATGTGATTGCCCTTTGAAGCCATTCCATTCCCATGCCACCGGGAAATCCTTAGGCAGGAGTGCGCTGCCAGTGGGAAAAGAGAATTACGCCCATTGTCTAACCGAGTAAATTAACCTCTTGGCAGCAACATTGACTGAATATCACTTGTAAATGGAGAGCTATAATGTAGTCAGCAGCTTGCCAATCTTGGCTAATAAATTTACCTGATTGGAGCACCTTTAGCCTGTGCAGGTCTCAGCATGACAGTTATTGTGGTTGCTGTTTCATTAAGAATTGCATCTTCATAGTCAGGTAAAGTGGGAGCTGTTGAAATTTAATTAGAAAAATAAAAATTACATGGAAATAATCTTATTCCATAAAACAAATTCTAAGCACTGTCTGTATGATGTACATTAATGTGAAAGGTTTTGGAAAGCAAAAAACAAGCAAATTTCAATAGTTCTGCTCAAAGTCCTAGAAGATAAAAATATGTTGAAATCGAGTGTTTAATATTGTAAGCATACATTTTCTCGAGGGGAAGGAGGGAAAAAAATCCTCTTTACATTCTATCATCATAAAGCAGCTGGGTAAGTACATGAAAGCTGCTTGGGAAAATAACTGCAATCTTCTTCCCACTGGGAAAATTAGCCTTTGTTCGGTGCTCCCCCCCAAGCACAACTAACATTAAGGACTTGTCACATATTGGAATTGTGACATGTCATTGGGACATCGTTTTACTTTACAACTCCTAAAAATAAATTAAATCCGTTATGAAATAATTTTGCACAATGGAGAAAAGATGGTTTCATATGTTAAAATATGGTAAAATATTGAATGCACAAAGCATATTAAGTGGTTACGGGGCTGCAGACTTTCAAAGAATCCAATGTAAGCTACCATATGTCCTCCTACTTTTTAATGCTCTTTTCTCTTGCCATTCAGAACTATGTAAATGAAATGGATAAAAGATGATGCAATTATTTCAACATATATTTTATAAACTGCATAGAAAAGTATAGTTTCACTTTTATCCTGCATTGAATTATATGAAGGAAAATATGGATGCAGATTAATCAAAAGTAATTTGTAAACAGTTATATCTCCTTTTTGCCCCAGGCATCCTTTAAAAATCAGGACACAGTAATTGTGTCTTTGAAGGACTATAGCCCACCTCAAATTCATTGAAATTAATCAATGTTTTATTCAGAAAGAAAGGTTGCTTTAATAGTTTTAAATTTGTAAATTGGAAATTGGATGTGCATTCAAGAGAATTTGGTTATTTTGATCAAAGCATCTGCTTCACTAAGGACATGATACTTTTTTTGAATAGAGAGCGCGCCTATGAACCTCATGTTGCAGAGCCTTTGGACTTCACTGATTTTTCTTAATCAATTTTTTTGCAAAAAACAAGCTCATTAATTATATTATCTTTTAATTCTGATGTTGCATATCCTGAATGTTACGCGACTCTACAAACACTGGAGAAGCAGCGATTTAATGTTAAAAATATATTAAGATATGTTTCCAAGTGTCATACACTTTTTGCTGGGTAAAAAGGAAAACAATAAAATGCAGCAAAACAGTTATTTTAAGAAAAACAGGGAATAATCTTTCAAAATATGTTCCAATATAAAGTTTATGACACTGTTACGTTTGAACTAACTCTTTAATTTGGAGTAAAATGGTGGAATGAAGGGCGTCATGTGAATAGCTTTAAATCCTGCATGACACAAGCTTGGATAGCGTGATTGCTAGAGGAGGACCTGGTTCTCTTACAGAGCAGATGATGCAAGATATTCACACCAGTAGACAATGGCCAGAACATCAATGCTAAATTTAGGTACGATGATGTGGAGATGCCGGCGTTGGACTGGGGTGAGCACAGTAAGATGTCTTACAACACCAGGTTAAAGTCCAACAGGTTTGATTCAAACACGAGCTTTCGGAGCGCAGCTCCTTCCTCAGGTGAAGTATGGCTCCTCTCCACTTCTCAGAGGTGTGAGAAATGTCAGGTTTTATAAGTGGTTATACTCTTCAGTCTGTCTTTAATTCAAATAGAAAGCAGTTGGGGGGGGGGGGGGGGGGGGGTGCAGGTGGTGGTGAAGCGGTTAGAAGAGAATAAATCTGCATTTCTGAACATAATTCCCATGTGATGCTAATTGGTTATTGGAAATAGTCCATTGGAATCCATTGTAGTATCAGGTTGCAGTTCTGCCCAAGCTATTCTTTAACCTCACGGATATCAAGATCTCCAAGAATATGAGGGAGAGAAGGGAAAGAGATAGAGGAGGTGGTGAGTGGAGAAGAGGAGTGGGGGCGCGACGGGGAAGGGGGAGCGATGGCAAGGGGGCACAGCAGTTAGCATTTCCAGCCTTGGGTGACTTTGTGGAGTCTGCATGTTCTCCTCGTGTCCACGTGGATTTCTTCTGGGGGCTCCGGTTTCCACCCACAGTCCAAAGACATGCAGGACTATGTGGATTGGTCATGCTAATTGCCCCTAAGCTTTAAAGGTTAGGTGGGCGTCCAGGACTACAGGGATGCGGCGGGGGATTGGGCCGGGTAGGGTCCTGTTGCGGAGGGTTTATGCAATCTCGATGGGCTGAATAGCCTCCTTCTGCACTGTAGGATTCTATTCTATGGCTCCAAGAGAAGGCAACCCCAATTGCCTGGGGCAATTTGCCTGTAGGGATGCACAGTGACGGGGAGGGGAGGTGAGCGACTGGGAGGGGGGGGGGGGGGGGGGGGGGGCGAGCGATGGGGAGGGGGGCGAGCGACGGGGAGGGGGGCGAGCGACTGGGAGGGGGGGGAGAGCGACGGGGTAGGGGGAGAGGGAGAGCGACGGGGAGAGAGGAAGAGCGACGGGGAGAGAGGGAGAGCGACGGGGAGAGAGGGAGAGCGACGGGGAGGGGGGGAGAGCGACGGGGAGGGGGGAGAGCGACGGGGAGGGGGGGAGAGCGACGGGACGGGGAGGGAGGAGAGCGAAAGGACGGGGGGGGGAAGAGCGTCGGGGAGGGGGGGTGCGAGCGACGGGGAGGGGGGGGCGAGGGACGGGGAGTGAGCGATGGGGAGGGGGGCGAGTGACTGGGAGGGGGCGAGCGACGGGAGGGGGAAGAGCGACGGGGACGGGGAGGGAGGAGAGCGAAAGGACGGGGAGGGGGGGGGAAGAGCGACGGGGAGGGGGCGAGCGGCGGGGAGGGGGCGAGCGGCGGGGAGGGGGCGAGCGGCGGGGAGGGGGCGAGCGGCGGGGAGGGAGGTGAGCGACTGGGAGGGAGGTGAGCGACTGGGAGGGAGGTGAGCGACTGGGAGGGAGGTGAGCGACTGGGAGGGAGGTGAGCGACTGGGAGGGAGGTGAGCGACTGGGAGGGAGGTGAGCGACTGGGAGGGAGGTGAGCGACTGGGAGGGAGGTGAGCGACTGGGAGGGAGGTGAGCGACTGGGAGGGAGGTGAGCGACTGGGAGGGAGGTGAGCGACTGGGAGGGAGGTGAGCGACTGGGAGGGAGGTGAGCGACTGGGAGAGAGGTGAGCGATGTGGAGGGGGGCGCGTGACAGGGAGGAAGTCGGGCGATGGGGAGCGGGTGAGCGACAGGGAGGGGGTGAGCGACGGGGAGGGGGTGAGCGACGGGGAGGGGGCGAGCGACAGGTAAGGGGAGAGCGACAGGGAGGGGGCGAGTTGGGTGGGCGTGGGCGGGACAGGGAGCCGAACAGGGCAAAGGGAGAATAGGGGAGGGGGGGGGGAAGAGAGAGAGAGAGAGAATAGGAGAATTAAAGAGAGGTGTTGAGAGAGTGGGGGAGAGAGAGAGTGGGGGAGAGGGAGAGTGGGGGAGAGGGAGAGTGGGAGTGGAGAGAAAGAGGTGGGGAGAGAGAGTGGCAGAGGGCGATCGTAGATCATAGAATTAACAGTGCAGAAGGAAGCCATTCAGCCCATTCAGTCTGCACCAGCCCTTGGAAAGAGCACACTACTTAAGCCCAAGCCTCCATCCTATCCCCTTTATCCCCGTAACTCAGTAAATCCACCTTACTTTTTTGGACACTAAGGGCAATTTAGAATGGTCAATCTACCTAACCTGCAAATCTCTGGACTGTTGGAGGAAACCGGAGCACCCGGCGGAAACCCACGCACACACGGGGAGAATGTGCAGACTCCGCACAGACAGTGACCCAAGCCGGGAATCGAACATGGGACCCTGAAGCTATGAAGCAACTGTGCTAACCACTATGCTACCATGATGAGAGCAGCCAGCTCCCATCATTTACTGCATAGGTTGGTGGAAGCTCATGCTCAGATTAAAGAAATCGGGCGCAATTCTCCCAAAGGGAGACAAACAGCCGACGCCGGAGTGAAACCCGGAGTGTTTCACTGCGGCGTTGGAGGCCGCTCCTCGGCCCCTATTCTCCCCACCCCGCAGGGCTAGGAGCGGCGGCGGGTGAATTTTGCGCGCCGGGCTTGACCTTGCGTCAAAGCGGCGGGGCCGGAATGGCGCGGCCGGCGGCGCCTAAGTGACATCAGCAGCGCATGCGCAGGTTGGCCGGTGCCAACCCGCGCATGCGCGGTTGACGTCTTCCCCTCCGCTGCCCCGCAAGACATGGCGGATTGATCTTGTGGGGCGGCGGAGGGAAGAGAGTGCGTCTTTTAGAGACGCTGGCCCGACGATCGGTGGGCACCGATCCCGGGCCAGACACCTCCCGAGCTCGGGTTCGGCAGGCCGCCCGGCCCATCCGGGCCGGAGAATCGCCGGTCGCCGTTAGAAACGGTGAGCGGCGATTCTCCGAGTGGCCTGTCGCGACACACCATTTTGGGGTGGGTGGGAGAATCACGTGGGGGTGCCAGGGCGGTGTGGCGTGATTCGCCCAGCCCTCCCGCGATTCTCCCACCCGGCGTAGGAGTCGGAGAATCGCGCCCATCATGTTGGTGAGGATTTCATTGAGGCTGGAAGTTTTGTCTAGCTTTGTCTAGAAGGAGGCATCTCCATGGTAACGCACACTGTGAAATTCATTTTGAGGTTTAAAAATTATCTGCCCAGAAAACAAAAATGGAAACAAACCTTTTGGAACTGAGAATTGCCTTGGAATGGTTCCTGGAGAGAATGAAATGTCCACATAGGGGACTGTGTAAAGTAGAACTATTGAGGGAGATTTCGATCATTTTAAAAGTTAAATGGAAAATGTTTAGAGTACAAGTTGCATACTGAAATAGTGTTAAGTTAATGTCGCTTTTTGTTTGTTTGTCACAGTAGAAGTCTTAAAATGTGAAGTAGTGTCATGTGATCTTTCCAGTCAGTCACTGAAAATTCAAATATCTTTTTGAAAGTTGTCGGTCCCCTGAACAGGTTTATGGCAACGGTCAACTGTATATACACAGAATGAAATGTTGGAAAGCATCAAATGACAAATACATTGGCAACTTAAGAAGAGTTGAGTGGTGAATATAGCTAACTGTCATTTTCAAGTATTGTTGAATTTTTAAAAATTCTATAAAAAGGAAATGTAACCTAAATATGGACTCTAAATGTTGTGTCTGTACTTAGCTGGTCATTACTTGAAGACACTTCCACTTTGATCTGTTCAAAATATTATACCTAAGCCAACTTCTAGCAAGCACTGTTATTTTTGTTTCAGTTTTGATAAAAATCTACTTACCAGAAATATTAGTTGTAACGTTAACCACCGTAGCTGGGCCAAATCCCTTCACTGTACTAGCTTTAATTAAGAACCGGTAGGTTGTCCCAGGATTCAGATGCGAGAAAACATGGTGTGTACTATTACACATTTTTGACACCACTCGAACAGGCCCAGCCACTTGGACAGCAGGGTCAAAAGATTTGATGCTGTTGTAACTGACCTGCCAAACATTAAAGAAATAAAATAATTAAAAAGTTTTCTACTCTACAAAATCTTAAATACAAAATGGTGATAGGTTATTACTGATCTTTAACATCTTAGAATTGATCTAACTGGTGAAAAGGTCACAATACTTGATGAAACAATGAACAGGTTGATGATGCCTTTTGAAAGTCCATACACAAAATGCCACTCAATAGGCTTGTTAGCAAAGCAGAAGACTAAAGAATAAAAGCACAGCAGTTACGTGGATAAGAAGCTAGCTAAAAATCAAAAAGCAGATTTGCGGTAAATGGACTGGAGGAAAACAAAGTGTGGAGTTCTAGGGTAAGCATTAGGCTGACTGCTCCTTTTGATGTACAAGAACCACCTTAGTTAAAACTCAGAAATGTAGTTAACCTTAAGGAGGGTAGTACCAGACTTGAGGAGTAGCGAGAGTCCGGTAAAAGGGCAGTACAGATTAAATTTAACACAAAAATTAATCAAGAACAGGTGAGGCAATAGAAACGCAATATCATTAAAATCTGAGTAAAGTCATTTTGTTTCAGCAATGGTATCTGGAAACACTGCAAATAGCACGTTTGGATTTCACTCTCTACTTTAAGCAAGGACTTTCTCCTGGGTCATGCCCCTGCTCCTTCACAGAAGTAAGCAGCATAGAGACAAAGTTTGAGAAAAATTAAATGAAGAAAATAAGTACCCCAACTACTAACAGCTTTGAAATGTGAAAGAGTTCAATTTTCATTTTTATTCCCCGAATGGCAGATCATCCACTTGATTGTCGTTTACTGAAATGAATGGAATGAAAATCAAATAGACTCTACAGTGAGTGGATGAACAGCTCCATCATAAGCCGAAGTCAAAAATTGCCCCAGTGAGAGGTAGACCAGATGGGAGATCAACAGGCATTATTCGGTTGATGCAAGGGTTTGGGGCTGTTAATTGGTCACCTTACACCAAGTATGCTTTGAGAATACAGTTTCTTCCCTTCTGTGTTTTGAGCTACCTGGACTCCTCTCTGGATAATCAGCCTTATCTAAATACATTTCCCACACTGCTTCTCTGCG